>NW_020954577.1:51824255-51958944 GCF_900497805.2 Vombatus ursinus | reverse complement strand
GGGGCGGCGCGTGAGCGAGCGAGCGAGCGCGCGAGGACAGGAGGGAGGGAGGGAGGGCCGGCGGGCGCCGCGCGGGGACACGCGAGCCGAGCCGAGCCGAGCCGAGCTGGGCAGCGCAGCCGCGGCGCCTCCGCCCGCCTCCAGACCGGCGCCGGACTTGGTCCATGGGGGGCTTCGGCCGCGGCGGCGGCAGCGGCAGCAGCTGAGGGGGCACCGGCGGCGGCCAGGGGCGCGGGGGCTGGAGCGGCGGCGGCCAGGGGCGCGGGGCGCGAGCCGGTGAGTGGTGCGTGTGCGCGCGTGGCCGTGGGGCTGCCCGCCCCCTCCGCGGGTAACGGTCTCGGCCGGCGGGCGGGCGGGCGGGCGCCCCCTCCCCCGGGCCGGGGCGGAGCGGATCGGCCCCCTCCCCCTCCCCCGCCCCCAGCCCGGGGCCGAGCTGCGCCCCAGGGGGAGGGGGGGGTCGTCCCGCCCCGCGAGCAGAGCAGGGGCCCCCGAGGGGGCGGCGGGGGGAGGGGTCCCTTCCGCCCTGCCCAGCGCGGGGGCGCCCCCTCCCCTTCCCCCGCCCCCCCCACTCCTGACGTCCCGCTCTGAGTCCCGGCCGGGGAGGACGCCCGGGGGCGCCCGCGGCGGGTCCCCGGCTCCGGGGAGTGGGGGGCGCCCGGCAGGAGTTAGCGGGGGGCCCGGCCGCGGGCGGGCGGGCGTGCGTGCGCCTTTTCCCGGGGGAGCTCCGGTGCCCGGCTGACTGCGCCCACACTGCTGCAGTGAGGGCACGCGGGCGGGCATGCGGGCACCCCGGCCCCCCAGCGCCCGGCCGGGACCTCGCGCCTGTGCCCCGCACCCGCGCGCCCGCCCGGCCTCCCCAGGCTCCCGCGAGGATTCCCGGAGGGAGGCCCCACTTTTTCTGCCCCATGGAGGGGGGCAACCCCTCATCCCAAATTAGCCGAGAACTTTGGGGGGTTGTGATGGTTTTGAGGTCATCTCTTACATAACCCGCAGCGCTCCCCGATCCCTGGGGTTCCTCCTCATCTAGCCCATGGCTGCCTTAATGTCCGTATTAGTGACAACTGGCCTTCGCTAGAGGCTGAGCGTATGCAGCAATCGGTGCCTGGGACAAACTATGCCTGTGCCTTAGATGCCTTCTCTGGTGGACTCTAATCAATTCCGTTTGTCCCCTGGGGTGGCAGGATTTCTAGATGAATTTATTTTATAGAGTTAATTATTACTGGAAAAATCCAGATATTTAAACCTGAACTCAACAAAACTGCAGGATTTATCCTCCCCCCCCCCCACCCCATTGCATTGTGTGTTGGTGGGCTTCATTTACAGAATTAAAAATTTCAAAGATTTACCGAGTCTTCATTCCAGGCTAAATGCTGACCCGGAGGGCTGTCCAGCAACCTTTCCTGACTTCTGATTCGGATTCCTTGTGATATCCCCAAAGAATCAGAATCGTGGACTTCAATGTGTGATGACTTTGGGAAAAAAAAGTGTTTTTTAAAATGCAGTTATGGGTCTGATGTTTCACGTCCTTTCGGTGCTGCGTACCAAGGAACAGTTCCTTTCTTTAGATCTTTGGTTTCAGAAAGCTGGGCTCTGCTAGCTTCTGGGACTCATTTCTGCAACAATAGTAAATATTCTGGGATTTAAGAGTCAAAAGCTATCTAATAAGTAACTAAGAGAATTTATGTCGGAAAATAGAAAACCCATCTGTTCCCTCTGCCTTGCTAAGGAGTGCAGAGGATGAATTTCTAGGTAATTCTGAAACTTGCTATTTTGTAATACAAACATGAGGAAGCCAGGCGTACTGTTGTCAGCGATTTTCCTCTGGCAGGTGAGTCTCTCAAATAACTGTAACTTTGTATCTGATCTTTGTGGGTTTCCAGCGATAGAGAATTAGTGCCGGAAGGGTCCCTGAGAGCTCGCTGTGCGTTGAGGACTGGGGATAATGTTTAGACTGCCAAGCATAGATGAGAAGCTTTTCAGTTGCATTGGAAAAATAATTGCAATTTGCTTGAATTGTAGATATCTTCCCTCCTTCCCCAGGCATTTTCCCCCTTTGAGTATCCCTTAGCTAGGGAAGAAACCTCAGGCATATGATGTTAGTTTTGAATTCAGTCTTCTTGTTCTTTTTGTATGGTCCTCCCCCAGTCCACCCTTAGTCTATGATTTGGGGCAGCCTGACCTCCCTAGAGTTGAACATGAACTGGGAGCATTCTAGTGTCCCTGCTAAATATCTGTAACCACTGGGGGGAGATAGTACAGTTTAGATTAACCATAACCCCTTGTTCACATAGACTAGCTGTTAAGCTTGCCTGGGCAGTTTGCCAAATTGCTAGCAATACGTTGGTTGAGGAAGTAGACAGCAGCACATTTTGATCAAGGTGTCTGCTGATTTTTTTCCCCCTTTCTTTAAAACACACAAATATACTGGCACTTTCAAAAGGTCTCTTTAGAGAAATGGCCTCTTTTCTTCCAGGTTTGCTGTAAATGGTTTAACCATAGAGACTAGCCATTGGAACTTCATTGGTCTCAACTGTGACCCCTTCTGAGCTTTCTCCCAAAGCATGACTGTGTTGACTTAGGAATCAGGTGGGAAACTACCTGGTAAAAGCCATGCAGAGAGAAGGGGTTTGGAAGGATCTTGGGAGACCATCCCTCTTTCCAGAGAAGCTGTCTCTAAACTCTCCCAAGCAGATGGGGAGCCTATTTTTAAAGGATTCTAGAGAAGGAGATTTCGAAGCATCTCTTATAATTCATGCCAATTTTTCAACGCCCACAGTATGAGGAAGTTCTTCCCTTATCATAATAGAGACAAGATTGGAACCCAAGTCAAGTACTTTGAACAGCAAGCTGTCAGTTATGCCCACCATGAAGACTAAAAGAATTTTTCGTCAGTTGGGAGAGCGTTTCATGTTTCTGTTAAGTACATTGGCTTTAATGTCTCTCTTCCTAATTATGCTGTAGGAAAAGCCCAGTAAGCGAAATATATTGTCTATAGAATGTTTACAGGGAATAAAAATACATCTAGAATCTGCAAGAATCATGAAAGAATTATTTGATTGAATTTTTGGTGATCAAGATATTATCTCTTGCTAGTGGGAGAGCATTTTCTTGGCCAATGTAAAACCTGTTCTGCCTCGCACACTTAACAAGCCTGAGAAATGGGCCAGATCTTGTGGTTTGTGGAATGTCTGCAGTCCAGGCTTGCCGGTCTGCCCTCCTGTGACATTCGTTACCTTTCCTGCTTTGGTTTCTTCTAGAAGGATTTCTTGACCAGTTTCTATGATCTCTTCTGCCTAGCAGAGTCCTCCTACCACCTAGGGGATTTCAGTCGCCAGCAATCTTTTATTTAGTGCTCGCTATGTGCCAGGCACTGTGCCAAGCCCCGGGGATACAAAGAAAACAGTCCCTACCCTTGAGGAGCTTATATTCCAACAGGAAGACAGCATGTACAAGCTGTTTGAGGGGGGAGGGCACTGGGAGGGCCAGGGGAGACCGTGAAAGGTCACAAACAGAAGATGAGATTTGAGCCGAGTCCTGAAGCAGAGCATTCCAGGCATAGGGCACAGCCCCTGCAAAAGCCCAGAGATGGGAGCTGTGACTCCCTCCCCCCACCCCATCTCCTTGTGTCTGAGGACCTGCCAAGTAGGAAGGCCAGCAAGCCACGTGGCCAGAAGACAGGGGAAGTAGGAAGGAGATGGTCTGGGATGCCACGATGCCTTAAAGGCTGGGTGGGGCTTTGATCTTTGGACGGGCATTTTGTTCAATAGCTGCTGGAGGCAAAGCCCTTTCAGAAGGTGTGCCCAGACCCCCGGAAGTCTGGTTGTTTGGGGCTGTTCTTGCTGTCTTCTGCCTCCCCCAGCCCGGCCCTGCCGTCCATCCATCTTTGCCCCGGGTCCGTAACAGTCAGACCAGAACGGTTCACAGCTCACTAGCATTGGCTGTCTGAGCCAGACCCCCAGGGGAGTCACCCCCCCTCATTTCAGGACCAGATTTCTTAGAGACATTTCAGACTTAGGATGTCTAGCTGAACCTGCAAAGCTTCCCCTTTTCCAAATTGAAGGGGCTGCCATCCTTTCGGTGTCCCAGGCTCTTAACCTTAGCCTTACTCTGGACTCCTCACTCCATGATGTCCAGGTAGAGGCCGTGAGGTGGTGCCATGGATACAGCAGGGGACCTGGTGTGGAAGACCTGAATTCAAATTCCGCCTTAGCAGGTGGCCCTGGAGAGGCCGCTTTACCTCTGCCTCAGTTTTCTCATCTCTCCAGTGGGGATAATAGCGCCTCCTTCTCAGGGTGTTTGAGAAGATTAAATGAGATCATATTTGTAAAGTGCTTTGCAAACCTTAAAGCACTTCGTCAGTGCTACTGTTACTGTTATCAATTGCTGGATGGTGCCGTTCTACCTTGACAGCATCTATGTAGTGCTCCCCCTTATCTCTGCTCTCATAGCTGCCACCCATCTATATCATTACAGCAGCCTCCTAATTGCTCTTCCCAATCCAAGTCTTTGCCCGTCTCGGCTCATCCCATATTCTGGTGCCAAAGGGATTTTCATTAAGGGTGGATTTGACCTCGTCAGCTTTGCCTTGGTCAACTCCAGTGTCATCTCTGTTTAGCTGCCAAAGCCCTTCCCCACCTGGCCTCCACCTACCTTTCCAGCCTCGTTGGGAGCCCCTCAGCCGGCTTCTGTCCAAGCTGTGCCCGTGCTTGGACGGCACTCCCTCAAAGCCTTCCTTTGAGACTCAGCTCCAGCTTGTCTCCGAGGCCTTTCCTCCTGCCAGGCCATTTGTATTTAATTACTTCCTATTTTTTCTTTTTTAATGCTCCCGTTAGAATAGAAACTCCTTGTGAGTAGGGATAGAGTCATTCTTTCTTACTTCTACCCTCAATTTTCTAGCACGTCATAACCCTTAGTAAATGCCTCCCTGTGTTGACTCACCCAGGCACCGCCCTAGCTGAGGCCCTCAGCCTCTCACCTGGCTCCCAAGTGATCTAGAGAGATGATTCCCCCTGGCCCAGCATGGCCTAATTGGCCCATTTCTTTATCCCTGCAGCCTAGCATCCTCCTGCTGATAATGCAGGCTCATTTCAGAAATGTGTTCATCACTTCCCTGGCATTTTGGTTGGCTCAAGCTTGGTGCCGTAGCTTTACTTTTAGAAGTGGAATTGATTTGCTGGTTTTAGTTTCTGTGAATTCGATTTGAGTATGTTGAGATATTGAAATTAAAATGAATAACTCATCGAGGTAATAAGATGCTTTTATTCATCTAGCATTATGGCAGGTAGAGCTTGTTAGGAAATGGAGGAGGCCGCAGAGCAGTGGAGAAGCTGCTTCCTAATAAGTGCCCTCTCTTTCCTTACCTTGAAGCAGCTTGATTGCATTAAAGGTGTAGTTACAGTGAATTCTCTGAAGTCAACATTGTAGTTGCTAAACATGGGCCCGTTTGATGCATTCTTTCTAGGTGTCCTGGCATAATGCCAGCCCAGCTGTGACTTCACAAAGGGAACAGCTGCCCCTGAGGGTGGGGTCACCGAAGCCCAGCTCCCCACTGAAGTGAGTAGGGTTCTGAGGCCTTCCAAAGGGAGATTGTTCTTCTGTGCTCACACTTGCTGGGTAAGGTGCTTGGCCTTTACCAAACATCTGGCTTCCTGCACATCATGGTGTCATAGCACTAGCCCTCCATGTTCACTAATTTAAAGAAGGCGTTTATCATGACTTGGCATTCTTTTCAATTTCATAAGGAAAAAAGTAAGCAACAGTGTTTGATTTAACTCCCTTATGACTAGAAATATTTTCAAAGAAGGCCTAGCACTTATAACTACAACCATACTGTTTTTGGAAATTAATCATGATTTTTTCAGTTAAACTCCTATCTCCAATAATATTCTATGTCTAAAGGAATATTTCTATGGCAATTTTAGATATATTTTAATATGTGTTGGGGCTGGACGAAAACGAAAGAAGGCCTAGCATGGTGTGAATCACAAATACTAGGTACAGGGGTGGGGAACCTTCAGCCTCAAGGTCACATGTGGCCTTCTAGGTTCTCTGGTGCGGCATTTTGACTGAGTCCAAGTTTTACAGAGCAAATCTTTTTATTAAGGGGATTTGTTCTGTAAAACTTGAACTCAGTCAAAGGGCCGAGGGCCACATCTGGCCTTAAGGCTGCAGGTTCCCCACCCCTGTGGAGGAGATAGTGACTGCTAAAGTTTAGTTGAAGTAAATTATAGAATCACAAAACAATTAGAGAGTCCAATTTGATTCTTGCCTGGGGTTTCAGGGGGCTAGTTTATATGTCCTTTTAAGAACTCACAACTTAGCTGATATTTAGAGCAGTCGCTATACTCCACGTCCTTCCTGCTACAGTTTAGGCCAATTTACAGTTCTTGTCTTGAAGAATAGTTCTGCTATTGTATCAGCATAATCAGTGGGGTCTATGATTTGGCTCGTGCCCCAGTCTCAATGACTTGATCTGAATTTTAGTGTATTCCAATAGGTCCCCATTGCCTTGCATATAGTAGGTGCTTATTAATAAATAGCTATGAAATGAATGTTTGAACTGGGGCTCAAGCAGCTGATTTCATTTGTGTAATTAGCCTTTTCTCTTTTCCTAAATTTTCTTTTTTAAAGAGTTTTGTTTCTACAGATAGCAGAACTAAAACATGCTCTTGATTGGGAAACTCAGCTGAGTCTTGGAACATTCCTCATCCAGTTTTTTGTTGGGCTTTCAAAACCTCTTGGACTTTTTACAGAGAATGGGTAAATGACCAGATAGTTATAGCAAGTTCTCCTTTTTTGCTGAGAATGGCGGCTCTTGCTCAGGAAACAACCCAGCAAGCAATTTTGTTTGAACTCTAAATAGCGGTGTGGTGATGCTAGAGCTGTATGTATGGGCAGGACCTTTGTCCTTACCCTGTTTTTAGTTGTAAATCCTGGCCCATGATTCCCTTGGTGTAGGGAGCCTCTCACCACCAATTTAAGTCGGCAGCAAAATCTAAGCATCACCTGGGGCCCTGAAGGCCAGGGTCACATGACCAGGATGTATGAGAGGCAGGGCTTGAACCGAACCCAGGGCTAGAGCAGTGCTTGAAGGCCTGAGGGGTGGGTCAGAGGCAGCACTTGTACCTGAGCCACCTCACAGTGTACTCCCCACCCAGAGCTGCCCTTGCCTCCTGTGATTGATTGCCTGGTGACATTGGAATGGGATACTGGCCTTTCAGAGGTAAATGACTCAGCCTCAGCTCATTCTTTCTTCTTCCCGGCACCACCGTCCTTGTGGGTAGGCAGCCTCAGCGGCGCCCCCACATCTCTTCAGGCAGAACCTGGCTTTTCTCCCTTCCTGGCCCTTTTCTGTCAGGCCGCCTTCTGGTACAGGCCCTCCTCCCCCTCACCTGCACTATTCCAACAGCTTTTTTGCTGGTGTCCCTGTCTGAAGTCCTCCCACTCCAATTCATTTTCCCCACAGCTACCAAAGTGTAAGACTGCCCACATCACCCCTTCACTCCATTCAGTGGACTCCAATGGCTCCTCTCACCTACAGAATGGCCTTTCTTTGGCCTGGTCACTTCAGCCTTTCTGGGAGGTCCAACGCTCCCCGTCTCCCTGGTGCCCTTCCAATGGCCCTCTCATTCTTCAGTCCTGTCTCTCCTCGCCCCTAAGCTCCACCTTTTAGCATCCCTGCCTTCCTGTGGGCCTTCTGCCAGGAGGCTGTTAGTGGACCTTGGTCACTTCGACAATTCCCTTCCATCCACTCTGTCTCTCACATGTACCTGGTTCTCTGGTGCCTCACCAGTCAGTCCCTAGTTCTAAGCCTTGTGCTTGGCAAGTAGTGATGGATTCGTTGTGAATGCTTGTTGATTGACTAAATGTAGTAGCCCAGGGAATGGAAGCACCTGGAGGTTAGTCTTGTGCCCCCTGTCCTCCTGCATCCTCTTCTCCTCCCTTCAATTCTCCCAGCCTCCTCTTTGCTCCTTCCATCATTTGAGGCCTGGAATTGAACTCATTTGGTGGGTATTTAAGAGTCTTTGACTGCACCTGTAATGAGCATGGCATTTTTTGTGAATAAGTATGTAGTCACATGTGTAATGTTAATTAGGAAATAAAATAAAGGAATTTTATTTTGGTGACATTTTCCATGTCTTCCAATCATTGGTGGAGGCACCTTGGTATAGCATCCCTTATTTTTTTTTTCCTTAATGCAATCTTTTTTTTTTTTTTTTTTTTTTAAGCAATGGGGTTAAGTGACTTGCCCAGGGTCTCACAGCTAGGCTAGTAAGTGTTATGTGTCTGAGGCTGGATTTGAACTCAGGTCCTGAATCCAGGGCTGGTGCTCTATCCACTGTGCCACCTAGCTGCCCCCCTTAATGCAATCTTGAATAATTTAATTTCAGTTATGCATTGTTTATCAGGCCAAAAAAAGGGGGTTTTCAGCTGCAGTTAAGAGTGCAGTCTGCTCAGCATCCAAGGAGTTTTATTTGGAATGTGGGATGGTGGGGGTGAGGAAGGAGATGCTGGACAGGGGTGATGGAGAGGCAGCCCCTGCTATGTCCTGGTTCTTTAGGGGGACTGAGGAGGGTGGAGAGGACTCTCAGTCCCTCTGTTCCTGCGCTAGGGAAGAAGCCATCCTTAGTGCCCTGGGGTCAGGGGAATCCCTGCTGCCATCGAAGAGTTGGAGTGAACCTGGCTGAGAAGCGTTTCCAGTGGCCCTTGCTGGAATGCTCACTTAGAAACATTTGTGAGGATAGTAATGAGATTCTTGAGTACCGATTGTACAGTAATATACTGCAAGGACTGGACAAAACCAGTGTTTGTTACCATGTTACAGCCGGTAAGTGGAGGCCCGTCTGTGAGCTGGGGCCAAGGATGTTCCCTGGATTGAAGAGGTTTTCAGTGGAAGAGAAAATGTTTGCTTGAGTATCGCCTTTGCACGGGGGGTATGTGCACCTGTCACCATCCTGAGAATCAGTGGCTTCCCCTCAGATTATAGCCTTGCTGGTCAAGATGGATCGAACCTGTGGGAATTCTGGCATTTTTGTGTGTACTTGATTTCCTCGTTAATATTATTGAAACTTCCAGGAGGCCCCAGCACCAATTGCCATGTGGTTGGGTGAAGGGATAACCTAGGGATGGCTGTCCCGTAGTGCTTGGCATACCCTTGCTAATACCTTACCCCACAGTCAGTACTGAATTAATAAGTGTTAGGTTTTTACCATTATCATTATACAGATAGAGACTGGGAAAAATGGCCGATGCAGATTGGCAGTAGGTGAAGATTTCCTTAGAAGAAGCTATGGAACGCCTGGGGCCCTTCTCCTGACTTGTAGGCATATTTTCTTCCTAGAATTTTTTGTCATTTATTGTAACCGAATTTTATCTCTGGCCTTAATTGAAAGGTCTTCTCTCTATTTTAGGATGGAAGAGATATTTGTGATAGTAGATGACACTGTTAAAGTTTTGCCTTTGATTTTGTGAGCTTAAGGTAAATAAGTAAGAATTCTTGCCAAATGAGCTAATGATGAAAGAAACATTGGGGATTTATATTCATATTTTAAATGTTATTAGTGATTCTATTACTGAATGTTAATTACGAACGTTAGAGCTGGCAGGGGACTTTGGGAGGTAATGTAGTCATCCCTTCTCATTTTGTACATGAAGAGAAGAGACGGCGAAAGGTTAAGTGACTTGGTAGGCCCTCAAGAGTTGTCCCATTGATTTGCCAAAGATCACAAAAGTGGGTAGTGACAAAGCCAGGACTGGAGCCGGTTCCCAGGCCAATGTTTCTTCTACTCTGCTGTCACGTCTCTCATCCTGGGGGCTAAATATCCTTTGGGCGACAGATATCTTTGTGTACTTCTGTAGGCTTTTCCCTCAATTTTAAGACTACTGTAAAAATGCTTTGTGGCATTATTTCCCCTGGCTTCCCTGATCTCAGAATAGGAACTGATTAAATAAAAAATATGTTGGTTTAGAAAAAAAATCCTCCTAAGGAAAATGTTGGTTGTGAGGACCTATGACCTACCAATAAATAATTTGTTTGAAAACGTTACAAAATTAGTGCCTTTTCCTGCCTACCACTGATTACAAGTTTTGTGATGGAGAACAAGAAACCTGACTGCCCACCGTGCACGCCGGGTTTGAGGAGAGCTGATGCTAAGGCTTCTGGGAAACCTAAAGCCGGTGCAGGAGGGACAAGCAACTCGACTCTTCTGAATTCTGAAGACTGGAAATGAAACAACCAGATGAGGGCGCCAGAAGGGGGGCTGTCAGAAGAAGGCCTTACGGAGCCATGGGCCGTTCATCAGCAAGAGGCAAGCAGAAGCTAGGAGGTTAGGTAATGGGAAGGAGACCCAAACGCGCATGATTCCAGAACTTCTTAACCTGGAGGCCGGGAACTCGTGTTTAAATTAGCACCACAGTTAATAGAGTCTGAGGCCTTGGTGTCAGGAAGCTTTGAGTTCAAATCTCACCGGAGTCACCTGGGCAAGTGACTTAACCTCTGTTAGCCTCAGTTTCCACAGCTGTAAAGAGGGGATGATAACCACTCATTTCACTGCCGCACCGGGGTTGTTGTGAGGATCAGATGAGATGAGATTTGTGAAGTGTCTTGGTAGATTCTTGTCCACATAAAATGCTTTGTAGACCTTCAAGTGCTATGTGAATGCACTATTATTTAAAACATTTTGACAACAGTATTTCATTATAATTTCGATATGATTTCCTTTGTAATCCTCTATTGTATTTTTTGCATTTAATGACATGATTCTGAGAAGAGGACTTCTAGGCAGGCTTCCTCAGCCTTCCTGCCCAAGGGGCCCAGAGCCCCATGTGGCCCTGTGGGAATGATATCAGGACTTCTAAAGCTCAGAATGAATGGAGGCTGCTGAGAAGAGCTCAGGAAGTCAGGGACACTTTGGCTGTCTTGGGCAAAAGGAGCAGGACGGTATGGCAGATAACGGAGAGGAGCACTCACCTGTCCTTCCTTGGGAGTTCAGAAGCCTGAAACAATCAGATAACTGGGACTGCTCAACCCTGGGCAGTGTCTTTGAAAGGCTGATGAGAGGCCTAAGAGAGGGCAGAGATCCCAGCTTCCTTTTTTGTTGTGAACTTCATTATCAAGAACCAAAGATGCCGGTGCTTGGGGAGGAGTAAGAAAGAGGTTTGGATAAGAAATGGAATTCCTTTTACATAGAATGTAAGCGTGAATGTGTGTGTGTGTGTGTGTGTGTGTGTGTGTGTGTGTGTGTGTAAAAATAAACAGGATCGTAGGAAGATTGCTCTATTTGTGTCTCCTTTATTTCTGTTTTTCTTCTTTGGGGTATTTTCTGTGTTTTATTGATGCTCATTTATTTATTTTTGGATTTCTCTTGCTCCTATGACTTTGCCCCAGCCAGTCTACCTAGTATGCAGGAGGCCTTCCTTGCTTTCTCCTGACATCCAGAGGGTAGCAGTGGAACCTTCGGCCTGTCTCCATGCCATCCCTCACCTTTTTACCAGCCCATCTTTCTTGTCCTACGGTTTTTTTTTGAGGACATCCAGCACCCTACTCATTGGAAGTACGGTGTTGTCTGCTCGCCAGGCTCCTGCTCTCCACTGCCCTCTGTGGGGTATTCATTTTTAGTTCTTTGGAGTCTGTTGTAGTCTGAGTTTTGTAGCCATACAATGCCAGCAGTAGAATATTGGCTTCTATGAGAAGCCTGGGGTCATTGAAGGAGCTTCAAACTCTCCTGAAGGCCGTCCAGCTCACTTTCCTCCTCTTGTTTTCCCCTCCTCTTGTTTAATCCTGGGCCCAAATCATCCACCTTTACCATCTGCCAGACACCCATATTGATGGACAAGAATGATAAGTTATCCATCCAAATGCATGTTGTGGTCTGAGCAATAGACATTTTTCATCCGCTTGGTCTTTCCTGTGTGGATGGGCAGGCCAAACTCCTCCTTTAAGTGATTATAGATCTCTTTCAGGGAGCTCTGCAATGTTCCTGGCCTTGATGTAATCAGCACAATGTCATCAGAAAACAAGAGCATCTGGAGGACTTCCCCATCAACAGGTAATCACTCCCTCTTGGGCTTGGACTGCGTACCGAATGCCCTGCCTCACTGTGGCGGACAGCTTTGACGGACGCACATCTCCTTGTACTGTCCCTCACTTGATGTCTTCAGTTCCAAGAGTTATTGAACAAGGTTATTTCTGTTGTTAGAGCTTTCCAGAAAGCCTCCGTGCTTTTTATGTCTAGATGAGAAACAGCTCGTTGGAAGAGAGAGCCTGTAAGGTGGGGTTTGGCTCTGAATCACGTGCTTTGTTGTGGGGCTTCTGGGACCTTGCCTTCTCTGTATCTTTCAGTCAGTTAGGAAACAGTCAGGAAGGCATCGATTGTTGAACGTGGTTTGCAGAAGCCTCCTTGTTCCCTGTGTCAGTGTCTAGCTGACGTTCTAGAGATTTTGTATACGTGGGAGGGGAGGCAGAGAGGTTTGGATGCAGTTACGGGTGTTCTCATGGGAGCTTTTTTTGGTGTTCATGAGGGCGAACCTTTATTGCACGACTTCACGTTGTGTGTTGATCCCTGGGTGCTTTCACCGTTGGGCAGCCTCCAGCAGGGGTCGCCGTTTCGTCATCCTGACCCATTCTGACTTTTTCTCATCTTAGTGCTTTTCCTGCCTCCCCCATGAGCACGTTCACAACGGTAGCATTAGGGTCCAACTCCATCCCTGGTGGAGGGAAAAAAAATGTTATAATGAATTCTACAAAGCTTTTCCATTTTTTCTCTCTCTTCTATTTTCATCTGTAAGTGCCCTTGAAATGACATTGCTTGGTCGAATGTTTTATCAAACTTTCTTTCAACTGATTTAGCTTTCCCATGCTTCTCTCTGCTTCATGAGACGATATTGCTCATGATTATCCATCATGCTTCCCCGTGTGATTTTACAAACGAATTTATGTTCTGGTCTGGCAGCCATCTTTCTCTGTTTGGCAAGTAAGTCAGGAACCTGCTGGCTCCTTGTTGTGGAAGCTGGGTTCAGGTCCTGCCTGTATGTTCTGGAAGCATTTGTAAAGCGCTTACTAGGTGTAAAGTGCTGTGCTGGGGAGACAGATAGAAGAGTCAGACAGTCTTTGCTCTCCAGGAGCTCACCTCCTAACGGCAGAGACAACACCTCAAAATTCCCCTGCTCCTCAGGGCACAGCAGCAAAGCAGATGGTAAGACCTCTTATTTATGTCATTTCCATCGATGAGATGAACCTTCTTTTTGGAGGCTTCAGTAACTCTTCAGTAACCTGGAGCAGTCCAGGCTGCAGGCTGCATCTCCATCAGAGGGGGCTTCCCAGGATAATGACCGTGGACACTGGCCTGCAAGTGTGGCTGTTCCAAGGTACTTGGAGTTTAGGGTCCTGAGCTGTGTGCATCAAGGTCCACAGGGAGATGCCTTGCCAGGCAAACCCAGCCTTGTGTCTTCTTTGGGGTGCCCTGCCTCCTCGGCCTTAGTCTCCTTATCTGTAAAATGGAAGGGTTCCACTTGATAACTTCAAAGGGCTCCTCCAGCCCTAAGTCATAGGATCCTATCACTTCATGGATTTTCTCCATCTCTGAATATCTGTATAAAATTATATTCAGTTTTGATCTAATTTCTGTTGTCTATTTCCCATTTTATATTGTCATTTGCTTGCTTAAATAGTTCAGGATTACATTATTTCAAATGCATGCCATGTCTTCTCATTGTTATTAGTTTTTGTTTTTGTTTTTCTCTTTCTTTTTTTTTGCTAATTATGATCTTAGCCCTGGCAAACTGATGGTATTGAATGTAGATAGCTGATGCAGGGATAATCACACATCAGTAACAAGTCTTCTCTGTCTTTTAAAATATCAACTTCATCTTTTCTACAGCCTCTGTAACTGATGGCAGTACATCCATTATTTTCGTGATGGTCTTTTTGTAGATGGCATTTGCATCGGCGATACATGATGACCAAATGAAATAATGTTTCCTGTTTGGAGGGCCCACAACAAATCCCCTGCTTCCAGCTCTTGTCTTTACCTCTTCGAGTAGACCCCAGAGGCCATTCTGTCGTTTTGCTGCAACACTCCTGGATTAGGTTGAGTGTCTGAACATGAAAGGATCTTGGATTCAGTATTGGAAGGAACTTTGTCCAAGCATGGATGGTGGTAAGGCTGACGTCATCATCAGTCTGATCAAGTCACCTCTGGTCCTGTTTTTGACCCAGGACCTTGCCGTAAGGCGGGATGGTTTCTTTTACGTCCATTGTTGTGGTTCTGCTTATGTCCCTTTGTGTCAGGATATTTATTTTAAGTCTTCCTGTGTTTCTCTGAATGTATCGTATTGACCATTTCTTACACATTCGATCCATGCAAACTCTTTAGAATATTAATGCATTCACCCTTATGACTCGAAACCTCCTGTACTGGAAAACACTCCCCTGCTAGACTCCTCACAGCCAGAGGGTCATTTTTCATCCTGTCCAGCTCCACCATCATGTTACTGAAGTAAATGTTACTGCTTTTTCGTTTCAATTGTATCTGACTCTCTGTGACCCGTTTGGGGTTTTCTTAGCAGAGATACTGGAGTGGTTTGCTGTTTCTTTCTCCAGCTCATTTGACAGATGAGGAAACTGAGGCAAACAGGGTGAAGTGACCTGCCCAGGTTCACACAGCTAGTAAGTGACAGAGGCCAGATTTGAATTCAGGAAGATGGGTCTTCTTGACTCCAGGCCTGGTGTTCTGTGCACTATGGCGCCCTCTAGCTGCCCATTACTGCTTCATTCTTGCTTTCTTGGAGTGTGCTTTCTGTCCATACCTCCTTGTGCTGGGTTTTCTCTTTGCCTTTGTCCCTCCTGAATGGGTAACACTTCTTCAAGCGTGAAGGGACCAAAATGCTGTAAGTTGTGAACCTGTGGGCCCTGTGGGGCATGCAGCGGCAGAAGCAATTCTCTCCTGAGAGAGAGGAGAGGGAGGGGCCGCCAGAGGGATCACCAGCTGTCTCGGAGGTGGTGAAGAAAGCCACGAAGATCTCAGTCTATGACACAAACTGCTCAAAGCGGCAATTTTTGAAAGCATTTTAAAGTTAGAAATAGGCACTAAACCCTTTTATTTTCCAATGAAACCACCTTACTCCCACATCTTCGCAGTGCTCACCCTGGTGTCTTATTTGTATGTGGTTTAAATGCTCTAAATATTTTATTACAAACACGTTTGTGTAACTTGGGATTTGTATGAGGTTTGTTGTGAGATTCTTAACTTTTTGTAAAGGCTGTTCTGGACCAAGCCTTTTTTTGGTCACATGATCCCTGGTGCGTCCTCATAGTGGTGCCCAAGGTGGGTAGGGCACAGAACGATTACTGTTCACACTCGTACTTGGTGCTTCCTCACTAAGTTATGACCAGTAATTTGGAAAACAGCGACCTGGTCAGACAGCAGTTTACCTCCGCTTAGCGTGGTTGGCGTTGGATTGTACTGAATCACATTCCTTCCAGGCAAGCTCCTTGTGGACAGAGAGACTGTCTTGATCTTGTATTTGTATCCCAAGCACTTAGCACAGTGCCTGCCACGCAGTAAGTGCTTAATAAATGCTTTTCCATTCACTCATAGGCTCTAGAGTGGGAAGGAACCTTAGGGGTGATCTTGTTCATTCCCATCTTCTTATAGATGCTGAAGCCTAAGGAGGTCAAATGACTTACCCCTGGTAGTAGTGAAGTGTCAGAGGTGGGATTCGAACCCAGGTCCTCTGACTCCAGAACCCCTTGGCTTTTCCATTGTTTTATCTCTGCTGCCACTCTTGCTGCTGACATGGCTTAGGACAGAGGAGACCATAATGCAGGCTGGAGTCTACCTGCTGCTTGCTGTCTACACCGTTAGGGTTGGTGCAGACACATCACAAGAAGTGTGTATAAAAGGTCATAGTCCAGGATGTTTTTATCCTCAAAGAAATGATCTTTTTCCCTCGTTAATCACAAAGTGATTCTAACTTCTCAAGTTCATAAAGAGTGAAGATACATCCTCAGTTCAAAGTCTGTTTCTTGGTACTTTTTCAATCACATCAATCATGACAGAATTTGACTTAAGAACTAACATCTTGATGTGACAGCTGAAATTGAACCGTGCATTTTGGATTTGTCAGGAGTTGGATGTTTGGGACAAATGTCATTTATTGAAATAGTGAAAATTCTTTGCATGTGAAAATGGTTATCAGTGGCCAACATTACTTAGAACGTGTTTGGATTTGCGGAGTTAGAGAAAGTGCAGATAACTGAGATGGCCACCAGATCTCATGCCCTGTTTTCTTTTTAGGCAGTTGGGGTTAAGTGACTTGCCAGGTCACACAGCTAGCTAGTAAGTGTCAAGTGTTTGGTCTGAGGCCAGATTTGAACTCAGGTCCTCCTGTTTTCAGGGCCAGTGCTCTATCCACTACGCCACCTAGCTGCCCCCCCTATTTTCAATATGCATTTATTAAGGACCTACTATGTGCTGAGCACTGGCGGTACAAAGAAAGACAAAAACCAATGCCCTGTCCTCAAGGAGCTTACAATCCAACGGGAGAGACAATGTGCGAACAACCATGTGTAAACAAGATCTGTTATCGCCATCTCTCTGTGACATTTGATGCTATTGATAACTCTTTCCTCTTTGGGTTCCTGTGTGACTGGTCTCTCTTGGTTTTCCTTCTGCCTGGGAGACCACTCCTCAGTCTCCATTGCTGAATTATTATCCCATCTCATGTCTCCTAATTGTAGAGGCTTCTTAAGGCTATTCTGAACCCTCTTTTCTCCATGCTCTCTCACCTCAGCCCCCATGGGTTTAATTATCTCTGTGTAGGTGGTTTTGGATTGATCTAGCCAGATCCAGTCATGAATCACCAGCTGCTTGTTGGATGTCCAGTAGGCATCCCAAATTCACGGTGTCCAAAACACAACTCATTATCCTCTCCTCAGATCCAGTTTCCCCTCTCCACTTTACTATTTCTGTCAGTGGTGCCATCTTTCCAGTCATCCAGTTTCACCTCCTTGGTGTCATCCTTGACTCCTCACTCTTCCCCCCTCCCCCATATTGAGTCAGTTGGCAAATACTGTCATTGTCTCCCTCCATGACTTGTCTTGCATCTGTCCTCTTTTCTTTACTTCCTCAGCTGCCAGCTTAATTTAGGTCCTTGCCATACCTTGCCTGGACTCTTGAAATAGTCTCCCTGGCTCAAATTATTCCCCACTCCAATGCATCCTCCACAGAGCTGCTAAGGTAATTTTCTTTGTTTTTTTTTTTTTCTCTTTTCCACTGAATATGGTGACTTCATTGATGGTATACTCTGTACTTCCTCCCCCTACTGCAGGGTGCTTTGGGGCAAGGATTGTGAATAGGTCTTGGGATCTGTAGTAAAGGGAAATTAGTCAGGGAATGAGGGCTTCCCATTGGGGGAAATCCTTGTTTGGCTGGGGATAAGGATCCATGACTTCTACTTTACTCCTTAGAGTCCATGTGGTGGACCAGGGGTCTACTACATGCTTGCTATGGCCACCCTGCATGACTCTCCCCCTTGTTTTCTGGTCATGTTTTGTGATATCTTTTATACCACTTACTACACGAATACACATCATCATCGTCAGTCATAAGCTACATTTACACCTCCCGTGAGCCCCTTTGTTACCAGATAGGTAACCTGCAAATTAAAATCAATGCATTTAGAGCTGGAAGGTACCTCGGATTCTTGGAGCTTGTGGTGTTCTGTGACTCATCACCAAGAGATTATGGATCTTTAAAAAGATGGTTGTAGATGCTCCTCAGTTTTCTGAATGCAGTCCAGTCTGTTCATCTCCTTCTGCCCACTTCTGGAACAGCTCATTGGCCATTTGCAGTACCCATCCCACTGAATCCTGATGTCTGAGCCAATATGCAGTGGGCCAATGATTCTTGTCATTTGCAGTAATTGTACTCTATTAAGTCGATGTAAACACTAAATTAGCACATACCGAACCGTTGCTCCCAGGAAATACAGAATCAGGTTCTTGCAAGCCTCTGGTCACGTTTACTATAGCAGTATCCCAATGGACCTCACATACAGATCGCTTTATTTCCTCTTCCTTTTTCTGCATGTCCCCTATTGCTGGTTCATTAACATTGGACTCCTGGCCAACAGTGATATCACTCATGGCTGACGGAAGCTTATTTAACATGCATGTTTTCTCCATACGGCACATCACAGCCCTCCTGGCTTAGGAACACTAGACAGCAATTCAGCACGATGCCCAGGGGCCACTTAAACAGTGAAATCATTGACAAAAAGCATAAAAATGTGAAAAACATGGCACTAAACAGACTGGAAAAAGACACTTATTTATAACCAGAGAGCTAAAACTAGAGGAAGAGTGTCACCTTGTTGGCCTTTAGCTGGGAAGGTGGCCATCATTAACTCACCTTTTTTTTGCTACTTTGCACATGTCTGCAAATGACCTGGAAAGCACCTGGAGTATTGATTTGGGCTTCCAAGTCAATTTTAGTGAGTAGGCGAATTCACAATATGGAATCTTCGAATAATGAGGGGCAGCTGTCTATTCTTCATTCACTTGGATTCGTCCGTTTGATTATCAGTTCAAGCTCTTGAGTGGCCTGGGAGCATCTGGGGGCCTGAGAGACATGGCCCGTTCTCCCGGGTGGGGGGTGCACGCCGTTGGCAAGCATGGCCTGACCTGTTGTTTCTTGCTTTGCTTGATGTTGATAGTGAATGAATTATTAGATAGAATGTTCTTAACTGCTGTGAAGAAGGATCTGAACTTGCAGACGAGAGGTTCTGGCCTAGCACTGTCTTGTAAAATGAGGAATGAGTACTGTTTCTGGGGTGTGGAGGGGAGATCCTGTTTTTACAGAGTCACAAAATAGTCGAGCTGGAGATCGCATCTGGTTCTGTGGTTTTACAAATGAGGATGAAGTCAACGTCACATAACAGAATGAGGATGTAGGGGCCCTGCAGGGTTACAGTTCCATCATTAACTTGACTTTTGTCTGTTTAGCTAAGCCCTAGGTGACAGTGAAAAGATCTAGAAAACTTGCTCCTAGGTAAAAGATGTCTTCCTGCACTGAGGTCTCGCCTTCATGAACAGGTGTGGCGGGGCTGCCAGTTGCATTGACTTTGTCCTTTTTCTCATTTACTTTTGCACACATTTCTGCTCTCACACAGTGATCACATTCAGCAGAAAAGGAATTTCAATTTGCTATCGGAAGGAACTGTCTTCCAAATTAGCATCTCTTTTGACGTTCAGACCTGAACAATGGTTACTCCTGCCCACTCATACAAAAGAAAATTAAATTTTATCACTGTTATGACTAATGCTAATTTCCATTTATTAAGTACCATAAAATAATATACAGAAACAATGAATTAGACATGGTCTCTGCTGAATGGATTTATAATTTGCATGAGATGTGATAAATTAGGGAAAGGATGGAAATGTAATTCAGGGAGAAGGAAGCTCCTTAGAGTAGAGCAGTTAGTAAATCTGATGCTTTGTTTTGACCTTTCCTCGAGAAGTTTGAGAAGGCCAGAAAGCTTCAGGGCCTCACTCTAGCCGCTTGTCGCTTTCCTCTCCCTCTCTCCTACACAAAACCTCCAGTCACACTGGTCTTTCAGCTCGCCTTGCACCTCCTCGATCCCAGTCCTCTTGGCTCATGACCTGACTTGACTGAAGGATTTTCTTCCTCCCTGGTCCCACGTCAGGCCCGCCCTTTAGATTTTTGCCCATGTCCCTCTTCCTTGGTAGCACCTTGCTTCTTGTTCTGTGGGTCCTGTGGGTCTGACCCGTCTGACCACGCTCGTCCCTGGGCACCGAGAGCAAGGGATTCCCTCCAGAGTCAGACATGAGCTCTTTTGTTGGCATTGAAAGCTCTTCACCACCGGGTGCCTTGCTACCTTTCCAGTCTTCTCACACATCATCATCATCAGTAATATTAATTATTAATAACTCATTTCATATTATTGGTTAATAATCATTATCATCATCACGCCATCCTGGTAATCTCAGCCTCCTTGCCATTGTTCTCCCAGGGTACTGAGTCTCCCATCTCTGCCTGGGACCATTCACCGACCCCTCCACCCCCTTCCCTCTCCTCTTCCCCCAAGACTTGACTCAGGACTCAACTCTTGCAGGAGGCCTTGGTCACCAAAGGAGCTTCTCTGCCTAATGCTTTTTCTGTTGTCTCTTCCATTAGGATGTAAGCTCCTTGGGGGGGGGGGGGGCTTTTTTTCTTTGTATCCCCAGCACCTGGAACAGATTAAGGACTTACTGTATGCTTGTTAACTGACTGACAGAGTGTGGGTAGGCATGATGAGAGAACGGTTTGTCAGAGAAAGCTCTTGGCCTTTTACTAGACCGAAGGCTTGTTGCAGATGTCTCCCATTTCGTAGGCTCTGTGAGGATCAGTATGTGACTCAGAGCCTTGTTATCCCCAGAGAAAGAACTTTGGGTGCATAAGGTAGTTCAAAGGAACGGCGTCCATAAGGTACATCAAAGGAACGGCGTCCGTAAGGTACATCAAAGGAAAGGAGCTGTTTAGTTACTGAGCTGGGCATTGGGAGCCTGCACATTTCACCAGACTTAAGTGTGGACTTACACTCTAGTAATGCCTGGGTGGAGACAGGGGCTCCTGCCCTCATAAAGCTTAGAGTTCAATGAGAGTAAGAATGGTCCACACAGCTAACTATCCAACAGTCATCCCCAGGGCAAAGGTCATTGCCAGCCAGGGGAATTAGGTTTCAGAGGATAGGGTGCACTTTCAGGGGGCTTTAAAGGAGACGTAGGGATTTGGGGACAAAAGGGAATGCAGGGTATTACAGGCAAAGGGGTTTCCGTGGAGGGGAGCACAGAGTGTCTGTGTGAGAAGAAAGATGGGGTTTTTGTCTCTCCCCAGAAGTAGTGGGAGGAATTTGGAAGAGAGGTTGATTTCAGCTTCACGTTAGGAGGGTCATCCACCAGAGCCTTCTCCAAGGGGCCCCAGCCACCTCTGGCCACCGTGGGTGGCACACGCCTGGCTGGCCACTTGCTGGGCATAAGGTGGGTGTGACCACTTAGAACTGGGACAACGCGAAGAGTCTGTGCTCATGCTGTTTCAGATTGAATTTAGACAATGCTAATCCCTAATTGACATTCTCACTGTTATGTGAATGAGCTCTGTGGGTCCCATTGTGGCCTGTGATGCTAAAATGAAAGCTCTTCTTTGCCAGTGTATCTGTGGCCACCCTTCCTTCCAGCAGGGAAGATCTCCAGCCTCCACTTCCTGCCCCTGCTAATGTTTGGCCACTTCCTCAGGTCAGTTTGCCGCCCAGGGTGGGCTCTGTGTGCTTGGGGACTTTTCTTGTGGTTTTTTGGGTTTTTTTTTTGACACTAAGGCAATAAACCAGTTAGCAGACCTCACTAACTAAGGAACCCCTTAGTGGTCACTTGCCCTCTCCCTGGTGGCACATGTCTCTGATAATGTCACCCTCACTGTTTTTCCTATTTGATTCCTCAGTTTGTCATGTCTTTCAACCAAGGTTGTACTGGGGCCAGCTGTCAGGGTGCACTGGAGAGCCAGTTGTTAAAAGTTCAGTGTGAGCTTTTACATCTTGGAAACTGGCAATGGTTATAAGTCAGGGCTTGATCTCTTGTTTGGTTGGTTGGGTGTACTTAAGAAAGTGAGAAAGAAGATGCTAATTCATATTATACTTAAAAGTGTGTGGGGGGGGAGGAGTGGGGAAGAAGCTGTTTGTTAAATATTTACCAGCATACTCCTGGTTTCACCCTGCTCTTTCTAGTCTGTGTTCCTCCCCATGGGCTTTTGGGTGATCTGAACCTTCATTTTTTGGAGACTGTGTTGTTTCATGATTGGCCACTGAGAAGATGAGCCTTTGTTTTAGGGGTGAGGTTGGGGTCTCCCAAAGGCAACACAGCCAGCTTCCCATCTCCATTTCACTTCAGGGTCCAGTTTCCTGTCCATTTGTAGTTTGTGCCTTTCCTGGATACATGTACTGGTGCTTGAGTCTTAAAGGTTGGCCATCCTTCCACAGCTCAGAGACTGGACCATAGGCAGGTTTTGTCCAGTTGGGTTCTTTTATTCCTAGTAAAGCCATGCATCTTGCATGATTCTGAATGGCCTCTAGTGGGCTCTGCAGTACATCCGGGCTTGAGGCAGGCAGCACCATGGTGCCAGAAAACAGGAACAGGAATGGTGTGAGGGCCTGGACGTGTGTAGCAGGCTTCTTAACCTTTTTTGAGTTATGGACTAAACCCATCTGGTAAAGCCAGGGAAGATAAAGATAAAATCCATAGTGTTGCAAAGGAAACCTGTGCTATTGAAGTATAGCTAGCCCTCTCAAAAACCCCACTGCAGATGACAGGCTAAATTTCCCTGATCTGTAGGGGAGCCCTCTTGGACGTAGGCCCTGGGGAACTGGGCCTGCTCTGGGACAGAGTGAGCTTTTGGGCAGGCCTTCATCTTCCTCCCTGTTTTGTGCTTTGCTTGATACTAACAGGGCAGTTATGGGCGTCACTCAGATTTTATACAAACCAGATTTTGGGGGGAAAGTACAATTTGTTTAGATTAATGTGGTTTGCTTTTATTGATAGTGACTTCTTATTAAGAAAGTCTAAGCCTGTGATTTGCAGAACAGATTCTGATTTGCATTAGTCCAAGGGGTCTCCTCCCTGGGAGTTTTCCTAGACCAATGAAATCACTAGTCAGATACTTAAGAATCATTAATCCATGATGCTGCCATTTGAACAAGGAGTTTCAGTTACCATTAACCTCCTGGGAAGAAAATCTTATAAAGGTTTATCTGACTTTTAATGGGCCATAAACTGGTTACAGTTGGCTCAGAACCTTTGTGCAAATGACCAGAAGGTGAGAACTGCCCAGGCATTTTTCTGGCTCTAAAGTTTTCGGAAGATACACAGCATTTCTCAGGTTTGTCATGGAGGGTTTCTTCCCAGTTGCTACCTTTGGAAAGAAGGGCCTTGAGCACCAAACAGAAGATTTTGTATTTGATCCTGCAGGTATAGGGAGCCAGTGAAGTTTGAGTAGGGGAGTGACTTGCCCTTTAGGAAGACGCCTTTGAGAGATGACTGGAGGATGGACTTGGGCCTCACAGACCATCAGTAGGCCTTTGCAGTGGTCCATGCAGGAGGTGATAAGGGCCTGCACCACGGTGGTGGCAGTGTCAGAGGAGAGAAAGGGAGTGAATGCAAGAGAGGTCACAAAAGTAAAACTGACAGGCCTCAGCAACAGGTTGGAGGTGTGAGCAAGAATGATCGAGGAAGTGGAGAGGATCCACAGATCGCAAAGGTGATACCTCCCTGGGTGATTGGAAGGAATGAGGGAGAAAGATGATGAGATTGGTTTGGGGCTTGGTGAGTTCTGTGGATTACCCAGTTCAAGATTCCACTAAGCAGTTAGGGATGGCAGTCTGGAGGTTAGGGCTGGATGAACAGATCTGCTGAGCAGCAGCATAGAGGTGATGATTGAGTCCGTGCCAGCCGATGAGATCCCCAAGCTTTCTGGTGTATAGAGAGAGGAAAAAAGAGCCCCCGCTGACCAGCTGGGCA
Source organism: Vombatus ursinus (assembly GCF_900497805.2). NCBI lineage: Eukaryota > Metazoa > Chordata > Mammalia > Diprotodontia > Vombatidae > Vombatus > Vombatus ursinus. The sequence goes on along the minus strand of NW_020954577.1, from coordinate 51,935,378 downwards.
CGCAGCAGCCATCTCCAGGCTTTCCTCTTGCCCAGGAGAGGATGTGGCCCGCTTGGGTGTCTGAATTGGGCTGACTCGGAGTGTCACTCCCCTCTTGGGGCTCCTGGTAATGCTGGGCAGCCATCCGGGCGGCTAGGGGTAAAAAGGGCCTGTCGGGCCTCGTGGGACCCCGAGCCTTGGTCTTTCCCAGGCAGGGCTGTAGACTCTCTGTGCCGGGCAGCTTAGTTCTATCACCTCTGGGCAGTTGGGGGGGGGGGGGGGTTTGGTGGCCTTAGGCGATGTCCTGTAGCCCTGTCACCAAGGAGAGACTTGCGTTGGCCACCATTGTCCTCAGCCCATGAAGAAGCGCTTGTTCCGTTTTCTAGACTCCATGAAGATGACTGCCTTTCCCTTCTGACATTACTGTGGATGTGGTACGGTTCTGAGTACGTTACAGTTCTTTGTTGGTTCTGTAGCAATAAGAATGATCATTTATATAGCGTGCTTTACCAGTGTATCCTCATAGCAACTCTTCAAGGTATATGTTATTATTCCTATTTTACAGATGAAGAAACTGAGGCAAACAGAGGCTAAGTGATTTCCCTTGCACCACCCAACTAGTAAGTGTCTGAGGCCAGATTTAAACATGCCTCTTTTTGACTTGAGGCCCATACACTGTGGTGCCCCCAGCCTCAGTCTGACTTTTTAGCTGACTTTTGTTTGTTTGTTTATTTTTTTTTGTTTTGTTTTTTGGCTAGGCAGTGGGGTTAAGTGACTTGCCCAGGGTCATATAGCTAGTGAATGTTTTGTGTCTGAGGCTGGATTTGAACTTAGGTCCTCCTGAGTCCAGGGCTAGTGCTCTATCCACTGTACCACCTAGCTGCCCCCTCAGTCTGACCTTTTTAAAAGAGATTCTTGGAGCACAACTTTGCTTTCTTTGATAATTTGAGAGATTCTGCGGTTGGCCACTCTCCGTCGTGTTATATTCACTATTATTCCCTTCAGGGTCAAAGTGTAAAGCTTTGTGACTTTGTCCCAAACACACAGTCTTCGAGTCTCTTACTTAACCAACTTAACCATGCTATTTTATGGGGTTTTTTTTCCTTTTTAATCTTTTATGTGTAGTCCTGTCTCTTCTCAGGACAGTGCTTAGCATGGTGTGTGGCATACAGTAGGTGCTTAATAAATGCTTGTTGACTAAGAAGCCACTCAAGAGCAGGAATAATGTCAAACCTCTTTGTATTCCCCAGGGACTTACACATAGTAGGGCCATGCTCAGCAAATGATGATAATATATTGCTATGTTGTGGTTCTTGTTCCACTTGTAAATGGAATGATAAACAGATAAAGGAATTGGAATGATATCAGTGGAATTATATAAACAGGGAAAAACGCAGAGAAAACAGTAAAGAAAAGTCCTGGGCTTGGGACCAAGGGCCCTGAGTTTACGTTCTTTGTCTACTCCTCTGAAGCCTGGGGCTCCGTGCGCAGGTCCCTGAAGCTCTCTTGACCTGTGATTTCCTCGCCTGTCACGTGGGTGTTCGGGGCCAAGATGATTTCTGCTGATCTTCAGCTCAAAGGCCTGAAAACTAGGAGAGATTTGGGCCTGGGTGCCTGTGCTGAGAAAAGGACTGTATGTTAATAGGAGAGCTGCCAGCAGACTGTGCCTTTAATTGATCAACAACCATTTCCGTGTTCAGGCACTGTGCTCCATGTGGGATACAGAAACAAACAGAAGAGTTAGATGAGTAAAATCAGAGCCCTGGCAGGGACTCTAGCTTCTGTTGGTCCAGCCCTTTGTTTTATAGATGGAGAAATCAAGGACCAGAGGGTGGTGGGGAATGACCCCAGGTCTCTCCTGAAACCGCAGGGCCGCTCTCATGCCCGAGCTGCCCTGCTTGCCTCAGCAGGTTTCTGATTCTTCCCTCTGAGTCCAAGCAGAGCCAGGAGAGTGAATCCATCTTCTATACGATGGCTGTCTTCAAGGGGTTGCACCTTTCCCTCTCAGGCTTCATTTGGTGTGAATCTGAAGTACTTCACCACATTGGTCACTGCCACCATGTGCCTTAACTGATGATGCTCAGAGCTGAGTACAGCACTGCAGGCTGGTGTGACCAGGGCGGGGCACAGCCACACAGTCCCCCTCCTCATCCCAGACAACAGGCTTCCTTTAATGCAGCCTAAGATTGCATTCCTTTTTTTGTCTGCCATATGTACTTTGTACTGTGTACAAAGGCAGTAGGCTAGTGTTGGGCTTGGTGGACTACTGCTGAGGGTCAAATCTGGCTTTCTGAGTGCAGGCAGTTCTGGCCCACCCCAGTCTGGACTTGGGGCAACTTGGGCTCAGGCCTACCTGTGACATCCCTATACTAGCAGTGCAAGCACGGCCAAAGACTAGAGTGAGCCAGAGGGCTTGTCAGCCTGCACTGGTGGAGGGTATGCCCTGGGGCTCTCTCCACACTGGAGATGAAATCACAGATTGGGAGAAAAAAACAAGAATCCTCTTGTTGAGAGCCCTGTGGGGCTGCATCTTGGCAAGAATTCATGAGGTGGGCTGAGGTGGGAGAGAGCCTGACTGGGGAGAGGGAGGATTCTTTTAGCTGCTCTGGGGAGAAGAGGTCCCAGAGGAGAGAGACTGGAAAACAGGAAGACCGGGACAGACGTGGTGTAGCATTGCTCAAGTGCAAGTGAGAGGGGGTGAGGATTTAGCGGTATGGGGCAAGAGGAGCTGGGACGTGAGGGAGCTTGTAAAGGTGGAGCTGGCCAAAATCAACAGCTGGCTGAGCAGAGTGGGAGCCAAGGGAGAGTTTCCTGATGTGGGGCCGCAATAGCGGGGCTCTCAACAGAAATGAGGAGCGTGGAGGAGGATTAAGATCAGGTCAGAGACGACTGAGGTTACTGATGGGGGTCAGCAAGGAGCTCTGAGGGGGAACAAGGCTGGGGGACAGTAGGAGCTCCTTTTTGAGCAAGCTGAATTGGACGTGCAGTCTAGCTATTGAGTTGGAGGTAGTTGGACTGGCATTTGGTGTGGAGGTAAAGTTCAGGAAAGAAGAGAGATCTAGAGAGATACGGGAGAATTTTCTGCATAGAAGTAGTTGAACTCTTTGGAGGAAATGAACTCACCAAGGGGAAAAATGAGAGAAGAGGAAAGACCCCTGCTGAGTCTTGTGAGTCACCCCTACTTAAGGAGCAGGAGGAAGATGAGCATCTACAAGGTCAGAGGTTACTGCAGTCATGAGGAAGGGATGGGGCCCCAGAAAAGGCCTTTTGCATTTAGCAGGTAACAGCTTATTGATAACTTTGGAAAAGTGTTGCAATAGAATGGAGTCAGGAGGTGAAGGGAACGCCTGGGCAGCAGGAGTGGAGAAGCAGCTGGGCCCTGGGAGAATGGGGGATTCCAGCTTGAGAAGTTGGCAGTAGCCAGACATTTCTAGAGCTATAAGGTTTGCAGAAGCCTTACAAATATTATCTCATTTTGATTCTCACAGCAACCCTGGGAGTTGGTGCTATCACCATGTCCATTTTACAGATTAGGAAACTGAGCCAGGCACGGGTTTAGTGTCCAGCTTTGGTCACACAGTAAGTGTCTGAGACAGGGTTTGAGCTTGGGTCTTCTTGACTCCAGAAATCCAGAGGATTTTCTTTTGAAGGATGACAAAGACCTGAGCTTGTGAGTAGGAACTGTAGGAGATATGGAGCGAGAAGGAATGTTAGAAGATGAGGCTTGGTGAGCCTAAGACAGAAAAGGGAAATGTAGTGTTTGGGAGTAGGGACAGAAGACCTTCCCTGTTGAAGGTGGAGATGGCTTCAGGTTTTTCAGTAAAGTAGGTAGGAAGTCAGTAAGCATTTATTAAGCATCATCTTGGCCCCAAACACCCACATGACAGGTGAGGATGGGGTGTTGCCAGAGCAACAGTAGAGTGCTCTTTTGTGCTCAGGCCCTGTCTGAAGTGTTGGGGATAGAAAAGAGTCCCTGCCCTCACTGAGCTCACAGTCTGATGGGGGAGATAACAAAGAAACAATTCTGTGCAAACAAGCTACATGCCCGTTACATTGGAAATAAGGAAAGGCGAAGACAGGAGAAGTCAGAGGGGCTTGTGGGGGAACGGATCGTAGTTGGGACCCAGAGATGAGGCCGGGGAACAGCCTGAGAAAATGGCTGGCGCAAGAGATTGAGTGTCTTGTTTGTGGAACATCCAGGAGGCCAATGTCATCGGATGGAAGAGGGGGAGGAAGGTGGAAGACTGGAAAGTTGGGGTTGGGAGGGCTAGGTCATGAAGGGGCCTCTGCAGTTTAGTGAGTAGGGAGGAGTGACTTGTGCTTTAGGAAGATCACTTCAGTGGCTGGATGGAGGTTGGCTGGGAGTGGGGAGAGACTGGAGGCAGGCCGACACCCCAGCAGGCTCTTGTCCAGGCATGAGGCCTGCCTTAGGGTGGGGGCAGTATCCGAGGAGAGAATCGGGTGTGTTGGAGAGATGTTGCAAAGGTGAAATCAATAGGCTTTGGTAACAACTGGGACATTTAGGGAGAGAAACAGTGAGGAGTCCAGGGTGATTCCTAGATTGGTAGCCTGAGGGACTGGGAGTATGAGGGTGCCCTTTATGACAATAGGGAAGGTAGGGGTGAGGGAAAGTTTGGGGGGAAAGATGATGCATTCTGTTGTGGACATGTTGAGTTAAGATGTTGGAAAGGTGGTTGGAGATGTGAGCTTGGAGGAAACTAGGTAGAACTGACATAAAGTGGCTTGAGGATGTTAAGGGAAAGCTTTGGAAATCTTCTCAGGGAAGCGTCAGTGAAGAGCCCAGTACTGCGGAACAAGAGGAGTAAAAGTGAAGGCTTCCCTGAGGTTAGATCATATGACTGGTGGACTCCTGGACTTCCTGCATCACTGCCTGTGAGGAGGGAGAGGGCTGGGTTTGAGATGAGGCTGACCAGCAGAAGGACAAGAGTGTGTGGGGGGGGGATTAAAGGGCCGAGAAAAATACGTGACTGACCTGTTTATAGGATCAGAACTGAAGGGAAGGAAATGAGATCAGCTCCAGGGGGATGGTCTGCGAGAGCAGGGAGAGGGCTGGAGGTGATGCTGAGGAAGAGTAAAGCAGAAGGAGGGCTGGAGGGGGGAATCACAGGATCCTAGTTTTAAGGCTGGAAGAGAATTTTGAGGTCAAAAAAGCATGAATTTGAGTTGGAAGAGACCTCAGCCCAGATGAGCGTGTGCAGGCTGTGGGAAGCTGGGATGAAGAATCAATCACTGGAGAACAGGAGGCATTCCCAGGCACCGTCGGGCAGGCGCCAGGAAGGCTCAGCTGATAGTAGATAACAGGAGTTTAGAGTGGATGTGGCGACTTCCTCAGGGTTATCTACCCCAACCACCCTCTCCAGTTTGCAGGTGAGGAAGCTGAGGGGGGAGGGGGAAATTAGTGACTGGCCTGACATCCCATAGGTAGTAAGGGGGTGTAACATCACATATGCAGAGCCGGAATTGGAAGGGAGGTCCTCTGCCTCCAGAGGCAGCTGTTTTCCCTAACTCACATCCTGACAGGGAGATTGTTTCAGAGGCTGAGGCAGAGGAGGCCTAGGAGCTGGAGGTGAGGACCTGGTTTGCCAGAGCAACAGGAGAGTGTTAAGTCCTTAAGTAGGAAGGCAGTGAGTGCTTCAGGTAGAAAGGATAAGTGTGAGCCGGTACTGAATAATGTCCAGAGGGAGGGAGGAGAGTGACCTGAAGACTAGCAGAGAAAAGCCAGGCTAGGCAGGAGATAGATGGATGGAGTGAACCGTGAAAGAGGAGAGGCTGCTGCTGACTCCTGCTGGCTGGTGGCAGGAGGCGGCAGTGGAGAGACGAGGCAGGCCGGGATCCTTCCACTGGAGACAGGTCAGGCCGGCCCAAGGAAGCCATCGAAGAGGAAGGGGGAGCAAGGAGGGGAAGGTGCCTTGGCTTGAAGTCCTGAGGGCTGGACTGGAATGTCAGCTCTGCTGCTGAGCTCTGTGACCTTCCCTTGGGGGGCCTTGGCATCTTCACCTGTAAAAGAGGGGCTTGGACCAGATTGTCTCCAGGATCCCATCAGGCTCTTAATGTACAATCCTGGCGTCCTCGAGCATTGACATAGAGGAGATGTTGGAAGCTGGGTGAAAGGATGGGATTGTGGAGAGAGCCAAGGGCCTGGAACATGGCCTTGGGGAGAGGGTGGAGAGCCAGCAAAGGAGCCGAAGCAGGAGGAAGATTAGGAGAGTGGGGGTCTAAGCTTAAAGCCAGGAGAAGAGACAGGCAGTACGAGCAGGTACATTTAACTGTTAGGGTAGGCAAGGCAGCTCAGTGGCACCATGATGCACAGAGCACCGGGCCTGGAGTCTGGAAGACTCATCTTCCTGAGTTCAAATATGGCCTCAGACACTTCCTAGCTGTGTGACCCTGGGCAGGTCACTTCACCCTGTTTGGCTCAGTTTCCTCATCTGTAAAATGAGCTGGAGATGGAAATGGCACACCACTCCAGTGTCTTTGCCAAGAAAACCCCAGATGGGGTCACAGAGAGTTGGACACGACTAAAAGTGATTGAACAACATCAGGCTAGTCTTTAGGGGCTTTGGAAAAGCGGCTTCAGTTGAGTGGTGGAGACAGACTTGTCTCTAGATTGCAGAGAGATCTCCTAAGAAGGAGATAAAGTGTTGTGGCAGTGGAGGTATTAGTTAGGAAGTATGTTTCTCAGAAGTTTTGGTTTTAGGGGGAGGAGACAGAAGTGATGGTAACAGGATGGGGTCAGAGCAAAGAGGAGAGTTTGGGGGTTTGTATTGTTAGGGATCCCACAGCATGGTGAGATGGGCCGGGAGCTGGGAGGGAAAGAGATTAAAAGTGTCTGAAAAATATGCCGAATGATTGATACGGTCAGGTCCTGGAGAGGTTGGGAGGGGTTGAGATTGAAGGCAGTAACTTTTAGTAAGTGGTAGTCCTTCAAAGCCGCTAGGAAAGGAAGAGAGTTTGAGTGAGAAGGATGAGAGGTTTTGGAGATGAGAGGATGCCCGTTGGATGACCTGGGCCTTCTCCTTAAAGAGTCAGTGGTTAAATGAGCTTCTGAGAGTCGGGGTGAGGGGACTTAGCTGGGACTTGGGTAGGGAAAGGTTTGAAGTGTGTTCTGTAGAGAATGAAGGAGTCAGGGTTGAAGGACTGCTGAGTATTGGTGAGGCTTGTGGTCCATAAATTTATAGTGGGTGAAATAAACTTGATTTTTCTCTGGCAGTGCCTGGGAGCCAGAGAGCAGGAATGGAGGAATGGGGGGGGAAGGGGGGGAGCAGGAGTTGGGGGGTCATTAGTCGGGATTGATGTCAGAAAATATGAGGGAGCAGGTCTCTGGGCTAAGTAAAGTCCGAGTACAGGAGAATAGGATAGGGTCAAGGGCCCAGAAGTAAATGAAGGCAATGTAGGGGCTTAAAGCAGTGAAGGAGTAGAATGAATTTCTCTGGCTGAAGAGTGATGACCCTGGGCTAACGAGGTCATTAGTGGACTGAAGTCTCCAACAATGAAGATGGCAATGGCCTGATGAAGGGAGTACCTGAACCTGGCCCACAGTGTCAGGGCATCTTCAGCCTCTGAAATGATGTGAGTACAAGAAAGCTCCTCTTCTTTGTATTTAGAAGAAGGGGGTTTTACTTACATGCCTTGATCGTCTCGCTGGGCGGAGGCATTCATATTCATATACTTGCTCTTCTCCTTCCCTAATTTCTACTCGTACCTCCATTGCCCGACTGACAGCTCATCTCTTTTGAACATGTGTGCTCTTTCCTTGCATGAGAACCCTGTTCTCCTTTGCTCTTCTCTTGTCGACTAGTAGAAGAGCCTCCGTTCCCTACTCTGGGTGTTCCGCATGGCTTCTTAAACGAGAATCTCAGTCCCTCAGTCAGCAGACATTCTTTGTGTGCCAAGCTCCATCTTCAGAAAATTGTTCTTCTCGTGGAGTCCCACAGACCCTAGTTTTCATTCTTTTCTCTTGTCCTTTTCCTTCCTCCCTTTGTAGCTTTATTGTTTTTATACCTGAGATATTTTAGCCAACATCTACTCTAAATTATCCTTATGGCAGTTTAACTTATTCTGTCTTCTTCTGTGCTCACCGAAAGTTAAGATAAAATGGCCCTGTAGCAGCTGGGTTTTCCCTTTGAAAAAGTCAAAATAATGCATCCCCAGCTTTCCCTCATAGGATCTAGTTTTAATCCGTTTAATAATTTTCTCTGTCATTTTTTCAGATCCTTTCTAAGCCATTAAGTCCACCGCTAGCCGTGGTTAGCCCCCTTGTCTTTTTAAGTGACAGCTCTTTACTGCCTCCATGTTACACCTTGTCCTGCTGCCATCTTTCCCTGCTTTTTGTGGACCTGTGCAGTCACTCTCCGCCACACCCCTGGGCTGGAGCTGGGACAGTAAATGTTGTGCTTGTAGCCCTCTGACTTTGCCTTCTCCCGTTCGGTTCTGATGTCACGTGGATTTTGCGGCCCAGCTGGAGTAGTGAGGGAAAGGACGTTGAGCCAAAGATGTTAGAGCTTCCCACATCCCTGGTTCAGTCACTAGGAAAGACCTTTGGCATTAAAACAATGACTTCCCCTCCTGCCCCCTGCTTCTCTCTGCCAAATAATCCACAATGCTGTGGCTCAAATAATCTTTCTCTCTTGTTGTTTGGATTGCTAATGCTTTGCCTCCCTGTCATCCTTCGTGTGAATTCTAAGCCGGTCATGATCAGTGGCAGAGAGGCTGTGTACTGCAGGAGATTGCCGGGTCTGGAATCAGGGATGAGGACTGGGCCCTTGCCTTAGGCACCAGTGAGACACCCTATGTGTTCCTCCTCCACCTGAGGATAAGACTTCTTCTAATAGCGACCTCCTGGGATGGTCGTGAGGAAAGCATCCTCCAGAGCTTTCTGCACCTTGTGGACGTTTGCTCCTCTCTCTTGCCTTCTCTTACTCAGCTCGTCGTAGGATCACAGAAGCTAGAATCTACCTGGTAGATGGTCCTTGGGGCCATTTAGGCCAAACCCTTATTTCACAGAGAAGGAAATGAAAGCCTGGGGAGGAGGGTGACCTAATGACGTTCCCATGGGCACTGCAGGGACAGAGAGGCCTTTTCACTCTGCGTGTAGAACATTTCCCTCTCTTTGCCCTGCAAATAAATAAAAACTGACTGGGATTCTTGGAGGTAGAGCTGAAAGGAGCTGTTAGGAATCATCACCATCTTGCTCATGAAAGGGAGAGGGCCCAGTGCTCAAACCTATGTCTCTGATGAAGGAAAAGCATTGAACACACAAGGAGGAACAGGAGAGATCGAATAACCCCAGAATGTGGCATTGGCTTTGCACACACAACATGGAAAAGCAGCGTGAGTTCACAGAATGGCAGTCTCAGAGGGAAAGGGCCCTAGAGGCTACCTACACCAATCCCTATCCCTGAAGGCTTCTGGGGAAGGAGAACCCACTGGCCTTGAGAGGTAGCCTGTGCAGTTCTTCTGTAGCTCTAATGGTTAGGGAGATATCCTTCCATCATGCCTGAGGGCATTGCCTCTGCAGTTAGGATCTCGGTTCAAATCCCACCCATGACACTGTGTAACCTTGGGGAAACCCTTTAGCCTTCTTGGACTCTAGTTTCTCCATCTACAAAACGAGGGGCTGCACTAGATGACCTCTAAGGTCCCTTCCAATTCTAGCTCTGTGATCTTTGGGCCATTGGAATTTCCACTCTTTACTTCATGTTTTGCCCCTTGGGATCAAGCAGAACAAACAGACTGAATTCTTGTTTACTCTTACTCGAAGACATCTTGTCTTAGTAATCATCTCTACTTCTTTCACCCACCTCTCCTTTGCTGCGATCTCTGGGCTGGAAACTGGCCGGCTTATCAGTGTCCTTCCTGAAAGGGGGCACTCAGAACTGGCCACAGCTGTTTAGATAAGGAAGCAAAATGAGCATTTATTAGTAGCTCCTATGTGCCAGGCACCGTGCTAAGAGCTTTCATGCCACTGTGGCTCTGTTAATGCAGCCTGAGCTCCCGAAGGGCAGGGCCTGCTTTTTGCTTTTTTTCTTTTTACTGCCAGAGTTGCCCCTTTGCCATTCTTGCACACACTGGCCGCCGTATGAAGCCTTGGGGATCTGAATTGAATTCTCTAAGGAAAGTGCCAGGTGAAAACCAGAAGGCTGAGGACAAAGTCTGAGGAAATACACCAAGGAAGTGACGGCCAGAGGAAAACCAGAATGGAGTGACGAGACAAGAGCAGCAAGGGTCAGAGTGGGAGATGCTTAGCAGAGAGTCCAGGAGATTGGGAAGGAATATGAGGTCCTCAGATTGTACAGGACACACCTCATCCCAAAGCCACAGAGTGGCTGTCTGTGCACGTGGGCTGGGTTTGGAGACCTTAGAGGCTGTGTCTTCATCAAACTCCCCTACAGCTTTGTGCGAAGCAGCATGGTGCCCCACGAAACAAGAAGCTGCAAATCCTGCTCCAAAGATGTACCTGGGAGCCCAGCTTTCTTCTGGTTTCATTGATAGCTGAGTGTGATTTCATCTCCTCCAGGAGGCCAGTTGTTGGTCATTGGACAGGAATCTCGTCATTAGCATATCATAGATTAAAGTGTGTTGTTGGTCTAAAAATTGTGATTCTTATTACCCTCTGGCCTCTCTCCTTACCCTAGCTACTACGCATTGAACCAGTTGCCATTTTAAATTATTGTGTCCTGGGTTGGTGTGGCTGAAGAAATGTCCTCTCCAGTAGGCTAGTCTGCTGGGGATGTGCCTATCCATGCTTTCATCTGCTGGTTCTTAGAAAACAGATGTCATGTGTTTGTGGGGCCACTCTCGAAGTCTTTGCACCATGGTACACCTTGCCAGAGCTTATGCTCAGCCAGCTGGCAGAGCCTTTGGGAACCTAGGGTGACCTGCACACTGTGATGAGGCGTTGGAATAGGTCTTTATGGAGTCTTGGTTCAATGTAGTTGTAGAAAAAGAGGATGATGGGGCAAAAGACACAGGAAAATGTGTTCCAGGAGAAATAAGTCAGGGAGACCCAAGACTTGCATGAAGACTTTCTTTAAAAAAAAAAAAAAAATGGTAGGCCCTAGACATGGTGAGCATCAGATTATACAAGAAGTGAATTTGACTACATCTTAACAGACAGTAAAAAAAACTTATTATTGACATGGAAATTATTCTTAAATTTGGATTCTCTGCACAGTAGGACAATGTATATGTCAGAGTTAAATCAGAATTTAAACCAAATAAGAACAAAAAAATCAGAATGAGAAAATGAAAAAAAAAGTAGGATTAGAAAATGGAGGAGATGGTTAGGGTTAGAGTTAGGTAGGGTTAATATGTTTAGCCTTGAAATGTAAAATGGACAACAAAAACTTCATGTGCATCAATTATAAGAATTTGATTTGCAAGTTAAACTAGTATAAACTAACTACGGTAGTGGTGTCAAACTCAAAGTAGAAATGGAGCCACTAAATCACGCATAAGGGTCCCTGCAGTCAGCATATTGACATACCCACATATTAACATTACTTATGTTCTATTGTATTTTTAATTATTTTGTTAAATATTTCCAAATTATTTTTTAATCTGGTTCAGTGAAGGCAGGCCTTCATTGAACCAGATTTGACACCTGGACCACAGCAGCAAAGAGACCCTAAGGGTCAAGAGAACACTTTTTTTTAGCAGATGGTTGACTTGCCAAATATAGAGAGGGCTCCCAAAGACAACACTGTGTCAGGATGCACAGTAGTGTCTCATGAGGTAGAGAGGAGCAGTGGTGGGGAGTAAAACCAATTTAAAGAAAGCTTGGCAAGTTACCCAGCGAGATGAAAATGTAAAGGGGACCACAAACAGAAGAAAAATGGAAAAGATTTGCAAAAATGTTTCTCAACAACTTTTTCCCTGCCAGCTAGGATGGCGGAAGCTCCTCACTTGACTCTTCATGTTCTAGCACCTAAAGAAAGCAAACCTGGGAGAGCTTGTGGGTGGAGTCAGTTTATAGAGAGGACACCTGTGCTGGGGTGGGCAGACACTGAGGGACTGATAGACCAGTGTTTGAAAGGGGGGGGGGGGTGCGCACGGATCTCACCTTAAAAAAGGTGTCCAAGAGAATCTTAGTGACTCACCATATAGCTCCACTCCTCTGTCTATGCCAAATCTTGATGAGAATCACGTAGAGATGAATTGAGGACATCCTCAATGAAAGTACAGTAGGGAACAAGCAGGCTTTTGTAAAGAATATTCAACGATGGACTTCATCAGTGGCATCTCATAGTTAACTAAAAGATGTAAAGAATATAAGATCCCATTGTACTTAATGTTTACTTCAAATTATTTTTTTACTCTGTAGAACAAAATGTGACATTAATGATGGTTTTTCAGTGTCATATCTCACGTCCATATGGCAAGATAATTCAGTTGTAAGTTATACTAATAGATACAAGGCTGTTCAGTGACCCACTGATAGTAATAGCAAGCCCTAAAGACAGGGAGATGGATACTGGCCACAGTGATGGAACGATCAGTACAGATTCTGTGCCTACAAAGGATTTCTTATGGATGAGGAGGTCTTCCAGGTTCTATTGGCAGCTAACGTTGTGCTGCAGATCTTCCTGGAAGAAATCTCTTATCACTCAAAGGAGTCATTCCTACCAGGTAGATAAAGGGGAAAAAATTGCCTAGATTTCAACATACGTCTGAATGAACACCCTCTAGAGCTTATTCAATAGTGTGTATATCTGGGAAAGACAATACAGAGGGACGATGTGCTGAGTTGAAAAGGAGGAGAGGGGGCTGGATTATCTTCAGGACATTGCAAAACCCTTGGACTGACCCCAAGCTCCACCTAACAGCCAAGGCCTGCAGCTTCAAAAGAAAGAGTTTAGCAGTGTTGCTGTGAGGCAGCGAGGCCTAGACCAGACCTGAATATGGGCGTAACTCAGAGGGCGATGGAGAGATGTACATGGTGGTGGTGAGCAGGTGGCAGCCTGGCATCAGTGAGGAATCAGTGTTCTCCTAAGAACAGGACTAAAGGATGTCAGCAAGGAATTGTATGACCCAAAGTGAAGAAGTGCTGCTGGCATGAGGGAGAGTAGGTGGGTGACCAGGGTGCTCCCCAGGGGCCTCCAAACACTGGGTGGACTCGAGTGGAAGCTTTCAGGACATGAACAAAAGCCCCACGGCATGGATGGCAGGTACCTGCAACACTGGGAAAGGACTCCCAAATCACTGAGCAGAAGGAGCATGCCAGTTATGAGCTTAGAAAGACACTTGTTTTGGGACACATTGCTGTTGCTTATCTGGCTGCAATGTTGTAAAAAGTCTCAGATCATTTTCTAGAACAGATATGTTAAAGACGTGGCCAGCAATGCTCTGGAGTGTTGCCTGAACCAGATTGAACTGGTAAGTGAGAAAGAGTTACTGAAAGAAATAAAAAGGAAATAGAACATGTCTAGTCGTGTCTGACTCTGTGGCCATCATCCTCTATTGTCCTCTTTCCCTTTTGCCTTCAGTCTTTCCCAACATCAGGATCTTTTCCAGTGAGTACTGCCTTCTCATCATGTGGCCAAAGATTTAAGCTTCAGCTTCAGTATTTGACCTTCCAGTGAGTAACCTGAATTAATTTCTTTCAGTATTGACTTGTTTGATCTCCTTACTGTCCAAAAGACTCAGAAGTCTTCTCCAGCATAATTTGAAAGCATCAGTTCTGCAGCGCTTGGCTTTCCTTATAGTCCAACTCTCACGGCCATACAGTGCTACTGGAAAAGCCAAAGCTTTGACTCTGTGGATCTGTCAGCAAGGTGATAGTTCTTCTTTTGAATCTGCTGTCTAGATTTGTCATCACTTTCTTTCCAAGGACCAGGCATCATTTAATTTCATGGCTGCAGTCACCATCTGCAGTGATCTTTGAGCCCAAGAATACAAAATCTGACACTGTCCATTTCTTCTCCCACTATTAGCCAGGAAGTGATGGGACCAGTTGCCAAGATCTTAGGTTTTTGATGTTAAGGTTCAAGACAGCTTTTATACTCTACTCTTTCACTCTCATCAAGAGGCTTCTTAATCTTGACCACTCTCAGGATTTTTTTATACTTGTTTTTTACACTTCTTTTGTGCATATATGTGCATTTTGTCTTCCATCCATGTACTCCATGGTGCAATTTTCATGACCTACTTGCAGTTCCTCCCGCAATATACTCCATCTTCATCTCTTTCTTTGCCCAGGCTGACCCCCTCTGCCACCTCTTGGTTTCCCAGGCTTTCTTCACAACTCAGCTTAAATCTTATCTTCAGGTAGCCTTTCCTGGTTCCTTCAGCTGTTAGTGCCTTCCCCTTTCAGACCGCTCTCTACCTCCTCTGTGTATATCTTGTATATACCTAGCTCTTTACATGGTGTCTCCTTCGTTGGACTGCCAGTTTCCTTGAGAATAGAGACTGTGTCTGCGTCTCTTTGTATCCCCTAGCTTACCAGAATGCCTTGCACATAGTAAATGTGCTTGTTGACTGACTGCCAAATATTCTCGTTATTAACAATTTCTCCTATTTGCAATTTGTTTTGGAATAACAAGATTCCATTGCATTCATATACCAAACATTTAGCCATTCCCTAGTAGCCAGGTACTCCCTTTGTTTCTGGTTCTTTGCTGCCATGGAAAGTGCTGTAATGAATATTGTGTTATGTTTGGGATTTTTGTTTATATCTTTGACTTACTTGGAGTACAGGCAGAGAAATGGGAGCTTTGACTCAAAGGGACTGAACTGTGCTGAACTCTTTCAACAGCCTGTCTTCCTGCAGCCCCCTTTTACAGTGATTATTAGTATATTGTGTTCTCTTTGCCAGTTTGTTATGCTTGAGGTAAAACCTCCAAATTGTTTGCAAGTGGTTTCAGTTTTCCTTTGCAAGCTGTTGACTCCTGTCCTTTGACTACTTACTTAGGAGGGAATGGTGAGAAAGAGGGATGCACTGGGAGAAGGGGAGGAAGGGAGAGGGAAAATAGGGAAAATTATCCCAACTAAAAGAGGTGCAAAAGGAAGAACTTTTGTAGTGGAGGGGAGAATGAAGGGGGATCACGGGCAGCCCTTGAACCTCACTCTCATTGGAACTGGCTCAAAGAGGGAATAACACACACACTCAGTTGGGTATAGAAATCTGTCTTAACCTACAGGGAAGCAGGAGAGGAAGGCGATAGGAAAAGGGAGGCTGATAGAAGAAGAGTGAGTGGATCATGGGAGATAGTGGTCAGAAGCGGAACAGACTTTGGAGGGAGGAGAGAGAGAGAAAGATAAACAGAGAAAAAACAGAATGGAGAGAAATACACAGTTAGTAATCATAACTGTGAATGTGAATGCGTTGAACTCACCCATAAAACAGAAGTGGATAGCAGAGTGGATTAAAATCTGAAACCAACTATGTTATTTATAAGAAACACACTTGAAACAAACTTAACAGAGTAAAAATAAAGGGCTGGAGCAGAATGTGTTATGCTTCAATTGAGGTTAAAAAAAGCAGTGGTAGAAATCATGATCAAGCAAAACCAAAAATAGATCTAATTAAAAGAGATAAGCAGGGAAACAACATTTTGCTAAAAGGTACCATAGACAAAGAAGTAATATCAATACTAAACATATATGCACCAAATATATGTAGAGTATCCAAATTCTTAAAGGAAAAGTTAAAATGATTTACAGAAAGAAATAGTAAAACTATACTAGTGGAGGACCTCAACTTTTCCTTCTCAGAATTAGATAAATCTAACCATAAAATAAACAAAAAAGAAGTTAAGGGCTTGGAATTTTAGAAAAGTTAGATATGATAGACCTCTAGAGAAATTTGAATTGGGATAGAAAGGAGTGTACTTTTTCCTCAGCTGTACATGGCACCTTCACAAAAATTGATCATGTATTAGGGCATAAAAACCTCACAACCAAAAGCAGAAATATTAAATGCATCCTTTTCAGACCATAATGCAGTAAAAATTATGTCCAATAAAAGGCCATGGGAACAGATTAAAAATTCATTTAAACTAAATAATTAAAAGGTATGAGTGGATCAAAGAACAAATCATAGAAAGAATAATTTCATTAAAGAGAACAGCAGTGAGCCAACATACCAGAATTTATGGGATGCCGTCAAAACCGTACTTAGGGGAACTTTTATATCTCTGAATGCTTACGTCAATAAAATAAAGAGAGGTCAGATCAGTGAATTTGGGGCGTGCAGTTTTATTCTTGTTATTTTTTTTTTTTTTTGACTAGGCAATGGGGTTAGCTGACTTGCCCAGGGTCACACAGCTAGTAAGTGTTATGTGTCTGAGGCCAGATGTGAACTCAGGTCCTCCCGAGTCCAGCGCCGGTGCTCTATCCACTGTGCCACCTAGCTGCCCCAGGGCATGCAGTTTTAAAGAAAACTAGAAAAAGAACAAAAATCCCCAACTAAACACCAAATTAGAAGTCCTGAAAATCAAAGGAGGGATTTAATACAATTGGAAGTAAGAAGACCGTCAAACTAGGAGCTGGTTTTGTAAGGGAAAGGCAATAAAATGAATAAACCATTGGTCAATTCGATTAAAAAATAGAAAAACCAATTACTAGTATCAAGAAAGAAGAGGATGCATTCAGCACCAATGAAGATGGAATTAAAGCAGTTATCAGGAGCTGTTTTGCTCAATTATACGCTCTCAGTCAAAGTGAGACAGGATGAGCATTTACAAATATGTAAGTTTCCCAGATTAACAGAAGAGGAAATAGAATACTTAAATCACCCTGTCTCAGAAAAAAGGAATTAAACAAGTCAAAAATGAGCACTCTAAGAACAAATTCTCAGGACCAGACGGATTCATAAGTGAATTCTACCAAACTTCTAAAGCATAATTAATCTAATCTCAATACTATATAAACTATTTGGGAAAATAAGCAAAGTAGCAGTCCTTTTGTGACACAAACATGGTGCTGATACCTACATCAGGAAGATCAAAACAGAGAAAACTATAAATTTCCTTAAGGAATATTGATGCAAAAATTTTAAGTAAAATACTAGTGAGGAAATTACAGCAATATATTACAAGGATCAAACACTGTGATTAGGTAGGATTTAGACCAGGAATGCAGGGCTGGCTCAGTCTTAGGAAAACTCAGCATTATTGACAATATCGACAACAAAAACAACAAGAATCATGTGATATTCTCAATAGATGCAAAAAGCTTTGACAAAATACAGCACTCATTCCTATAAAAACACTAGAGAGCATAGGAATAAATGGAGCTTTCCTTAAAATGATAAGTAGTTTCTTTCTAAAACCATCAGCAAGCATTGCCTGTAAAGAGTATAAGCTAGAAGCCTTCGCATTAAGATCAGGATTCCCATTATCACCACTGTTATTCACTGTTGTACTAGAAATGCTAGCTATCGCGATAAGAGAAGAAAAAGAAGTTGAAGGAATTAGAAGAGGCAATGAGGAAACAAAACTATCACTTTGCAGATGATTTGATGATATACTTAGAGAAAAACTAGTTGAAACAATTAACAAATTTAGCAAAGTTACAGGATATAAAATCAACCCGTATAAATCATCAGCATTTCTATGTTATTACCAGCAGAGTCCAGCAAAAAGAGATAGAGAAATACTTAAAATAACTGTAGCCAGTATAAAATACTTGGTAGTCTACCTGTCAAGACAGACCCAGGAACTATATGAACACAATTACAGAACACTTTTCACACAAATAAAGTCAGATCTGAATAAATGGGAAAATATCAGTTGCTCACGGGTAGGCCAATCTAATATAATAAAAATGACAATTCTACCTAAATTAATTTACTTATTCAGTGCCATACCAATTTAAGAAAAATTATTTTATAGTGGGTTTAATCCCATTCTGGATTAATCCCAGTATTATTCTGGAATCACATGTGGTCACATCAGTTGTAAATGGGGAAAAAAAGAAAAAAACAAAACCCCAAAGCCAAACATCCTAATGCCTTCTTAACCAAATTTCCTTTTTTTATTCTGCTTTATAGTGTTCAACATGTTCATACTGTAGAATCATGGAGCCTGTTCTGCAGTTGCAAATGTAGATTATGTCTATGTACGCGTTTGTATGTCTGTGTAGGTGAAATAGAAAGACTTCAAACGTGTTCCTTTACAGTGGTTCTTAAAGCTCTCCTGCATCCTGCGGGATTGGATTTTGTTTTGTTGGGTTCTGTAAATAAAGCAGGCAAAACAAATTTGTTTAAAAAAAAAAAAAGCTTGTTGCTTACTATTACGTGTGCTAAAAGAACAGAAATAATTGCTGTCAACTTAGGAAAGCATAATGACGGTCACATTTCTCCTACTCATGTTTTCAAGGGGGAATTCACTTTATGAAAGTAAATGGGAGCAAAACCACCACAAAATATAGTTAATAGAAGCCTTTTTATATTAAAAATAGTCCATAAACCCACATAGATACCAACTAATTTGTTAGCTACAATAAAACCTTTAAGTACGCATAGTTTGTCCTCTAAAAGTGAACAGAAAATATTTTGCGAAATAGAATTTTAAAGGAGCATTATGAAACAATGTAGGTGGTTAAATTCCAAGTACTCGGTTAAATTTGCCTTACATAATGAAATCTATTGTAGAAAATTGGAAAGTAGCTTTGTGGTCTAGTTCTATGTAGGAAGGCCTGTACATTCCTGTGGCCCTCTCCTTGTCTGCCCATTTCCCCAATGAAGGGGCCTGCTGTGGTCATGCAGCCTTGCCTAGTGAAGCCCTTCATGTGGGAATAAAATTGGAAGGTTCTTCTACTTCCAGCTGCATTTTGTGGTTTTCACATATTTTCTTCAAATCAGATAAATGTTTGCAAATGTAGTCATGAAGGTAGCACGGTGACTGGAACGCTGAACTTGGAGTCAGGAAAACCTGAGTTCAAATCTAGCCTCACACATTTACTAGCTGTGTGACCCTGGACACAATCTCTTCATCTCTGTCTGCCTCAGTTTCTTCATCTTTAAAATGGGGTGCTAGCAGCACCTACTTTGCAGGTTATTATGAAGCTCAAATGAGATAACGTACGTCGTCATGCTTTGCAGGCTTTAAAGTACTTTATTCATGCTACTATTCTTTGTATAGCTTCAGAGTTGGTACCATAGACAGTTATCTTATCCAGCCTTCACATCTTACAGATTAGGAAGGTGAGACTGAAGAAGAGAAATGACTTTTCTCCCATCCCGCAGCTCGTCAGTGGATGAGCCAAGCTGGGTTCAGGAGTTCGCACCTCTGATTCTAAATCTGGTGTTCTGTCTTTTGCCCATGCTGACTCCCCCCTCTAGGTGATACATCGATAGTTGTCAAAGCAACATTCAAGGGGTGAGCCTTTCAGGAGAGATTGGTTCAGACGTGTTGGGTGTTTTTTCCCGGAGCCCTTTTATATTCTGGATGGGCATTGAGAACTCTTCTGATCTACAAATGGTCAGAAATCCACTGGAGGAAGAGGAAAAGCTAAGGCCTTTAGCAATCCTGGGCAGATGACCATTAGATGCCTACTGTGTGCTAGAATCCATGCTTGACTAGTGATAGAAATTCAAAAACAAGCAAGTGCTACGAGCACCAGGGAGCTCCCGTTCCTAGCCAAGTCAATACGGGCCATGTCCTGAAGGGCCGTCAGCCAGCAAGCATTGATGAGGAGCCTGTTCTGGGCCCAGGGGCAGCCAGGCAGGAAAGTCTATGGGATTTAAGCTGGAGAATCTTACTGAGTTTTTAGAATGCCTCTACCTTCTCTGCAGCAGGTGATAACAAGAACAGTACTTCTTAGCACTTGAAGGTGTTCAAAGCAAACAGTAGGTGCTTAATAGATGTCTATTGACTGATGTAGTTTGATCCTCTAACAGCCCTGAGAGGGTGGGGCTGGCCTGTGAGTAGCAATTCTTTTCATTGTGCCTTTTTTTTTTTTTTTTTTTTTTAAGCAAATGCTTATTGTGAGCATCCTTGACCTAGTGACGGGGCCTCCAGGCTCTTCTCAAACCAGACACTCCATCTCCCAACTCTGGCTTTTCTTTGCCTTTCCCTCATGCTGGGAATACTGTTCCCCTCCTCCTGTCTGCCTCCTGGCTTCCCTGGCTGCCTTCAAGGCCCAGCTCACCCCCCCCTCCCCACAAGAAACCTTTTCTGAAGTTCCTTAATTCTCGTGCCTTCCCGATGGTGATTATTTCCAGTTTGTCCTGTGTATATCTTGGTTCTATGTAATTGTTTTCCTGTTGGCTCCTGGTGAGCTCTTTGAGGGCAGGGACTGTCTTTTGCCTTTCTTTGTATCCCCAGCCCTTAGCATAAAGCCTGGCAAATAGTGAGTGCTTAATGTATGTTTATTGACTGTAAAATTTTGCGGTTTTAGTAGTCACTTCGTTTCACCAGCTCTTCTGGGGGAAAAACATTTATCAGTATGCCTTGGGCTTTACCTTAGAATTTACTATATCCAACAGTTCGTTGTAATTTCATTTTTCCCTCTTTTTTTTTCCTAAAGCAGCAGCAGCAGTGATGCAGCAGGTGTTAGACAACCTCACCGAGCTGCCCTCGTCTGCGGGGGCAGGAGAAATAGACCTCATCTTCCTCAAGGGCATCATGGAGAACCCGATTGTGAAATCCCTGGCAAAGGTAGCTGGCTTTGTTCATGGGGTCCTGGAAACATATGGGAAACGCTGTTCTTTGGGAGGACTACAGTATTTCAGATGTTACCGTTGCAGGCAGTGCCTCTGGTAATATCATTTTAGTTGACAAATGATAATCCCTGTCATAAGGAAATCCTAAAGTGTTCACAGTAAACCAAGTTTCTTCTTACATTAAAAACAGAGTTTTATTGCTCCTATGGACCCAACTCTGCCTTCCTGTGGTTAGAAAAATTCCAGGTGCATCTGTATAGGATCATAGATGAAGTTAGAGTAGGAAGGAGCTTCGGGAATCTTTTATTCCACTCGTCTGACTCATTTTACAAGTGAGGAAATTGAGTCTCAGAAAGGTTAAGTGGCTTCTTCTCCCTTGTTTCCCTTGATGGGATCTGGAGCTGAGGAGAGAACGTGGGTTTAGTCTCAGTATTCTGGAATCCCACGGAGGGCCGTCTGAACGTCTCTATCACACTGTCTCAGAGCCACCTGATCCCCTCCACGCGGGCCATCTGATGCTCTCCGTGGTGACAGGAAGGCTCTCATTGGACTGGGGAAACTCATGCAGAGTCCGTGAGATGGGCGATCTGGGACCTTCTTGCTTCTCCTCTCCCTCTGCGGAATAATCTGGTATTTAACCAAAGGCTCGCTCCTTCCTTTTCTGTATGGAATCCATTGCCGCATGCGTTGCTTTCTCGACTTGACTTGTCCCTTCCTTCATAACGTTCTTTGCAATCTCTAGCCAAGGCCAAACCATGTTCCGTCCTAGACCCCTGAAGCCCTTGTGATTCCTGGTTATGGAACAGTTTCCATCCTCCCCGTGAGCCAACCTTGTTTGGTCCTAGGGTCCCTTCATCCCTCTCTTTAACGTGTGATGTTTTGATAGAGGAGTCCGTCTGGCCATCTCGTGCCCAGGGTCTTCCTGGGCTCACACTGGCTGCTGTTGACTCCTGAGGTATTGCTGTGCTGGTTTTTCTTGGTAGACTGGGAATCTGTTTCCTTAAACTTTTTCTCGAACAGCTTTCCTATGTGTTGTTGCGTCCTGTCCATTGTGCTCTAGGAGGACTGAGGGGAGGATGCTCATTCTAGCCCCCTCCTCCACGGGCAGCTGCTGGTGCCCAGGCTAAAGGAAGGCTAGCACTCCTCTGTGGAAACGTGACCCCTTGTTAACGGGCCTTTCCGTCTTCACGCTGTGGCCCAGTGGAGAGTGTGTGTGCTGGTTGTAGAGTCAGAGCACCTGCATCCAAATCCCAGCTTTGCCACTGGGCCTCAGGGTCATTGTCCGTAAAACGGAGTTGGACAGAACGCCCGAAGGTCCTTTGCTGCTCTGAACTTGTGCTTTGTGTACTGGCGAGAATTCCCAAATTCAGAAGGAGGTTCCATTCAGAGTTTAATACACAATGAAATCAGTCAGTGAATGCAGATTCAGAGACAGTTCCTCAAAAACAGGCTAATCAAAAAGTTCACATCTTTGGAGTTCCCAAGACAGTGACAAAAACCAGCAACAGATGTTTTCATTGACTTTGAAATTATTTTATTCACTTTGTTTTGGGCCTTGGGTTTTTGGCTTTTAAAAACTCATTTATTGAGTATTATTTCTGCATTTGTGCTTATGTATCTGGGACAGAAAATGCAGATGGACACTGAACTGAGCCTGGAGTTGAGGAGAGCAGGGGACGGTTCTGGGACATCCCAAAACCCTTTTGAGGATCAGTGGCCCTGGGCATTCCCAGCATGTAGCAGCAGGATCCAGGAAGCTGGTCAGGGTGAAGCACTGGAGGAGAGGCCTTAAAGGAGGAGCCTGAGGGGCCCAGGGGAGAGGGACAATGTAGGAGTGGCAGCCAGCCTGAGGAGGTGGGAGCCTGACTTTGGTCAAGGGAAGTGATTCCAGAAAAGTGGGCTGGAGGCAGGCACGGGAGGGCTCACACAAAGCTGAGTTTGTATTGATTTTACTTATCAGGACAAGAGGAAAGCATTGAAGACTCTTGAGCAGGAGAGTAATATGGACAGATTTGTGCTCTGGGAAACGTTTGGAGCAAGTGTGCAGAGGATGGATGGGGCAGGGGTGGGGAGACCTTGAGCTGAGCTCTCTGCTGTGGTTCTTCTGACTGAAGGTGATGAGGGCCTGACCAGGGAGTGGCCACTTGAGTAGAAAAAGGGGTGGTCGTGGATGTGGGGTTGACAGGAATTAGCAACCGATTGACTGGAAGGGGGAAGGGTGAGAGAGGAGTTTAGTGTAATTGAGAGGGTTGCAAATATGGGTGACAGGTGGGTGGGGCAAATTGTCTTTGGCAGAGATAGGGAAGGTAGGGAGAGGGGGAAGGAGGGTTCCATATTGGGTCTGCTGACTTTGGGAGGACTTCTACAGAGGTGTTAATTGAACCCATGGGAACCTAGGAGATCACCAGGAGAGGATCTAGAGAAAAGGAACCAGGACAGCCCTGGAGGTCACCCATACTTAGGGAGCAAGGCATGAAGGTTGACAAGGCACAGGTAAGATAAGGAGAAAAAGCAGCAGAGAACAGTGATCGCCAAGGCAACAGAAAGGGACAGGAGGAGGGGTCACCAGGGTCAAGGGCATCGGAGAGGTCAGGACAGGGGAGAGCTGAGGAAAGGTCACCAGATTTAGTCAAAAAACCCAACAAACATTGGTAACTTTGGAGTGAGGCATTTCCTTCAAGCACTGGAAGCCAGATTACCAGCTGTTGAAAAGTGAGTGGAGACAAGGAAGTGGACGTGATAGGTCCGGGTGGCTGCTTTCTGGGAGCTTTGCTGTGAAAAGGAGGAGAGGTGTAGAACCTTGGTTTGGCTCTGGGGAAGGGTCAGGTGACAGATTTTTGAGGCTGGGAGGGACTCAAATGTGTTGGTAGGCAGCAAGGAAGGAGCCACCAGACAAGTAAAGGTTAAAGGTAATGGGGTAGGGGAGGAGGTGGAGGGAACAAGATGGGGTGGGATCAAGGCTTCCTCTTCATCAGACCCTGGAGCAGAAGATGACCTCGGGGGACATGAGGTATAGAGAAGGGAAGAGGGAGAGAGCTCCAGGGAGCTGCACTCTGCCTGGCTCTTTAAAAATCAGACAGCAAGTACTTACTCCACAGGATGGAATTTCAAGATGAATTTGGCTTAATCTTTAGTTTGAATTAGAAATTGCACTTGCATGATTCTTAAAGGCCAGAGGAGGCTGTTGATTTTCTGTGAAAACCTGAGGAAAAAGCCTGTGGATTTTTCTTTCTTTTTAAAGATGGTGCTTGGGTACTAAAGTATTAGAATTCTTCACCTATTCAGATCCTTTACTTGCTTTCAAGACCCACATCAAGTCTAGCATAACCACAAGATTTAGAGCTGAAGAGGCCTAGCAGCCATTGAGGCCAGCCCCTCATTTTTAGAGCTGAAGAAACTAAGACACAGAAGGGGTCAGAGCCTTGGCTGAGGCCCGACCCCAAATCCAAAGCGCCTTCCATGTATCAGGCCGTCTGCCCCATGAAGACCTTCCTAACTCCCTAGCCTGAACTTAGCGTAAACTGCCTCTGTTCAACTCAAGAAGTCTTTTTGAAAGACACTGCTGTATGGAGAGCCCTGGGCCAGGACCTGGAGAAAGGACTTGGTGCAGAGGAGTTGGGTGGTCTGGTACTAACACCTTTACACTTAAGCAGCTGGGAAAGGGCCACGTGACTTCCACGGGGTAAATGGCTTATTAACAACTAAGGGGACCAAGGGTACTCAAAAGGGAGGAGGGGAGAGAGACAGAGAGACATCTTAGAAGTGGCCTCTTATCTGGGTATTTCTCCCATTTAGACCATTGTCTTCTGGACCAAAGGGCTATTTTGTACTTTTTGTAGCTCAAGCAAAACGCGTTCTACTGATAGGCATGCAATAATTATTCAGTTGGGCACATTTTACCCACTCCTGGCTATACCACGGTACAGGTTGTAGGGATGCACAAGGCAAGCAAGGATTTCCAGGAGTCTTTTTGCCTGGTTTGCCTGTTACCTTGAGAGAAATTTGCCTGGTCTTCCAAGGTGTCCAACAGCCACACTCACACACCCACACACACAGACACTCTGCCCCACCCCCCCATATTACTTGGGTATGATTTTTCCTTATTTTCATTGTCACTCATTATCTTAAAAATATATATAGAAATGAGGAGAGAATTTTTTTAAAAAGCCTTGATGCTTTCTCTTTGGTTTTCTGTCCACTTCTCCCCTTTTTGACCAAACTAAAATTGCTGTTTAAACATTTGCTCAGCATTTCATATTTTCTGTTTATTCCCTTATAGCAATGGTGTCAAACTCAAATAGAACCGGAGGAAGGCGGGGGGGGGGATCCACACATAGGATCCTTGCCGGCCACATGTTGACTTAGTTTTAAAATGTAATATTATCTGTGTTTTCTTTTACTCTTAATGATTTTGTGCAACGTTCCCCAATTGCATTTTAATCTAGTTTGGGCTACCCTTGGAAGTATGTTTAATACCCACCCCTACCCTATTTATTCTGGCACAACGTAACGCCCATGAGACAGCAAGAGCCAGCTGAAGTTTGATTGGTGGCACATCTGAGTTTGCACGTGAGCTCATCTTCTGTCCTTTTTAATAAACGTTCAGGAAGTTTCTTAGGGGCCCAGAAGCTACCGAAATGTGGCTCTGCGGAGCGAGTGCTACGCTTCCAGAGACCAATGACTGCTCTTGTTCTCCCCGATTTCTGGATTTTGATTGCTGTAGTCTCACTGTGTGTCTGTCCCTTGCTTTTACTCTCACTCATTTTATTCGGTCACTTCACCAGCCATAGCAGGGCGGGCAATTCCTCTCTTTTCCTAGCCCGAATCCACATGTAATTACTCCAGCATTAACACAGTTCATTAGATGTGCACTCCATCTGGCCAGAGGTGCTTTAGCTTTTTTATTATGCTTTCCCTACTATATTTTCATTTCGTAAGATCAGTGGAGAATGAAATATAATTGATCAATTTTTAAAAACAGAAAAAAATTGACCTCAGAAACTATTCCCAGCACTTGTTTTCATGGTGTAGGCATAATTTTTTCTTGATAGTAAGCATAATTTGTAAGTTGCAACATTAATGTTTATTGCATCTTTTGTCTAATCTAGAACAATCAGTAAATTCTGGAGAGAATAAGGCCTCCTTAGTCAGCGTTCGGTTAATATTGTTTTTGAAGGAAGTTGTGGCCAGCTTTTTTAGATCTTCCATGAGTTTATTGCAAAATTTGCATTTTAGAATCAAGATGAGACTGTGAATTATAAATCTCATCATACTGCTTGAAAAACTGTGACTGGAAAATTTGTGTGCATGTGTATAACAAAATGAAATTTAGCTTATATGAGTCAAATATCAAAATAGTATGGTTTTTAAATAATCTTTGTGAAAGAAGAAAACATTAATTGTATCAGAAAGAATGAAAAGTAATACTCCTGTTAATTTAAATTTCTCATCATTTCAGGCTCATGAGAGACTGGAAGATTCTAAACTTGAAGCTGTCAGTGATAATAATTTGGAACTAGTGAATGAGATTCTTGAAGACATCAGCCCTTTAATAAATGTAGATGAAAACGTTGCTGAGTTGGTCAGCATTCTCAAAGAGCCTCACTTTCAGGTAACCTTTCCCCATCATACCTTTCTCCCTTACCTACCTCTAGCCCTTGGCCATGTGATTCGTCTTTTACCAGTGAAGCTTCCAAAGAGCTTGGTCTTATATACTCAAAATGGTCCATTTTTTTCTTTTGTCATCTTCTGACCCTTTTTTGAAGGGTCTCCAATTTGCTTATGATGTCATATTTTATTTCTGTCATGTATCCACTTGGAATTTATCTTGGTGTATAATGTGAGATACTGATCTAGACCTCATTTCTGCCAGACTGCTTTTCAACTTTCCAATTTTCTTAGCAGTTTTTATTTTGAATAGTAAATCCTTACCCAAGCAAGTGAAGATTTTGGGTTTATCAAGCACTATGCCACTGTTGGTTTTTCTGGTGGTATTGTGTGCCTAATCTGTTCCATTTATCAACCTCTTTATTTTTTTAATTTGTACCAAATCGTGCTTTCTAGTAGAATTTGAGATCCAGTCCTGCTAGGTCCCTTCCCCCCCTTTTTTTAATCACTTTTTTACATTATTTCCCTAGATTCTTGACCTTTTGTTCTTCTAGATGAATTTCATTATTTTTTTCTAGTTCTATAAAGTAATACTTTGGTAGTTTGTTTGGATATGGCACTAAGTAAATTAATTTAGGTAGTATTGTCTTTTTTTTATATTCTCATGAATGGTTAATAACTTCTCCAGCCATTTTGACTTGTCTTTACTTCTGTCAGATTATTTTGTAGTTGTATTCACATTTTCCTGAGTGTGACTTGGTAGATAGTCCCAAATACTTTATATTCTTTAGCTGTTTTGAGTGGAAATTCTTTTTTCTGCTTTGATGACTTACTGTAGATTTGTTTTATATCTCACAACTTTACAAACTTTATTAATAGTTCCAATCAATTTCAGTTTACTCTTTAAAAGCTCTTTAGATAGGATTCTCTTGCATGTCATTTGCAAAAAGTAAAGAGTTTTGTTTGCTCTTTGCCTGTGTTTATTCCCTTAATTTTCTTTCTCATCCTATTGCTATACCTAGCATTTCAACTGCTATGTCAAATAGTGGTAATAATGGACATCCTTGCTTTATTCCTTGATCTATTGGAAAGGCTTCTAACATTTCTCCATTGCACATAATGTTTACTCTGGCTTTAGATAAATACTATTTACTACATTAAGAAAAAGTTCCTCTGTTCCTATGAGGTTTAGTGATGTATTTTGTTAAAAGCCATCTAATATCTAATGATAAAAGTATGTGGTTTTTCTTTATGTTATTAGCAGAATTTGTTAGGTTTATAATCTTCCTTATATTGTACCAATCTTGAATTCCTGGTATAAAACCAACTTAAATATAATGAACAAGCTTGTTGATATGTTAATGTACCTTTTTTGCTAACTTTTTATTAAATTTTTGGGTTAATGTTTATTGGGCATATTGGTCTGTAGTTTTATTTCCTTACTTTCTCTTTCTCTGATTTAGGTATCAAAATCATATGTGTGTTCTAGAAAGAAATCGGAAGGGTCCTTTCTTTTCCTATTTTTGTAAAGAATTTATATGATATTAAAATTAATTTTCCTTTGAATGTTGTTATAATTCGCTTCTAAATCCATCTGGTCCTGGAGTGTTTTACTTCGGGAGTTTAACGTCTTGTTCAGTTTCTTTTTTCTCATACAAGGTTATTTAAATAACCTTTTTTTTTTTAAGTCTGGCTATTTTATATTTTTGTAAATAATCCTCCATATGAGGTCCATATATGAAATATATTCCAAATTTGGCTACTTAAATACTTTAGATACTCATGGTGATTTATATTATTTAAAAAAGGAAATGAGTTCTCTTTTGGCCTCTGTTTTAGATTTATTTTGACCTTCAATGATTTCTAGTGGGATTCTTCTTAGTCTTCCTATAAAATCATGGTAACAGTTGCAGGGTCTTTCGTGTGGAAGGATGACCCCACATAGCCACCCCCAAGGGGGGACCTGTGAAGGTTTTCTCTTTCCATCCTTCCCCTTTTTCTCGGTCCTTGTGACCAGACGTGTTGGAGCTGGCAGGCTGGTACTGATGTGCGGGTTATGGCCCAAGCACAGAGCAAACCCGATTGGGCTGCCTGGATTTTGGAAGCCAGTTTGCTTCATTAGCCTGCTGTCCTCCGATTGACTTCCTTAGCTGTCAAGCCAAGATTAACCTTTATACAAAACTAAAAAACCATCGTGGAAAGTATTTATGCATCAGGGCAGCTAGGTGATGCAGTGGATAGAACACCAGGTCTGGAGTCAGGAAGACCTGAGTTCAAATCTGGCCTCAGATGCTAGTTGTATGACTTTGGGCAAGTCACTTCACCCTGTTTGCGTCAGTTTCCTCATCTGTAAAATGGGCTGGAGAAGGAAATGGCAGACCACTCCAGGATGTCTGCCAAGAAAACCCCAAATGGGGTGACGGAGAGTCAGACGAGACTGAAACAACTGGACAGCAGCAACAACAATCTGAAACATTTCTGCTGAAGGAATGACCCCTTTGATCCAAAGGCCTGAAGCAGTGTTTCATCCAAATGTACATCCAGAGGTGTTTTGGTTTTTTTTTGGTTTTGTCTTTTTAACTGTACTGAAATTCATTATCTTTCTTCCCCAAAAGGCAAAAACCCCAGGCCCTGCTCCTGAGGAGTGCGAGACAAGTTCCTTTTCCAGTCGTCTTCCACTTTCCTCCCCTCTGCCCCTTCTGCTATCTAGACCGGCTGTCCCTTGCTACTCCTCACCTTGGTGCCCCGTTTCCATCTCTTGTCTTGGCTGTGGCCGTCCACCCTGGCTCCCGGCAAGGCCAAGCTCACATTCCGCCTCCTGCGGGCGTCCTTTCCCAGACCCCCTCCAGGAGGACCCCCTCCAGGAGGACCCTCTCCATGCCCATTTAGTTTCATGTCTCCCTCATTGGACTGGGAGTGCCTTGACGGGAGGGGCTGATTTGGCTTTTTCTTTGCATCCCCAGCTCTTAGCACAGTGTTGGTACCTAGTAGGTGCTTAATAAATGTGTGCTTACCAACGGACAAAAGGATTCAGTTGTGTTTGTAGAGTTTCTGGTCTTTTAAAATGCAAATATCAATCATCAGAAAACAATGGTTTCTCATTTACTGAGTGTGCTTATGCCGTGGTACTGGCCTAAATGCTCTACAAAGCTTTACTTAGACATAATGACAAGGGTCCTTCTCTTGATCAGTTCAGTTACTAGGCTTCTCTTCACAAAATCCCTTTTCTATACCCATCACATTAACCCTTTAGGGCCCAAAACTTGTGTTATCAAGGTTAGAAGCCTGGCATTTAGAAAGGAGCTGTTCTCAGTGCATTTACCTAGCAAAGAAATAAATGTTGTTGTTGTTTACACTCATGTCTGACTCTTCATGTCCCCATTTGGGGTTTTCTTGGCAGAGACACTGGAGTGGTTGCCATTTCCTTCTCCAGCTCGTTTTACAGAAGAGGAAACTGAGGCAAATAGGGTGAAGTGACTTGCTCAGAGTCAGGCAGGTAGTAAATGTCTGAGGCCAGATTTGAACTCATGAAGATGAGTCTTACAGACTCCAGGCCTGGTGTTCTGTCCACTGCTCCACCTAGCTACCTATTTTTCACTAAACAAATTGGCAAGTAATATTTTATATAATATCTTAGACAACCATTGATTGATGGCTATCTGTGTCTATCAGGGACTGAACTGGTGTCACATCAGTGAGTCATGTACTCCAGACAAAGTGTTCAAACTGCAACTTGAAGAGTCAGTTCCCCATAATTTAGCCGGAGGAGAAAAGGAACCTTCACATAGGAGGCATTGCTAAATACAGAGATGAATGGAAATAGCAGGAGTCCCAGTGTTGAATTAATGAATGATTTAAACTTTGTGACTGTGTCCTTCATGCTTTGTGATGTTGCACAATGCCGACTGTACTGTGCTATGTTTTAGTCAGTAAGCATTTATTAGGCACCTGCTGTATGCCAAGTGCTGGGGATGCAAAGAAAGGCAAAAGCAAGCTCGTGCCTTCCAGGATCTCACGGTCTAACGGAGGAGACCACATGAAAATAACTATGCACAGACGAGATAGAAAAAATGGGAATGATCAGAGAGGGAGGGCACTTGCATTAAGGGGCTTCAGGAAAGGCTGCTAGTGGAAGGTGATCTTTGAGCTGGGACTTGAAGGAAGCCAGGAGGTGGAGATGAGGAGGGAGAGCATGCCAGGCATGGGGCACAGCCAGGGAAAGTGCCTGGAGGTGGGAACTGTAGGATCTTGTGCAAGGAATTGCAAGGGGGCTGGTGTCACTGAACTGCAGAACATATGATGGAGGAGTTATGATGATGAGGGAAAGTCTGGAGGGGGCCGGGTTAGGAAAAGCCTCTAAGTGCTGAACAGGATTTTATATTTGACCTTGGAGGCACCAGGGAGCCGCTGGGGTTTATGGAGTAGGAGGGCAGGGCGACGTGGTCAGACCTGTGCTTGAGTAAGATTAATTTGACAGCTGAGTGGCCTAGAGCAGGGAGAGACGTGAGGCCGAGAGGCCAACCGGCAGGCTCTTGAAATGACCCAGGTAACGAAGGCCACAGTAGGGGCAGATCAGAGGATAGAAAGTGCATGTCTGAGAGATGTCGTGAATCGGATCAGGTGTAAGAGAGACTGAGGGGTTGCAGAAGAAGCCTGGGCTGTGAGCCGGGGTAACTGAGGGGGCAGTGCCCTTGACAGTAAGAGGGAAGTGGAGGGGGGGGAGGAAGCTAATGAGCCCAGTGTGGGATTTGTTCGGATGGTTGAAGGATGTCCGGTTTGAGATGTCACCTGGGTAGATGGAGATGCACGTCTGGAGGTCAGGAGGGCATAAAGACTGGAGAAGTAGATCTGAGGCTCATTAACGTCGAGATGATGATTGAACTGGGGAGCTGAGGAGAGCAGAGCATGAAGGGAAGAGGGCCCAGGACAGAGCCCCGTGGGACACCCATGGTTTGCGTGCGTGACCTAACTGAAAATCTTGTGGAAGAAACTGAGGAGGAGTGGTCAGAGAGGTAGGAAGAGGGCCAGGAGAGCATGGACTCCTGAAAACCTCCAGAGAAGAGGGTGGTCATCATTGTCAGAGGCTTCAGAGAGGTCAAGGAAGAGAAGGACGAGGTCCTTATTTCACTTCTGCGTATGTCAATTTTCCTATCAGCTTTGCTTATGGCAAAGTACGCCTTTTTAACTTCCTGTCACCATATATCTGTCGAGCTGTAGGCCTTCATTCGGATTTTCTTCTTTGCTGGTCTTCATGTTAGGGTTGGGAGAATCTAGGGAAGGCTCACTTTGCAAAGAGTCCTGGAGTATCGGGATCAGGAAATCCTATGGCCGATGGCTGTGGGGTGATGCCTGGCAGGAGGTGTCCTGGGCCAGCGAGACAGAGGAGCCCTCCTTCTCATCGTAGCAGTGGTGACTGCTGGGGTCTTCAGCCCAGCGGCTCTTCTGAGGCCTGTCTCTGCATGTCCAATGACTTACGTTGCTTTTCCCATTGCATATCCTGCTGTCGACTCAAGCTCAGTGTGTCTAAAACTCAGCTCATCTTCCTTCCCCCAAACTCGAGTGGGGAGGAAGCTCAGTAGCTGTCTCTTCCCACTCTTACTTGACAACAGGCTGTACGAGTGGTTGTTCAGCCTCTGAAGAGGCGGCTGTCGCTGAAGCCAGACCCTTCCACTCGGGGATAAGCTTCTTGTGAATCCTCGCTTCCTTGTCTTTGCTTCCCGTCCTGCTGGTCAGTGTTGCAGGCATCCGCATCTTTGGGGTCATAGCTCTTTGGGCACCCCCCCAAAAAAACCTCATCTGCCCCAGGCTAAATCTCCCTATTTCCTTCACCATGAACTCGGGTCCCTTCCCTGGTACCAGTTCCCCTCCTCTGTATAATTTCACGCTTAGCAATAGCCTTCCTAAAATGAGGAGCCCGAATGTGTTTTGGCCACGGCAGAATACAGAGGAGGTGGCCTCTCCATATTCCTGGAGGTTCGACCTCCCAGGACACAGCCCAAGGTTGCATTAACTTCCTCAATTACAGTTTCCATTGCTGACTCGCTGAGCTTGCAGTCCACTCAAACACCCCTGTTTTTTTATAGGGAGACTTCTGTCTCCCATCTTCTTCCTTGAAGTCATTTTTTAACCTAACAGTTATAACACTTTACCTCCTTTTTCATTTTCCTTTTACTAGATTTAGCCCAATATTCTAACCAGTCAAGATCTTTAAAAAATCTAACTCAACCGGTATGTTAGTTTTTCGTCTTAGTTTTGTGTCATCTGAAAATTTCATGAGCATGGCATCCACGCTTTTATCCAGATCATTGGTAAAAATGTTAAGCAGCAGCATGGGACCCATCCCCGCTCCCTGGGGTGCTCCAGCGGAAATCTTCTTCCAAGTGGAAATGGAACTAGTCATGATTTCTCTTGGGAACCAACTTTTATGAATCCATCTAATTGCATTATCATCCAGTCTGCATCTCTCCATCTCTTCTACGAGAAAAAGAGATCAGTTAGCCAGTGCTTTGTCACAGATCTAGGCAAACTGTTGCCAGAGCATTCTGCTGATTTGCCAGGCTCATGGTCCTGGCCAGCAAGGCCCTGAAGTTCATCTGGGCTGACCCTCCCTGGCTTGGGTCAGGTGCCTGGCCTTACTGATTTGGGCACTTTCTCTTCTAGATGTTTACCAATAATTCTCAATAGTAATTTGGAGACTTGCTGGAAATTGACACCACACTCACTATATGCCTTTTCTATAAACTTAAATTTCATTTAAACAACCATAAAATAGTGCTTAAATTCTCACTACAAATTGAGGCCACATCCAATTTCGATCCTGCATACAACTTTTAAAACTGTTGTAACTGGTATAAGTTCTGTGTTTAAATTCTGTCATCTAGTAATCACCTGACTGCTTTCCTTTTCTCAAAGAAAGTATTTTTTTTGTTTTGTTTTAATGTCTCACAAGCCGGGTGGTTGCCCATTTATTTTCAGTTTCCTGTAACCTAGCTGGTGCTGTTTCTGTTTCTTCAGAGCCTCGCGTGTTAGCTTTTTGGCCTTTGCAGCCTCAGAAATGTCCACTCTGGTCACCTGCCTCGCTTGGCCCTTTGTTGGGCCTGCTCCATGAAAAGGAAGACCAGAAACCACAGCGTTTCTCTGCTCCTCGCACAGTAGGGGCTTTAGGCAAGGATTTCTCTGGCGGCTTGCTCCCTTACTCCCACTTCTCTGCTAATCAGGGACTAATTTACACAGAATCACTTCTTCTCAATCCTGCAGTTTTACAATGTGACTTTCTGCTGGAACAAAACTGTTCTTTTTATAAAAGGTTAGACTCTTTCCTCACTCACAACCTTCAGATACAATTTTAATACAACACAGTTGTTTTTAAACCAGTTATCTGTCATTTCCCATAGTCACGCAGTCATAAAAGGAATCTCTGAGTTGGAAGGGACTTTACAGGTTATATAAGGATAATAACAATAATGATAGCATTTATATAGCACTATGAGGTTTGCCAAGTGCCCTACAAACATTATTTCATTTGACTCTCATGAACAGCAATGTGAGGTAGGTGCTGTTATTGTCTCCATTTTGCAGTTGAAGAAACTGAGGCATACAGATTACAGTGACTTGCTATTTTATAACCACCCCCCAAAAGTGACCCATGTGCTCTTGAGTCTGAAACCTTCAGGTCAGTGAAGGGGAGGCATCCCAGGCTCCTTTGGGAGCTCTGATTGTAGACAGATGTTTTCCTCATATCAAAGCTAAGTCTTCCTTCCTTCTGCCCATTGCTATGGATTCTTCCTCTGGAGCTAAATGTGGAACACATCTCCTCTCTCTTCCAAATGGCGTCCAAATGGTGTCCACAAGTATTTGAATGAGGAACTAAGCTAATGAGAAAACATTTGGAGTCAAGTCTTCCTTTGTATGGCACTGGTCTTGTGCAGATCTGTAGCTCTCCAGTCCTTCTTAGGTTTTCTCTTCTCGGAGATAGACACCCCTGGCTCCTTCATCCAGAATCCCGTTATGACCACCAGATCTCTGACCTTCCTGGAATGGCGTCTTTTCGGTACAGGTGGACTGGCCTCTCACTTGCTCTAGAAACTCCCATCTCCCTGCAGGCAGTATGGGGCTGCCTGGGAAAGGCTCGTGGTCCTGGAGTAAAGATAAAGTGGCATCCAGTGACCCAACCCCCATCCCATTGGTGGGGTCATTGAGAGTGAGCCATAGGTCCTTATTCCTTTGTTTTCTCACAGCTACAGTAATACTGCCTGTGAGAAGCTTCTGGAAATCAGTGAGGCCCTGGGGATCCTAAGAAGTCATGGCAGAGAAATGAGGAATGAGGGGAGCTTCTGATCTGGGCACAAAAGGTCTAGCTAGCAAAATCTGAACATGGCGAGGGTGGTGGAGGCATAGCAGATGCATGGAGATTTAATAGAGGAGGCGGTCGTCTGGCAGGGGTGGGTGAGGGAAGATTTGGCAGAGGCTTTGTTTTGCTCGGGCCTTACACGGTGAGCAGTATTTCAGAAGGTGAAGATGAGGTGAGGGTTTGTGATTTATGGCCCAAACAAGGGCTTGGAGTCTGGGGAAGAGCCTGGCAGCAGGAGAGAAGGGAGGCCAGCTGAGAGCAGGCTGTGAAGGGCCCTGAATGACTGGCCCAAAATGTGGGCATTCCTCCAACATTCCAGCAGGGAAGACGGGAGGCCAGCATTCTGATCAGAAAGCTGCTTCACTAATCCATGGTGGAAGCAATGATGGTCTCTGAGCTAGGGTCCTGTGGGAGTAGAACTAGAAAAGAGAAAGCACGTGCCCTGAGCCTTCTGTAGTGCCTACATTTCATGCTCAATAAGCGTGTGTGGCCAGAATTGGCACCTTATTGAGGGGGGTGGGCAGCATGAGTGAAGCAGTGTTCCAGGGAGAAATAATGATCCTGCCAACAGAAACAGGGGAGGCAGCAGGAGGAGCAGGTTTTGTGGGGAAGGCTGGGGGTTCGGTCTTGCACCTGTTGAGTTTGGGATGTTCTGAGAATGTGGCTCTGGCCCTGGGTGGAGGTGGATTAGGGGGTTGTACAGTGACTATGGTGGGTGGCCTCCTCTGGGCTACTTTTATTAAATGAAACCAGCCCTTCCCGCAGGTCTGTCGTTCCTAACCCAATGCTTGATCTGCCCTTTGTAGTCGCTTTTGGAGGCCCATGATATCGTGGCATCAAAGTGTTATGACTCACCTCCATCTAGCCCAGAAATTAATCATTCCTCTGTGAACAACCAGTTGCTGCCGGTAGATGCCATTCGTATCCTTGGTATCCACAAGAAAGCAGGAGAGCCCCTGGTAAGAACATAATCAGAACTCGACTCTGCCTTAGCCGTGAGCTGTTGGGGAAGTATCAGAGGTCTGGTACCTCCATCGTCTGCCATTTGTCCTCTGTCATCATGCATTCGAGTATGTCTCTGTAACGATCCTCTCAATTTTATAGGCACGTGCTGACCTGAGCACACTCCCTGAGCCCCTTTTCTAGGGTAGCTTATTATCCAGGGCCAGTAGGGGGGTACTGAGATGTGGTATACATCTGAGGGGTGGTTCTGTTGTACCCTAAAGAAGGAAAAATTCAGGTGGCCGGCCCATAGGAAATGCCACTGACAAGTGAAATTAGCACTCCTGGGCTATGACCATCCAAAAGCATGAATTCTTCATGCTGCCGTGTCACCCTCATCTTCCTGGGGTGGGGGTGAGGACCACATACAGAGACAATGGCTTCCTTCTTCTGCCCCTGCCCTAGGCTCCCAGGGCACAGGTGCTGGCTGAGCCTTGTTAAGAGAACCATGACGAGCTGGGCAAAACCCATTTGCTTATCCTGAGGGTCCTTGGTAAGGGCAGCAGTGAACATTTGTATCTCCTTCTTACGTGTTCAGGAATAGCCAAGGAGGACCCATTGGGGCCAATATAAAGAAGGTGCTGTTACTGCTCTTCTCCCTTAGGGTGTGACGTTCCGGGTTGAAAACAACGACTTGGTCATTGCCCGAATCCTTCATGGGGGAATGATCGATCGGCAGGGTCTTCTTCACGTGGGGGACGTCATTAAGGAGGTCAATGGTCACGAGGTCGGGAACAACCCCAAGGAGCTCCAGGAGCTGCTGAGAAGCATCAGTGGCAGCGTCACGCTGAAAATCCTGCCCAGCTATAGGGACACTGTCACCCCTCAGCAGGTGAGTGGGCCTTGGCAGGCACCCCCGGGTGGCACCAGAAGGAGGAATGTGCTTATTTTTTGTCACGTCAAAGAAAATGTTTTTAGCAAGGTCAGCGAACATTTGTGAGGTCTTTGCTCTGTGCAGGATACTGTTCAAGGTCCTGAGGAAAGGCAGAAATTCAATGAGACATAGTACCTGTCCTTAGGGAGCTGATGGTCTGGAGGGGAGAATATAACACAAATTATAATAAAAAGTGATGCGTGGTGAGTGTGCGAGAAAGACGTGAATCAAGGGGTGCCCGTGGTCCATGGTCAGGAATGCTCTTTACCAACTGCAAAGATCAAGGAAGGCTTCCTGTAGAAAATGTCATCACAGCGAGGCCATGAAGGATAAGCAGCATCTCACCGGGTTGTCACGATGGCGGGGGAGACCACATTCCAAAGTTGCACCTGTGTAGGGGGAGCCGTGAGGCATTACACTGGAGCCTAGGATCAAAGGAGGGGAATAGTGCAGGACGAGTGTGAAAATAAGTCCCAGGTAGGCAGGCGCTGAATGCCAGCCAATGCTGTTTGACCAGTGTTTTGTCTCGTTTTGAGTGTAGGCGTGGTATAGTCAGATCTCAGTTTACCAAAGATGAATCAGGTCCTTAATGGAAGGCGGGAGAGGGTGGAAGTGTGAAGACCCCGTCCAGCTGCTGGGCAGGGGGTGATGGCAGCCTGGAGTAGGGCAGCAGGAAGAAGAGTGGGAGGAGGTGCTGGGGTTCACATTCTTACGATTGACTGGTCGTGGGAGTGGGGAGGAGGGGCAGATGGGCGAGCGTCAGGGTTTTGAGCCTGGATGAGTAGCCTTGCCTCTGACAGAGAGAGGTTTTGAAAGAGGGTTATTAGGGTTCATTTTGCATGTCTGGGGTCAGGTGGCCTTTGGCTGAGGGGAGCTGGAGCTCAGGAGAGATTCGGAGAGATGCTACCTGAAGAGGAGAAGGGTGCTGGAGAAACAGTGACATGAGCAGCGGGAGAGTGCATGGGAAGGCAGGACGATGGGGAGGAGGGTGCTGAGCTGGAGGGACCTTGGAGAGCGTCATGTTCATTTTGTAGTGTCGGCCCTAGCACTGGTCAAGAAGAGTCACGACTTAGGCCCAGTCTGTGTCTGCCTGCCAAGCTGCGCTTCCCACCGCAGCCGGCTTTCACCTGGTCATGCTGCCTCGTGCAGATGAGGAATTTTAGAAGCAGTAATCTACTATGTTTGCTAGAATGAAGGGGGATGAGGGAACCAGGTCAAAATATGATGTCAACAGCAGCAAACCTCTGAATGCTCACTTCCCCGCTTGCCGAGCTGTAGCAGGTTCAGTCACACTACTGATTATTTTGTGCATTCAGTAAGTAAATATTTATGGAGCTATGTACTGGATACAAAGGTGTACAAGATACAATCAGGGCCCTCTCAGAGCTTAAGATGCAGTAGAAGAAGTAAGGCATGGGCATAGGACTTTACTGTACAGTATGTGGCAAATGTCACACCTGAGCAGTACAGATGAAAAGATACAGGAATAATAGAAATGGAGATTGCCTTGGGCTTGGGTGACCAAGGAAGACACCAAAGGCCAGAGAATCAGCTGAGCATAGTATATGCAAAGAAACCCTAAATTACTCAAACATGAGATTCACTTAAGAGAGTAACCTGGAGTGCCAGGCCAAGGAGTGTGTAGATTGTTCTTGGTTGGGGAGGGCTAAACAATGGCCAGTGAGAGCCAGGTGGCATCATCTGAGCATATAGTATAACAGCAATAGAGAATATTTTTTCCTTATTATATTTTGATATTTTAGAGAGCTGTAAGGCCTTCCTTGTGTGCAGACTCCCTCCAGGAATGCAGATCTGGACCTCTCTGTAACTTAACAGATGGTCTAACTTGATGATGAGCGTATCCAAACTTAACTAGGCTGGACGTTAAAGTGTGGACTTACAATCCATTTTGGAACAGCCCATTCTCTATTTTTTTTTTCTCCCTTTCCTCTCATTCCCATTTCCCACTCCCCATCATCCCTAAATGGGGCACCAGGGAAGGTTTTTAGTGGAAGTTTAAAATCTATTTAAATTTTAAAATCTGTGATCATGAAATATCTCTCCAAGACTTTTGCACATCTCTATTACAGAGTGTTCGAATCTGTAATTGCTTTAAAATAAAATATTGTTCTGAGCATATGCAGGAGCTAGATCCAAGTTGGCTACTCCATTGGCATGCTGGTTTATCATGCCCTTCCTACGCAGAAAATTGGAATCAAAGCCAAAGCTCTGCTACCTGGAGTCCTTGGCAGAGTCCGGTGGGGGGAGTTGTTTGTCACGTCAGGGAGCTAGAGAGGGCCGCGGGCCGCTTCCACAAGGTCCTGTCCAGAGCCGCTCTCTGCCTGTTCTGTGACCTCCATAGGACTGCTTCGGCTGCTGGGAGGCAGGTTGTAGAAAAGAGGCCCGTAAGTTCGTGTGGTTGTGATCTCTTAGCCCGAGGTGTCAGCCCCCTTCTGGCTTTCCTGGCCCCCCAGAATCTGGCCTCCCTGACCTTCTGCCGGGCCTCCTGGCCAGTCTGCAATCCTGCATCCCTCCTGCCAGGCCTTGATGCCCTCTCACCTCCAGCCTTGGCGACTGGTTGATTTTTCTTGCCTTAACAAACTTGCTGTAGCACATTTTCTTCACTCCTTGAGTCTTGGTCTGTGCCTCCTTTGCTTTTGGCAGTTGACCTTGATTCCTCTCTGCTTGAGAGATCAGAGGTGGAGCTCAGACGCCTTCGTCTTCTCCTTTCATACATATCTCCCCACGTCCCTACCTGTCAACTCATCCTTCTCAAAACTGCACCTTCAGCGAGGCCTTCTTGTTCTTGCTCCTCAGCCTGGCTCCTCATTCCTTTCTCCTCTCTGCTCCCACCTCCGTTGCTTCTTCTTTCTTTTTTCCTCAGTCCTGAATTCTTTGTACCACTTGTCACTTAGCCATTTCTCTGCCTCCTGCTTCTCTGACCCCTCCACATGCTTACTCTTCTATGCTGATCCTTGATCTCTCTCTCTCCCTCCCCCCCCCTTCTCCCTGTCCTCATGTCTCATCCATTGTGATCCCCTACCTCCAGTCCCTCCTTTCCTTTCCTGTTGTCATGACCCTTGTTCAGATGCTCATCAGTTCATCCCTGGGCTGCTGCAGGGCCTTACTCACTGGCCTCTTTGCATCCAGACTTGTTAGTGCCACTTGAAGAGTAATCTTCCTAAAGGAACAAGGCCTGCCCTCCATTGCCCACCAAGTATAGTCCGACATCTTTGGACTCTTGGGGCCTTTCAGTGTTTGGCATCAACCTCCCTTTCCAATCTGCTCTTCTTCCTATTCTTTTCCATCACACACTGTGTGTTCTCACGTTGGATTGTTTTTGCTCTTTGTAAAATACTTCCTGCCTCTCTGTTCACATTGTTTCTTCGCCATGGATTGTCCTTCACTCCCCTTTCCTATCCGTGTTTCAAATCCAGTGCCATCCTTGCTCTAAAGCTTCCCCTGATCCCTCCCAGATAACATCCTTCCCAACACATTTGAATTTCTTAGCCCTTTTAAAAAATCTATTTTGTTTTACTTATACATCTTACCCTGTATCTGTTATCTTCCACACCAAACTGAAGTTCAGTGTAGGCAGACTCTTCATGTCTGCATTCCCCA
The DNA here is from genome assembly GCF_900497805.2 of Vombatus ursinus. NCBI lineage: Eukaryota > Metazoa > Chordata > Mammalia > Diprotodontia > Vombatidae > Vombatus > Vombatus ursinus. The sequence continues at coordinate 51,895,319 of NW_020954577.1, read as the reverse complement.
CAACCCCTGCGCAGTTTCTTACACATAATGGATGCTCAATAAATATAGATTAAATGGATCAATGAAAATGTGTTTACAGGCAAAGCTCTGAATTTTTTTTTTTTAATGCCCCAAACATAGGACCCATGATGGCAATATGATTCTTGGGCTTAGAGACCCGGGGTCAGAAAAAACTCATTAATGCTCTATGGTTTTTTAATGATTAGGAACCATGGAGCTACTGCATTTGAACTACTAAACTGATTTTTCTCACTGTATTAATTTCAACAAAAACAGTTTTGACTTAATTAAAGCAGTGGAGGTTTTTTCAGAATGATACCTGCCTGGACAGTGAGACCAGTTGCTCTGTGACTTTACTGTAATGGCACCCCTTTGGCCTGGCCTGTCTGTACCTTTCTGTTGCTGATCTAGTCCTAAGGCTCTCTGCCTAAAGGAAAAAGGATCCCATGTTTGTGCTGGGCAGAAACGATGAAGGCCTGTTATTGTCAGCCACTGTGCTAAGAATACAAAGAAAGACAAAAAACGGCCCCCAGTCACAAGGAGCTCACAGTCTGATTGAGGAGGCGACAGGAAACAATGAGAGAAGAAAGGATACAGCCAGCATATGTCGGTGGTCAGTGGGTAAAGTGCCGAGGTCAAGGGGAGCCAGGAGTGACTTCTTGCAGAAGGTATGACTTTAGCAGTGACTCAAAGGAAGTCAGAGAAACCAGGGGATCGACATGAGGATGCCGAGTGTTCCAAGCACGGAGGGCAGCCAGAGAAAAGGCCCCGAGCCGAGAGACGGAGGGTCTTGTTTGTGGAGCGGTCAGGAGGCTGGTGGCCGGAATCCAAGAGAGTGTATTGAGATGTAAGGTGTGAGGAGGCTGGCGGGGCCCAGGGAATGCAGGGCACTTCCTATTTGATCCAGAGGCCACAAGGAGCCACTGGAGTTGATTGGGCAGGGGGTGATGTGGTCAGACCTGCATTTTAGGGCTGAATGGAGGATGGATTGGAGGCAGGAGGCACTCCTGCCCCCAGGAGCTTTGCCGTAGTCCAGGCATGAGGGGAGGAGGGTCTGCAGAGGGTGGGGGCTGTGGCAGAGGAGAGAAGGGCGCTGCAGAGGTGAGATTGGAAGCTTGCTGATGGCAGGGTTCCCATTGCCACCTGTGTACAAAGCAGCCAGAAGGGACCTGGGGCCCAAAGCGAGTGAGCAAAAAGCACATCCCATGGTTCTGTTCAGTGATCTCTGTCTTCTCTTGGTGATCCCTGTGGATGTGGATCATGGAATACCGCCATCCTTGAAGACATGCTGGATGACCGCGTGTGGGCTGCAGCACGTTACTGAGAAGGACGTGGGGGCGAGATGCATGGAGGAGGATCACTGAGAAGTGGGAGACCATACAGGGGCTGGGCCAGCGTGGAGCCGCTGGCCAGCCTGGGGATCCCTGGTGGAAGCCTGTCCTGGGGTCGTAGGCAAGAATTAGAGATGATACGAAGGCACAGGCTGCAATCTACATCGTTGAAGAGAATGCCCACGTGAGGTGAATTGAAGTATGAAAGAACAGAATTTGCCCAAATGCTCTCTCTAACTTAGTAAAGAATATCTTTTGAGTTTATTTGAACCCTGTAGGTGGATGTACTTGAAAGATGGGTGACTGCTCTTCTCTGTAAAGCTTCTGTCCCACAGTGCACCCTGCCTTTAGAAGAGGCAAGGAGGAGCAGGGGCGGAGGGAGCTCTGGGCACGCCCGCCCTCCAGCTGTCTGGCCAGTCCCGGATACCTTCGATATTTGCTGGCGTCATCTAGAAGAGTTTCAGGGCCACTGCTGTTCCCCCTGACACATAGTAAGCACTTGTTGGGCAGAACGGAGCAAATGGAAATGCAGGCAGCCCAGGGAAGCGGTGCTGATGTCTGTGTTCATTTTTACGGCCTCATTTATAGAATTGGGAACCGTAGGTTTTTAGACAGACGTCAGTATGGACAGACTTTGAGCACAAGCGTGTCAGGTATGATGTTGTTCCATGGCATTTTCTTTGTCTTCACCCCAACTAAAATGTCCACCACTGAACTTAATCTTTTTTTACTTAACCAAAATACTGTATTGCATGTCATTGTCAAATTGTAGAGTTTGGACTTTGAGAACTTTATCCTAGATGAAAATCTTGGCTTACTAGCGATTTTTAGCATTGACATTAAGCCTTTCCAACCATAGTGAATCTTATTTGAAGACTGTCCACTAATATCATCAAATAGTAAATAACTAAATTATAGTAGTTAATCTAGAAAACTGCTCTTAGGTTTAATAATTTGGTGTTTTAAATTTGTTTTCAAATCAATATTTGTATACATATTAAACTTATTTCTGTAGTCCATTAACATTGATAAAATGTTTCTCTTTACAACAGCCATATGAGGGAAGTAGGATAACTATTATTATCCCTATTTTAGAGATGGGGAAATGGAGACCAAAGAAGTTAAGTGACTTTCCTGTCACACAGCTAGTGATTGTCTAAGTCAGGATTGTAGCCCATTTCTATCTGGCACTGTTGCATCTCATCGTGTAGCCTGGAAGTTCTGTGGATGTGCAGGTTTCATTTGGGGAGATAACTCATCATTACTAGCATTAGTTTTAGATTTTCTTGCCTTTTAATCTGAATAATGCTGTTAGAATCAGGAAGTAATAGGTGAGAAGGACTTTGGAAGGAACTCATTTGAATGCCTTTAAAGAGACACAAGCATATTTCCTTTCTTATTTTAAAAATCTCGTTGTCAGCAAATTGCCATTATAGACCAGAAATTCGTAATGCGTTTAGTATTTAAATTGGAATGAAGAAGTCCTCCAAACTTTGCCAACAGAATCAGTGAGTGACCTTAAGAGGCTGCTCCTGCAAAGGATGTATCGCGGGTGATGTTGATTGTTGCTTCTAACGATGATGGCAGCTCATGTCTCTATGGTGTTTGCCATGGCGAGCCACCACGGACCTTCTTTCGCAAAGGGTAAACCCTGAGCTGAGAGCAGCTACGTGGCACCTATGTGTCCAGGCCTGGACTCACGTGCTCTTATCCACACATCGTGCCATGAACAAGGTGGTGGGCAGGTCTTTATATCTTCAAGGAAAAAAACGATGTAGAATCAACAGGCACAGCTAGAAGAGTATGAAAAAGTAGTGCTTTTTCCTGACAATTTTCTTAATGATAAAATTGTGTTAAGGTAGACATCTGTTGTGTGCCTGTTATTCTTTAAAACTATCAGATATGAAAAAAAAAAAAAGGAAAAAGAAAAAAAAATTTTTTAATTAAAAAAAAACAGGTATGTCTAGTCAAAATTGATTATGATGATGCAGGGGAAAGAAAGAATTTTTAGATTAAAAAAAACAAGGCTGGCCACTTCAGCAGAACCTGCTGTCAGCGTGCCCCAGCTTCTTGCTGGTGAGCGGCAAAGAGCAGCAGAATGTGTGCTGGGGGCTAGCTCATGGACTACCCCGCTTACGTGTGGGTTGGGTGGGCAGGAATTCAGCCTGTAAATTGGATTGCAGCATTTTGGGGTACTGCAGAGTGTTTGGTATTGGGTGTGAAATAAAAGGGGCATGGTTGGGGTGGGGTGGTTTGCTTGACCTCAGAAGCTGGAGTGGTGTCTTGGTACCTCGCCGGGTACCTGGACGGCCAACTTTAAATCACCCCCAAAGATTTTCCCTTGCAGAGGTCAGCTGGGCTTCCGCCGGTCAAGAACATGAAAGCGCGTGACCCTGACTCTCGGTCTGTAGCAGCCTGAGCTCTTCTCATATTTCTGTGAACTCTCCTTTCAGGTGTTTGTGAAGTGTCATTTTGATTACGATCCCTACAATGACAACCTGATTCCCTGCAAAGAGGCAGGACTGAAATTTTCAAAGGGAGAAATTCTTCAGATTGTCAACCGCGAAGACCCAAACTGGTGGCAGGTGAGCAAGATTCTCCCCACAGCCTTGTGGCTTCAGTGGCGCTGCAGAATTTGTTTTCTTAGCTTGGTCCAGTCTTGGGATGTTCAGAGAAACTTGGGTCCATTTTTCCTCCATTGCTACCTCTGCAGCGAACTCATTTCTTTCACAGATGTCTTCCCTCTGCCGGATGTGCTGGTTTTGAGAGGAGCCTGAATTTGGGAGGAATGTGATACCCCATGAGAGTGCCCCACAGTGGTCTCCTCATGGTTCAGGGAGTTGGGTCCTTGGGCCCTTGTACTCCCTCTTGGGATGTTTCCTTTATTTCCAGTTATTTTATGTGTTTCCTGTGGGTGCACTTATCTTCTCACCCCTCCAAATATAATATGATATAATCGTGGGTGAGAGTGTAGAGAAGGGAACCCAGTTCATCTTTGTAGTTCCATGGTAAGGCTAATGATAATTTATGAACATTTTATAGCATTTTATAATTACAAAGCACTTTCTCCTACATTATTTCATTTTCTTCTCACAACAGCAATCCAGCTAAGTTGTTAGTGCTAGTATTGTTATTGTCATTTTTATAGATGAAGAAACTGAGGCCCAAATAGGTAAGGAGACTTACCTGGTCATGCAGCCAGTAAGTGGAAAATCCAGTTCTCCAGTCTTGGTCATCTGTCTACATGACCAGCACTCGTGCCGTTGTCCCCAGAAGCGCGGGCCACTTTCCCCTAATGCCATCTCTCTCTTGTTGGGGAGGGCAGCGCCAGATTCCCAGTCCTGGGGCGGCTGTCCTCAGAGAGAGCAGAGGATGGCCAGGGCTCTTCCCAGGAGCAATGCCCACGGGCTCTTCTTTTGTTTCTTGGGGATGAGAAAGGTGAAGTGTATTTTTTATCTTCCCTCCCTCATGGTGATGAGGCTCCATCACCTCTCTCTTGTGCCCTCTGTGCACTTGGAAATAGAGAGAGCCACTCTCCAAGCTAACGAGTCAAGAAGCCAGAAGTGTGTGTGTCTGTGTGTCTGTGACTCTGTGTGTGTGTCTGTTTGTGTCCGTATGTCTGTGTATGTGACTGTGTGTGTGTGTGTGTGTGTGTGTGTGTGTGTGTGTGTGTGTGTCTGTGTGACATGTCTGTGTAGATCCCCAGTATGGGGCTCATCTCACTGAAAACAGAAAAGGAAGATGGAGAAAGGGTCATTTTTTTCTTTTAATTGGACAAAACTCAAAACTTCCCCAAAGTGCTCTTTTTCATCTAAGTAGACCACAGTAATTAACACTATAAAACTGTTAACATCCATTTTCATTTTAAATGTAATATTACTATATATCGAGATGCTAATATATAACATTTATGTATTATTTTGATACATTGTATATTTACACATTAAAACATTATTATAAATATAAACCTTACATATAAAAAAGCATTTATTTTCAGTGAACTTTAAAGGGAGTAAATGCTAATCAGAGTTGTATTCCAAATTCCTAGAACCTTACTCAGGTTTTAACAACCCTCATCTTAAAGGATCAACTTTCTAAAGCCTCTTCTCCCTTTTCTAACTTTTTTCTTCTTTCCTTGCTTGAGAATTCTTTCTCTTAGTTCTTTCTTCTCCTAATTCCTTCAGCATCCTCTTTCTTTATCCAGCCTTGAGGTCTTCCCTCTTGGATATTATTATTATTATTACTATTAGCAATAGTAATAGTAGATGATTATAATTAGTAGATAATTTGTTATTTATTTGTACGACTAACATGTAATTAAAATTGTTAATGATATTAGTAATACCAGCTAGCTTTTATGTAATGCTTTAAGGTTTGCAGAGTATTTTATAAATATTTTATTTCCAGAACAACCCTGTAAGGTTTGTGTTGTTGTCCTCCTTTTACAGTTGGGGAAACTGAGGCAGACCGAGGTTGCAATGACTTGCCCCGGGTCACCCAGCTATTAAGTGTTGAGGCCAGATCTGAACTCAGGTCTTCCTGACTCCAGGTCCAGCACTGTACACACTATGTTGCCCCCAGCAGCCTTTTCCCTTTAACTGTTTGTCCTGTAATCAATCACGCTTCTTGAATGAAAAGTCTCCCTAGGTAAGAGAGCCTGTATACAGTTATGTGTCTGCAAGGCCCAACATTTAGCTGCTGGCCAGCAATGACTGAGGGTTGGGGTGCCAGGTACTGACACCCCAGTGCTGCAGCATTGCTCATCGTGTGCCTTCCCTGAAGATGGCTTTGATTCGGCCCCAAACCAGACGTTTCCAGGAGCTCCTGGGCTCTGGGTTGGCTGCTGGCTGTCCTGTTACGGGAGGGGTCTTACAGGCCTTCATTTGCTTCCAGGCCAACCACGTTAAGGAGGGAGGAAGTGCCGGCCTCATCCCCAGCCAGTTCCTGGAAGAGAAGAGGAAGGCGTTTGTGAGAAGAGACTGGGACAGCCCAGGTGAGGCGCTCTGAGGGGACACGAGGCACGTCGCCCTCTGGGCCCCTTCCTCTGCTGTGTTCATCTACGGGAGCAGGAAGCTGGATGAGAAATACATCCACCTTGGCCTCAGCCCTAACGTGTGGCTGGCCTTTCCACCTGTCTCAGACAGCTCCTCCTCCCTCTCTGCCACCTGCCGGTGTGTTACGCAGGCCTTAGGCCCAAGGCAGGCACAGTTGGGATTGGCCTTTTAATGCCAGTGTTTGTTTGTTTGTTTGTTTGTTTTCCAGTTACCTGGAACTCTGTAAGTTTAGGTGGAAACTATTGATATCTCAGCGCTCACTTTCCCCTTCCATCCCCTCCCTGGGGCAGAGCACCCCCGTGTGATACTGCGAGAGCATTTCCCCATACTCTGGCCTGCTGTTTAAAATGCATTTGCCTTTTTGTCTCCAGGGCCTTTCTGTGGAACTATAAGCAGCAAAAAAAAGAAAAAAATGATGTATCTCACCACCCGAAATGCAGGTATTTTGAGATGTTTTTGAAAAGTCTGAATGAAATTGTAGCCTCCTAGAGCATGAACTGTGATGTGTAATTCAGAATAAATAGCCTCCCGGCGCCCACTGGAGGGCCCAGCGTCAGGGGATGTTCTTTCCCCAGGGAAGGCTGTGGTGCTGTTCCTTGGTGTGTCTCTGTGGGCTTTGTTTGATGAAAGTCATTAATGTGTGCGACTTCACCTGCTTTTGCCACTGTATGACGCTTCTCCCACCTGATACCCTGATTGAAGGAGAGAGATTTGGCCACAGGAAGTAGTTTAAGTAGATTCTTCTTAGTCACTTCTAATCAGGAGGCTTTTTGTGAAGCTTCTCTGTGTAAAGAAACAACTGAGTCACGATGGGTACTTAACCAGGTCACTGCTTTCCCAGCTCTGAATCAGACGGACCGGGGTCTTCCTTTCTCACATTCCTATAAATGTGAAATTCCTAATGACTACCATATTTGCTGGAATAATTTCCTCTTCTTAGAAGATTTTTACCGAAATAAACTGAAAAAATTTGTTGAAGCAAAGTTCTTCCAGTTCTGCCTGCTGCCAAGGTGAAATATAGCCCTTTGGTGAAAGGAGTGAGTGAGCCCCAGAATCCTAGAATCTAGAGTTGGAGATCCTTCAAAGGACTAGATCCAGTCCAGTCATTTAATGGGTACTGCACTGAGAGGTTCTGACCTTCTCATGGACGTCTCCTGTGTGGACCCAAACCCCAGGGCTCCTCCCCCAACTCCATCAGCTGCCTCTTTCTTTTCTCTTCTGGGGCAGTGGGAAGAGTCCTGCCCTTGTATTCCCGAGCCCTGAGTTGGGGCCCCTGATCTCCCACTTAATAGTTAATATGATGTTCACTGATTCTCGATCCCCATCAGGACAGGACCTCAGAGGCCATGAAGGGCGACCCCCTCCTTTTACAGAGGAGGAAACTGAGGCCCAGGATGGGAAGGGACATGTCCAGGCCCAGTTAGCATGTGAGCCCAGGCCGCCTGACTCCAAAGCCAGGACTCCTCCCACTCTCCCAAGTTGTCCATTTCCCGATGGGGTCCTCCCACCCACCTGGATAAGAGGGGAACCCAGAGGCTTTTGTCAAGAGCAAATCGCTCTTCTAGCCCTGGGAGAGGGGTTGGTTCTCACCTCTTCTCTTGTTTTGGACCAAGGGTCCAAATAATAGTCAAAGCTGCCATCCAGGAGAGGAGTACAGGGAAGGGCAGAAACATTTTAACAAGGAGAAACAATGATAGAGACAGTTTTCAAGTAGAGATAATATCCTTTAATTTCCTAGAGTCAATTCTATTCCTGTGAGGGTTCTTGAAAAGCCCAGACGAGGTACCTGTGCAGTGAAGTTGACAGGTGTCATACCACATGAATGTGTGTGCCCCTGGAGGTACACCCGTATAAATTGGTGCAAATATCTGTGTGTTGAGCTCTGTTTTGCCCCTACCTCTCCCTAAGTCTCTCTCTCTGCTGAAACTGTAATGAAAATGACCTTCAGAATTCAGGAGCAGCCCTTGGTGTGTAAGCCCCGCTCCCAGTGCCCTGTGCATGTCCTCACTTGGCTCCTGAGAGAATGGGGTGCAAACCAACAGAGAGATGGTGACGCCGCCTCAATAGGGAGCTTGCTGGTGGCTTCACGGCTGCGCCGTCGAGGCAACAGAAGCGTTCCTAGCATTTCCCAGGGGCACTGCAGGGCTCCTGAGCAGGCCAGTGCCAGCTTAGAAATACACGGTGTCCTGGCCCTAGCTAGACCAAAGGGAAAGGCTGAAGTGTTTGCCGGACAGGCCCCAAGCGTCGCTTTCTCTTTTGGCGGCCTTGCCCACCTCCTTTTCGCTGACCCTGAGAGCAGCTCCCAAATTCCTGGGAAGGGTAGATTGTCGCCTTGTTGCCTGGGGCTGTCCCTGGCCAGAGGAGCCGCGTCTGGGTGGGGCACAATGACAGTGAGGTGGCCTTTGTGCAGATCTGAGCCCAGCCCCATGTGATCAGGCGCAGCAGCGCTAATGTGTACAATGGGCCATTTTACCAGGACACTCCTTGGGGCTGATGGCCTAGTCGTGGATGTTTGACACTCTCCTCTTTGTATTTAGAATTTGACCGACACGAAATCCAGATCTATGAGGAAGTAGCAAAAATGCCTCCCTTCCAGAGAAAGACGCTGGTGTTGATAGGGGCCCAGGGCGTTGGCCGAAGAAGCTTGAAGAACAGATTCATCGTGCTGAACCCCACGAGGTTTGGGACCACGGTACCATGTAAGTCACCACTGCTTCCTTTGTGTTCATGCCAAAGGATGCCTTCCCCTTGGGACGTCCTGTGCCAGAGGCACAGGGAGCAGGGCTGCCCCCTCTCCCCTTCTCTCGAGCCCCTGTTTCTCTCACGATCTTTTGTCTGATTTGAGCTCGGAGAAGGTTTGCGTAAACTAGACTGATCATCCTGGCTTTCAGAAGTGTCAGATGATGGCCTTCCTTCCAAAGAGGAGATTGCCCTGCTATTTAGCAAGCCAGACCCCTCACGAAAGCTGCTACGTTGTCATCTTTTGGGTCTGCTGGCATTTTAAAAACTTAGCAGTGCGTGGAGCTAGAATGCGTGCCAAGACAGGCTGTGCAAAGAGTGATGTTCATTCTGACCCGTGAGCTGGACAGACACTTCCTAGAAGTTGAGCACGGGCTCCCAGGTGTTATCACAGATTTGGGGGCTAGAGAACACTAACTCGTCCTAGCACCTTCAGATAAACTTTTTTATGGTCACATAAGTGATGTGGGACCTCAGTCCTCAACCTCCTGCTCTCACTCACCATGTGCCCATCAGAAGTAGAGTTAGTTACATTCCCTATAGTTGAAGGTAAAAAATTCACGAAGTTGAACTCTCTCTCTCATCGTGTTTGGTTGCTCTTGAATTTATTTTGTCCATAAAAAGAAAGCCTTTTTGTTGTCAAAATCACAATTATGTGAGTTGCTTTCAAACTGTTCTGGACATCACGAACCCCTTTTGCCTCATCCACACAAACTAGAAATGGGAGCTAGTCCAGGTAGACCAGAAGGTTTTTGGGCAAAGCTGGCGCCTCATATTGAGTGACTGGTTTGCCAAGTGCCCCGTTCTGATTCTGTGTGTCAGTCAGAGAGGTGATACCATCTCCGAGCACGTGGTCAGAAGCCAAGGGACAGTCGGGCCTTCAGGTTAGGCTTTGGTTAGAAGGGCTGAAAAGCTTCAGGGGACGTTGCCCTCCCACTTCCCAACTCCTTTGCCTTTTTAAGAATGTCCCTGTGGCAATATTACAAGATGCAGGGAAAGAGAAGATGGAGAGAAGGGACTGCGTTCTAACTGTGAAGCAGCTGGACACCCCCATGGAGAGAATAAAAGCAGAAAATTAAGGGGTGGAAATGTCATTGGCAGGAGGCTGGGTGTTGCAGCATTACGTGAGTGAAGCCGCCTCCCAGGAGCACAGCAGCGCCTCAGCTCTGAGAGGAGGCCCACTGCTGCTTCTTCATGTGAAAAGGGGGAGAGAAACCAGCTGGAAAGGCGGCAGGTGGGGCCTGGTTGCTTAGTGGCTATTGCCCTAGGCTTTCCAGCCTGTTGCATGAGTTTTTAAAGGAAAGCAGAGCCCCAGGGCAGACCTGGCCTTAATAGAGTCTAATTGGAGAGAAATGCTCACTCCTGTGCTCCTAGGCCTCTCAAGCTGCTTTCAGGCTGTTCTCCTTGTGTCCTGAGCTAGAAATAAGCCCTGAGGGGCTATTCTGGGAGCTCCATCATCATTTCTAAACAAGTGTCAGACAGGCCACTTGTAGTTCAGACTCCCCATCTAGAGGGTCTAAGGTCATCTCTCAGATAGAAAACCTCTGGGCTTCTCTGAGAACTGAAGGTGTCTTGTCCTGTCTAGAAGCTCTTTGTAACCAGCCACCCTTGTACACAGTTACCTCACGGAAGCCGAGGGAGGATGAGAAGGATGGCCAGGCCTACAAATTTGTGTCGCGGGCTGAGATGGAGGCAGACATTAAAGCTGGGAGATACTTGGAGCACGGTGAATACGAAGGAAACCTCTATGGCACCAGGATAGACTCCATCTTGGAGGTGGCCCAGACGGGGCGGACGTGCATCCTGGATGTGAACCCACAGGTGAGTCCCGGGGTTCGCGAGCAGGGCAGGGCAGGGTCTTTTCTTCAGGCCCTGGGCTTTCCCTCCAGCTTCATGGAGGGTTTTGGTGACTTCCTCTCGCTTGCCTGTTTCCTGGTAATAAGCCAGCCACGTGCCAAAGGGATGGAATCTGGGAGGCTTGACCTGCAGGCTCAGTGAGGGTTTGACAGGGCTGCCCACGTGTACGCTGTGCCAAATTGGTTTGGTTATCACTAGAGTATTTTCATTCTGTGCATTGAGTGAAGAAAATAGTGTATTCTGAGAATAAATTTGTAGGTTTCTACTTTTTCTACTCATTTTAGGGATGCAGCTGATCCTACTTGTGCCAGTATAACGTATTAGAATTCGTTTCTAGGTGTCAAATCTTCCCTTGGAAATAACTTCATTTGTAGCCTAAGCTACATATGGTGAGGCTGTATGAATTGGTTCATCATATTCATTTTTTCCTCCAGGCTCTGAAAGTATTAAGGACATCTGAGTTTATGCCCTACGTCGTGTTCATTGCTGCTCCCGAATTAGAGACCCTGCGTGCCATGCACAAGGCCGTGGTGGATGCTGGGATCACCACCAAGCTCCTGACGGTGAGCGAGCTCGGGTGCTGTTGGGGGGAGCCCTTTTCACCAGGTTGTCTGTCTTGTCTCTGGGGCAGATTTGCCTTCACAGACTCCCTGCGAGGGGTGGGTGTGTCGGGACTGTGACATAGGGGTGGAAGCTTGCTGTGCGTGGGCCGTGCTGTCGAAGCATGATACGTGGCCCACCCTGAAGCCAGCCGCGACAGCATCCTTGCTGACTAGCGCAGTGAGAAATAAGGAAGCAACGTTTTAGAGCCAGGGCACATGTCAGTTCACTGAATCCAGCCTCCTCATCTTGTCGGTGAGGAGACCAAGCCCCAGCGAAGCCACCGGAAGCTCACTGAGGTCACCTCACTAGGTAACGTCGAAGCAAGAGACGGAAAGGCAGGCTGACCTGTTATGACACCGCACTCCTGATGTCCCAGCGGGGAGGGACACTTAAGGCCGAATTACACCTTTGTCCCTACTTTCGTGATCCAGGTTAATTTCTATATTTTTATCTAAGGCCTTATGCCTTGATGGGGAGATATTAGCACGTAAACGTCAGGGAATCGGGTCATAGGATTTAAAACAAAAATGTGAAAGATGATGTAGTGTCCATCTGCCTCCCTTTACATCTCAGGAGACTGAGGCTCAGACAGTCACCTGCTAGTTCCGTGGCAGAACTGAGGCTGGACCTCACGCTTTTTGGCTCCACATCCAGTGTTCTTTAGTAGAACGTGGCCTGAAGGCGTGTGGGCTGAGCATGGTGCCCTTGTATGATGTATCCATGTTGTAAAATTACACATGCCGGTGGGACAGACAAAATGCCGTTCACTCGCCGGTGCCTATGATGAAGACCACTGGCTCCTGTCCAGTCCTGGCACCCGCGGTTCTCATGATGCCTCTGGAACGAGGGGGAGAGAAGAGACTTTGGAAATGAAATGTGACGTGGCGAGCAAGCTACTGTTCTTGGGCTTTCTTGCTTGGAACAGGTCTCCAGGCGTGATGTTCAGGCTAATTCTCCCATTTGTTACCCCCATGTGGCAGAGAAGCCAGATTCTCCCACACCCACGAGAATGTTCCTTTGGTTGGTTTGGTCTGTCCCAGAGCCAGTCCATGGCTTACATCGAACATGTCATGGGTAAGATACCACTGACAGTCACTGTGTCTCCTGAGGTCCCGCTGGTTCTGCCCAGTAAGTGAAATTCAGCTTACAAGGCTGCAAAGGGGTCTCCTGGGGCTGCCTGCTTTCTGCTGTGACAGATCAGCTGTGCCTTCAGGGTCCCTAGCTGGTGGGGGGCAAGGCTCGTAGCATGACTATTAGAAATGAAAGGTGTCGTCTTGGCAGGAAGATCCAGAGGAGCACGCGTGTCTGTGTGCCTTCACTTTGAGGAGGCTCTGGAATCTGACCTTCCATAATGGGTGATCACATGAATTGACAGATGAGGTCAGCGTAATTCCTGGAGACAATCTGCCTTCTCAAACCTAATCATCCTGACTTAGGTTTATTTTGGGTTTCACAGCTAGGAAGCACTCACCTTCCTTTTCTCTTTTGTGGAAGGTCCAGAACGAGGATTCTTATGCCCCATCAGATGTCCCCAGTGGCACCAACAGAGTCTTTCTCTAGGGAGTTTGCTTTCTGGTGAGCACAGAGGAGGCAGAATCAGGAAGTGCACCAAGGTGATAGTTGTTATTCCTGTGAGTGATCTCTCAGAGAGGCCCCTGAAGGTGGTGGTATGACCTTGTCTCAAGACCAGTGTTCAGGGCCTCTCTCTCTAACACATACTAGCCATGTAGCCAATCACTTCCTAACTCAGGACTTCACACAGCTCTCAGCATATACATTACAGATGTCCGTTGGTGTGGTCAGAGGGAGTTCCTTACACTGATGAAATTGTAGGTCAGATCCAAAAAAAGAAACCAAAATAACTAATTGATTTGCAACCTCAATATGGTGGTGTCTGATACCTTCAGTAATTTAAGGGCGGTGCCCATCATAACATAAGCCGTGTCTACGTAGCTGACATGAACTGTGCAAACTTCTAGAAAACCAAGAATTGGTTGGAAATGATATGAGCCAAAAGACAGCAATATAAAACGACAATACAGTCTTTGTTGGGGGATAAGTGCCAGGATTTTGTCTAGAAACCAGTCAGCCGTGACCCCCAGAGGCAGGTGCTAAATCGTGTTTCGTGGAGGTCTGGTGAGATCTGGGGAACTCTTCTCAGTCACGGTTTTAGATGCATAGAATAAAATACTGAGGATTACAAAGGAAACCAGTGAATGTCATTGTAAAAATGTTAAGACACTCCAGGCTGCATTTCATGCCAGAGATCAGGAGCGAGTGGGTTCTGTGAGCCCTATGGGTTGTCCCTGGTTTGACCTCTAGGATGTATCAGGGTGAGCTGTGAGGGTCAGATAAGCCTGCAGAGTAAGGGGCACCCCTCTTGTGCATGGGCCAGCCGCTTCCCCAAGGCCTTTTGCCACAAGGCCGTCTGCCTAAAATGTGATCACATCACAGTGGAAGTTGTGTAAAGGACACACTACCAGTATCAACGCACTTCTTTCCTTTCAAATCCATATAGGACACGAACCTGAAAAAAACGGTGGATGAAAGTGCGCGCATCCAGAGAGCCTACAACCACTACTTTGATTTGGTCATTGTAAATGACAACCTGGACAAGGCCTTCGAGAAGCTGCAGGCCGCCATTGAGAGACTGCGAGTGGAGCCGCAGTGGGTCCCCATCAGCTGGGTGTACTGACAGAGGAGGAGCGAAAGGACAGCTAAGCCTTTCTGAGTAAACGTTCACCTAAGAAGCGTGTGCGGAGCTAGATGGTACCTGCCGAGGCGAGGCATTTTTACTCTGTAGACTGAAACATTAGTACACGAATCTGAATTTTTATAGAAAATGTGGAAGGGGAAGTGGACTTAAATATGTAATTTATCTTGATTTTTCTAACTTTTTACAGATAACCTTTCTATTCATATCACAGAGAGAAATGCGTTGAAGCATTTTGTATATGTTTTGATTTAGCATTTTTGCCTTTTTCATCCGAGTTTTCCAATCATTCACTTCAACAGTGCATTTTGGTCTCATATTTTCACTGTGATAATGGATACTTGAAGCAGTTTTTGTAAAACCCTCATTCTAGTTCTGTTGTCAGTTATTCTTATTAAGGGAAAACACTAATTATGAGCTGTCATCCTAATTGAATTTCTTATGAGAGCAGAATGCCAATAACCAGTGCCATAACCAGCATCCCGTCACGTCCCTCCGGGTCTGCTTTCTGCTGTCTTGGAGAGGCAGGGCTGGTTGCCCATCGTATTTCACACAGACAGTAGGTCCCCTTCGTGGTGGTGGGGGCCCTCTGCTTCAAGGCCAGCCTTTTCCCAGCATTCATTGTGGTGAGAGGAGGTACTGCTGCTCACCTGTACCTGGTACAGCGTGGCTAGCAAGAAGAGGTGTCCCCAGGGGGAGAGAGCCCTCAGGATTCAGGAAACGGAAGCTTAGGGCAAAGTATTTATTTTCACTAGTGAAAATTTCACTGATAAAGAAAAAAACTTTATTTATAAAGCTTTTTATTATGATATGGTCAGCAGTTATATTTTACATCTGTAAATTCCTGTGATATTTAAAGATTCTCTTAATTTTCCATTTTGAGGTATTTGTGAGTGAACCTTGTGTTTATGAGATGTGATATGATGGGATATTCGTGCTGTGTCGTGTTGAGAACCATATCCATTGAATAGCTTGTGAAAGGTGAAAGGTATTGCTCGATGCTCTAAATAGATGTTCTTTATGCAGCACGTTTCTGTTATGAAATGTGCTTTGTGCTTAATGATGGGGGGCGAGTGTTTTTGCCTCCTCGGACTCATTCACATCATCATATGCAGATTTCTACATTCACATTGGTACGCATAGAAACCCTGCTGCAGACACGTAGAGAAGGATGCAGGCAGCCAGCCAGACGCTTTCCTGGGGCCTGGCGCTCTGTGATCACTTCAAAGGTGAGGATAGGTGCCTGAATCTCACTGGGTTTGAGGGTTTGGGGGCCGGCGAGGTGACTGCTGAAGATTGCTTCCCGCACGGCACCAGGAAAAAGAAGACTCTGGCTGGGACCTTGTAAGAAAGATGGAGACTTCCACTGATCGCCTTAGGTTTCCAAGGACCAAGATGTGCACAACGGGACAGGGTACAGATCACCTAAAGTAGTTACATAATTCATTAAGACCCTGTGCTAGCCGAGACTTCAATTGCTAGTTATTTTTTCAGGTCCTGTTGTTCTCTAGTCGTAACACACAGATCCCTTTCTTGGTCTTAGGGTGGGTATTTAACATCTCCCAGAAAATATTCTCTAAAATAGTCACAGTGTTTAATAAGTATCTATTTCCACCAGTTTCTTGTCTTCTCACAACACAAGTCAGGGGACCTGTTTAGAGGTAACTCTCTGTGATTTTAGGGTTTCCGTGTTTTGTATTTTTTAAGATGGCAGTGCAGTTAAGCTCAATCACTTTCTGATATAAAATGCAGCAAAAGGGAGATTGGAATTTGTCCCCTCTCAGGGATGCGTTGGCCTCCTAGGAAGGATGGCCTGGTGGGGCAGGGACTGTCTCTGGGGTAGCACCAGGACGGAGGTAACTCTGGACTCATGGATTAAGTTAGCCGACATGCTGCTTCTTCATCCCGTCGTAACGAGCTGCACCAAGTATCTTTAGAAAGCAGTCTGTTAGGAGGGATGCACTTCTCTTACTAATGGTGGATGTGCCTGCATACCCACCTTCCCGAGAAGTGGGCTTGGAGCGGTTTCATCTCCTTGGCTTCCTTTGCTCTCAGTTGTCACAGTGTCCTAATCAGGGATGGAAAACGCTGAACATGTGGCTTTTTTAGGCAAGATGGCCACAAGGACGGGGCTCAGCCACCTGGTGAGTGTCTGGGGACCTCACAGGGCCAAAGGGAAGCCCTGAGGGCCAGCCCACCTCTGCTCCTCAGCATTGTGACCTGGACCAAACCCATCTGTAAAATGAGGCCCTTCTAGCTCCACACCCTTGATCCTAGGGTATGTCTTTAGGGCACTCCAAGAGCCTCCTTTCTGCGAAAAGGGAACCAAATTGTGGGTTTCCTTCCACTCCCTTTAGGATTGCCAAACCACCTAGGGCCATGCCTCACAGCAGAGCAGCTCCCATATGGTGGGCCCCCCAGTCACCTGATGAGGACTGTAGACCCAGAGGGGTTGGCCTTCTGCACTGGTGTTGGAGGCTTCTCCAGGGGCCGGCTATCCAAATGGTTCTTGGAGGACACATGGATGTTACGTGCCCTTGGGAGTAGAGCCAGGAGCTGTAGGGAGCTTTGATGATAAGGGAATGGTTCGAAGTGATTCCAGACGCTCTGTGTGAAGGGCCATCTTGGTAATGGGTTGGAAGGCTACTTGGGACCAGATGCTGACTTAATCTGGAAGGAGTCATTGAGATTGAAGGTCATGTATTAGAAATCTCCCTTAAATGAGGAGAGGCAGCAATGTGGACCATCATGTTTTTATCAAGTGGGAAATAGAATTTGAACGGTCTTTTGAAATATATAAACAGCCTCGAAGATGATTTTCCTTGGTGAAGATGCCATTGGCCCATAGGAGGAGCTGTGTTTGGACCAAAATACCTTTCCTTCTGGCAGCTAGCTCCATTGGGACTTCATTGTGGTGTGATGTGGTGTGCACTCATGCCAAACTGTGCTTGCCCCTAAAATAGAAATGGTGTTGTCCAATGCAACAATCAGTGCAGTGATTGACCCAGACCACACGAGGTGTTGCTTTTTATTGCAGCTGGCTTGTCAGTCTGAATTTTTATTTAAAACAGCAAACAAATCAGGGCATGAAGCATTTCCTGAGGAGAGGCAATAGCCCAGGTACGGGAAATCAGGTTCACAGCCAGGTTGGTCTGTCTGGGCTACTTTGACGTTTCATCATGAGCCATAGAAGACATCCCCTTCCCAAAAGCTCATGGTAACATCGAGCTAATTATGTATCAGCATGTACCATATGCCAAAGGACTCTCTTCACTCATTAGGCAGGACCACAGCTTCCCGGGAAGGAGCGATGGCCATGGGCTCATGCACACTTGTTAACTGATGAGGCTTTGCAGGTCAAAAGCCTTGGAAACTGGCCAGAAATAATCCATCATCTCGCCTGCTGTTTGACTCCTGACACCCCCAGTTTGAGGGTCTGGATTCTTTTTCTTTACCCAAAACCTAACATTGTTGTATTTAAATAACTGTCAGGGGTTCTGAAAATTATTCTGTGCTAATGAGGAGGAGGCAGTTCTGAAATTCTATGTAAAGAGATAACTGCTCATTTTTTTCAGATGTTGCCATGTTTCATATACATACTGTGTGTATGTATATGTATGTACACACACATATGTATCATCAGATTGTATAAAATAACCAAATTCTATCTCAGAACTGATGTCCCATAAAGTGTCTCATGCATAATAAAATTGAACATCTAATCCCATGGCTGGTGTTATAAAACTTAATTACACCAGAGTTCTTGGCTTTGCTGAATTCCTGTCTATGGTTTTGAAGACTCTGGTACTGCCCGGATACAGGTACTCATCTGACTTCTGAAGAATAGGTGGGGAAGAAATAACCCAGAAAGTATCATTACCTGTAACTTTGAATTTTTAATCAGCAATTAAGAAAAAAGTGACAAGTTACTTTACTAGGAAATGGTCATTTTAATGTTGTGATAAAATGCCTTTGAAATGAGAAAGGGCCGTGGTTTGGTTTGGTTTTGTTTTTTTTTTAAGGTAGTTGAGGTTAAGTAACTTGCCTAGGGTCACACAGCTAGTAAATGTCAAGTGTTTGGCCTGAGGCTGGATTTGAGCCCAGGTCCTCCTGACTTCAGGGCAGGTGCTCTGTCCACTGCGCCACCTAGCTGCCCCTAGGGCCACGTGTTTAGAGCTGCTCTTCTGTTGGCCCAGGGGTTTATGAAGATTGTCAGATAGACTGATTGGCTCTCCTGGTCTGGGGCTGGGGGTAGGGGTGGGGGTGAAGACTTTACTTGATTTTCTGCCTGTGGTGGGTGTTATGTACATGTGTGTGTACACACACACGTGCGCATACTTCTTCTGCGTTTCTTCTTCTAATCTGATCTCTAGGTTGGATGGTGTTTGGTCATTGACCCTATTCTGTCTCCTGGGTTCCCAGGATGGGCTTTTTCCAGTTAGGAAGATGATGCTGGCAGCTGCTGCAGACCCAGCTCTTCCCTCCCCCTCCCCACCCCTACGCTTGATCGAGAGTGTTTCTTTTCTGGATCAGCTGTGTGAAGTTGGCCTGAGTCTGTTCTGATAGGTTTGGAGTTCTAATCCTGAATTTTCTGTGACAAGACTGAAGCTTTCTGTCAAGTGAGGCTATTTAATTTCCTCCTTCTCAGCAGAGGGTCATGTAGTTTTTTTTCACCTCTGAAATGAAAAATCGTGATTCAGAAAGCACTCCCTAGATTTGGGGTTGGGGCATGCGGAACTTGACCCACCCCCCGTGATTCTCTCCTGGGGCTGATGCAGTCATTTTCGTCATATCCCTTTGCTCTCCAAAATGCGTCTTTCCAAACCTGGGAATAGGTGCTTGACATGTACCATTTGGACGCCCCATATTTAATCCCATAGCAGCCCCAAAGATGCAGGCCTAGGAGATGCTGATCTGGCCCGTAGTACATAATCCCTTCTGGAGCCAAAGCCTTACACCCAGAAATAAACGACTCCTCTGTCTCTGTGTTTGTTGTGAATAACTCAGGGATAGTCTAAGGAACAGACTCTTCTTTCCTCGTCCTGAAATTCTTTCTCTGCAGCCATGGAGCAAAGCCCTAAGGTGCGTTCTGGAGAAAGCAGTTTAGCATTCAAGGTCAGATTATGACAAATGGAAGATTAATGTAAAATTAGGTCAAAATGCAGGCAACTAATATTTTCCCTTTTTTTGTTTTATTAAAATATTTAGACTATTAAATATTGGGGGGGGGGGGTCATGAGATGGGAGGGTATTCCTGAAATGTGCCCAGCACCTTGTGATTATGATTCATTTCCTTTCTCCTAAGGCCTGGGCTGGTTTCCTGAATGTTTACCTCATGGTGGCAGTTGCCACATTCCTTATACCTCTTAGGAGCTGCCACCCCCACCACTGGCTCTCCTGGCCCTAAGGCCCAGCTTGGGTTGGATCAGAGTTCTTCAGTAGCCAACTTTATCCCCTTTTCCCTTTCTCTGCCTCCAAGTCTTTGCTAAGTGGAGACACCCACAGGTGACATTAACGGTGCTTATGAATAGCAGGACGAATGACTCAGGCTCAGCCAGGGTTGGTGAGGGTGGCGCAGAGCCCGAGTCAGAGGGAACAATTTTTAAAATGTGCAACAACTGTGGCATTTCCGCCTGCACCAGTCCGGGGGGCTCTGTGCCTTTGTAGGCCCCGAAACCAGCTCCGGCACCATGCAGTTGGTGCTTAAGAAATGCTTGTTGGTTGGCCAATTAGACCAATATCAGAGAAGCTTCCCATAAACTTTACATTAGTTGCATGTTTCCACCTTAACCATGTAAAAGAGGTAGCAATAATTAACTCGTTTTTCAGTTTTCCAAATTATAATAAGATCAGTCACTAATTGTTGCCACTTTAAAATGCATAGAGGTTTTGTTTGTTTGTTTTTTTTAACAAAAGGATGAGAATTTAAACTATAAAGGTGTATTAGCCTTCTAAGTAGAAAAGTCCTGTTTAGTAAACTGAGGTTCACACGGTCCAGGTGAGGAATGGGGCGAGTTCACAGGCTTACGGATTTAGGGCTGGAAGGGACCTTGAAGGTCACCTGGTCAGAATTTCATTAGACAGATAAAAAGAGGAACCAGTTTGCCCTGAATTCAGCAACAGACTAAGTGGCAGATTAAGTCCAAAAGAGTTTTTTTTAATTAAAAAAAATTTTTTAATTAAAATTTTTCTCCATGTATTTTAAATTGAAATTCTTGCCCCCCAATGTTTCTATAAGGTTGGCTGGAAAGATAGAGCCTCTGGTTCTTTTTTTAAAGAGCCAGCACTCCAGACTTAGGGCATTTTTGTTTTAAGGTTCATCGAGGATGCTGGAAAAAGCTTTGGGATGTTTCTTCTCCTTGACATTTCTTTTCATGTGTAGTTTTACATTGGAAATTAAAATGCATGTGCTTTATAATTGTCTTTTGCACATATGTGGAAGAGAACAGTTTAAAAACTGAGGACAAAAAGCTCAGCAGCCCCAAGACCCGAGTGTGAACACACTGCAAGAATCTAGCCATTCCAGTGTTAATAAAGTCAGCTGCTGCTCCTTTCCATCCCGGCTCCCATAGAAGGGAGACTCTGATGTCGGCTTTGCCCAAAGACGAGCCAAAAACGAGGGTTTTCCATTTTACAAAGTCCCTTCCTCCTCCTCCCCTTTCACACATTTTGTGTCTTGTTCACGTGTTGTCCAGAGTGCAAGTTACAGAAATGTACAGAATCTATGAGATTTACCTGTTCCCAATGAAATATTTTTGTACATACAAAGAAATAAAGACTTATTATTGGAAGAGGCTGTGAGCCTTTTTTCCTCCCTAGTCACATGTAGTAACTGAAATGGGCTGTTCACTTGGTTAGCAGACAGGCTTTCTTTGCTTGGGTGGAACCTTGACCCCTGGGAACTGCACCTGTCTCCGACTGCAGCGTGGCCCAGCCTCAGTCTGGCCAGAGGTACGGTCCCATGGGCCAAGCAAGGCAGCCCAGCTCAAGGAAGCCTCGTCACCCTCAGAAATAAAGAAAGCTAGACTGCTCTGAGCCCCAAAGGCAGGCAACTGATCCCGTGGGTGACCAGAACATAGCAGGTCACTTTGAAGAGACGTCACAACAGAGAGACAGGCACGACAGTTTAGGATTTCCTCTGATGTCCCCCAGTTTTATAAATTAAACATCTGGAATGCTGTAAACTGTATGTGTGGCTCACATGGTCTCCATCATACACCAGCAGGATCAGAGAGAAGGCCAGGACTTTGCTGGGAGGTTGTTGGACAAGGAGCTGTGGGAAGCCTCTGCCCACCCCAGCTCCTTTATCCATCACCACCAGAAGCAAGTCATCTCAGTCAAAAAGCACAAGCAGCCTGTTCCTCCTTTCGAAGGTGGTGGGGGAAAGCAGACAGGTTGGCAGCCTCCTTGGTGGCCTCAGAATTCTCCTGCTTGGATGAGAACCACCTGGTTCCCCTCTCTGTGCTGGGCCCCAGCCCTAAAAGGGAATATCGTCGATGCTGAGAGGATATCTGCAGACAGACCTTTCTGTAATGTGTTTTTCTAACAGGTGAATATTTGTGATTCTAATATTAAAAATGTTAGGAAGCTTTGTACTTAAAAAGGGAATGCTGCTGAGTTCTCTTATAAAAGGAAGCCCTAAGTGGGGAAAAAATCGGCTTGTTTTGATTTGTCTTAGGAGTTCAGCTTTTTGGATGTAAGAGTTTCTGAGGAGGCTCCCTGGAGCGTGCAGGACGCAGACGCCCACCACTAAAGTGCCTGGGGCCTTACCTGACAGCCTCACTTGTCTTTTCTTTCTAAAGCACAAAGTCCATTCAGGATTATATAAAGAATGAGGGGGAGATACTGAGGCTTCTTCATAATGAGGGCCTTCACAGTCGCCTCCCTTCGCTCCAGGCTGATGTTTGAGAGAGCAAACAATTTCTGCACAATCTCAAATCTTTCTGCGTCATTGAGAGGGGCCAGGCTCGGATCTCCGAGTTCAGAAGAGCCATCAGCAGATGTCACTTGAGGCTGTAATTAGATCCACCCATTAGAGAGCTAATGCATTTATTTCCTTAAGTCACGAAAGAGCAGAAAAATGAAAGTCATCTACTTTTTAACAACCGTCTAGTCTGAGCCCCATCATTTTACAAAAGAGGAAACAGGCTGGGAAGATGAGCTTTTCCAAAGTCTGGCCGCTGGCCAGACCCCCTGTTGACCCTGACCTGGGGCTCCCTCCACTGATACAGATCCGAGGGTCACGTTTAATGCAGGAGGGATCTTGGCCTTCTGGAGTGTAACTCTTATTTTGACTGAGGCCTGGAGAGGTTGCTGTGGTAAGCTAGCCAGGAAAGGGCAGACCTAGGGTTTAAACCCAGACCCTCACTCCCAATCCAGGCTCTTTCAGTTCATTTATTCTCTGCTGCCCATCCTGGGGTAATCCCCGACTCCTCCCCACAAACAGGGCACAGGAATGTTTTTGTAAAAATTTGTACGAAATGTTCGGTTTCTCCATGGCTCAGTCATCGTCACACGTGGAAGCAAAGGGAAAGATGATGATGGGGATCACACCCCCAAATGGAATTGGTAAGTGGAGGTGAAGGCCAAGAGGTCTTTGAGTAAACACTTTTTTTTTTAAGTACTTTGCTAAGAGATTAGATTACCTTGTAAATGCTGAACACTTACCTACCCCCTCCTCTGGGAAAGCTGTTACTAGGTCACCCTCCTTTGCTCACTCAGAGCAGAACCCTGAGAAGGCCAGCAATTCCCCGGCTCGGGTGACAGTGCACAGAGCGCTGAGCCTGAAGCCAGCGAGACCCGAGTTCAAATCCAACCTCAGACTCAATAGCTGGGAGATCCTGGACAATCTCCCTCACCTCTGCCTACCTCAGGCTTCTCATCTGTAAAATGGGGATGATAAAAGCACCTCCCTTCCAGGATTTTAAGGATCAAATAGATGACGGCTGTGCAGTGCCTAGCACAGTGCCTGGAGCATAGTAGGTGCTTATTAATAAATGCTTGTTCCCTCCCTTGGGTGGTGCTCAGTGACCAGGGAATGAATACAGAATATGGAGGGAAATGCCAGTCACATGGCCAGCTATACTGTAGTGGCCCTCTCTCCTGGGCTAAGAGGCCCTGGTGATCCTTCCTAGTTCTATAGCGTTCCCCGTGTTGCTGAGCTGCTGTTTGTCATGCATGCGTACACACGTGAGCTCCCTACAAGCAGAACCCCCCAACACCCTCCCCAGCTTTCTGATGTCCTCAGGGCTCAGCACTCTGTTTCGCACACAGTAGGTGCTTTCTGAGTGCTTGCTGACTTCAAAGCTCAGGCACCACGTCCTCCAGAATGCCTCCCCATCACCCCGGTCCATCTTGCCTTCCTCGAGTTAACCTGCATTTACTGATGACATTTACTGAAGACGCGTTGCGTCTTCCCCCTCACCCATGTAGAGCACACGCTCCTTAAAGGCCCAAACGCCTTTTTTAAACAAATCCCTTGCACACGGTAGGTTCTAAAAATGCTGCTTGGATCAGGGGCCACGCACATGGCTTCCTCCGTGCAATCAACAAAATTCTTATTTTTGTCCTGGGGCAAATTGACCCCAGAACCTGGATTTACTTTCCTGGCCACCCCAGGCCACAGCATCAGCAATCTGAGATCTCCCTGGCTTCACCCTCCCCCTCCAGGGGAGCAGCCTCCAAGTTTAGGCACTTAGACCCAGGTTCCCCTTGTCAGCTCAGCTCTTCCCGTTCCAAGTGGCAGAGCGGAGCCAGGGGACCCCATTAACGGGGGCCACCTACTGATGCTGCTTTATCAATGACCCATGTTGAAAGGCCAAGCTTCCCCTCAACTCCCTGGGGATGAGCGTCTGTCTGACCCCCTCTGATCTGATGACGTTTCCTTAGGGGACCAGACTAATGTCATTCTCCAGAGAACTAGCTGGCCAGTCCTGAGCACGGCAGAAATGCCAGGCCACATCCCCTCCCCGAGCCGTCTTGGAACGACCTGGCTTCCCACAGAGACTCATTCAGAGTCGTAGGTCCTGGGTTCAAATCCTACCCCTGCTGCTTCAGCAAGGGACTTTGCCTCTCGGGCCTCACTCTCGTCATCTGTTGTCCTGGATGGCCTCTAAGGTCTTGGGCCTCCCCCCCCACCTCGGCTCCCAAGGTTCCTTACTTACCAAGTGACACAATGCCGGTACCATGTGTAGCTTGCAGCAAATGCCCATCAGGGTGGGTGTGTTGTCTGGCATCTCTACAAAGACAAAAGCCAGAGTCACTGACAAAGGAAGACCACATCCTATGACTGTGCAATCAGACTGAGGTCTTGTTCTGCATCTGAGGCAGGATTCAAACCCAGGGCTTCTCCAGCCCTGAAGCTAGCCAAACAGGGAGGTAGCGGCCTGCACCACACTAGGTGTGGCAGGTGCCGTCAAATCAGCAAACATTTATCCAAGGCTTACTGTGCTATAAACGCTGGGAACACAAATACAAGCAGAAAGCACCTGTCCTGGAGAAGCTTACATTCCAATGAGGAAGGAAATGCATCAGGAAACTGGTGAGAGGGAGGAGACGTAGCCACATGGGGAGGGAAAGGGGCGTGGGCATGGGAGAGAACATCCAGAGACAGGAGGAGAGGGTGAGGATGGACCTAGAGTACGTAATAAGTGGTATAAAGGGCAAAGAGAATCAATAGAACGTCAGAAAACACGATTGAGTATCCCACTCACACAAATTATGTTAGGACCTGCTAGGGAGTGGCAGCTCCTAGAAGGGGGCCCCTGTTCCCCTAAGGAGCCACAATCTACAAAGTTATTCTGGGCCACCTGGAATCTTTGTTTTTATTCAAAGTTCGGAGGAAATAGAGAAAGAGGAAGGAAACAGAAACGGGCTTCCTCGCCATCTTTCACATGGTGACGCTCACCCACGAGTGATTTCTGAGTCCTTCTCATCCTCTTGCAATAATTAACAGCTTTATTTATAAAAGGTGGCTTCTCTAGGGATGGTGTCAACCCAGGATAAACACCTGGAGGGGAGGGGAGGGAAGAACCAGCAGCCTTTCCCTGCTCAGTGTGGGCAGAACCTGCCCTGGGTTCTTGGGGACTGAGTTAGGGAATGCAGGGGAGCGAAGAAAGGACCCTGAGCTCCTGGGAGGCCTTTCCCAAGCTGCTCTAGGGCAGCTCACCTTCCCCAGTACCCCTCTGGGATCCTATAGCAGCATAGGGCTTCTGCTGCTATGATGGACGGACCCCTAAGCAGAGCCGGGAGAAACTCTGGTGTACCGTGGGCAGAGCCTCAGGAGTGCACCCCCAACCTCCCAGTGGGTCGTACTTCCACTAGAGGGCATGAGACTTCATTATAACTCATGCCACTTGCCTTATCACAAGCTCAAGCCATGGAGAAATTCTCTGGCATCAAAAAATGAGGACATTAAAAAAAAATTTAGTATCGTACCCTTTGTACCCACTATGTCTTATGCCCTAGGAAGCTCCCTACCTTTCCTGCGACGAGTTCTAGCTCTGCCCAGCATCCACCCCCTAAAATAGGAGGCAAGAAGCATGAGGGTTGTCTGGAGTGACAGGTGCACTTTGGAGGCAGAAGTGAGAGACCCTGAGACTGGCTCTGCCACTAATTAGCTCTTTCCTCAGGAGTCATTAATAACTCTTCTGTTCCTTAACAGGGCAGTCGTGAGTTTGGAATGAGAGAACAGATGGACTGTTCTGTAATTTATCTCAGATTTACGTAGCACTGGACAGCTCCCAGTGTTCTTTTCACACACATTATCTCATTGAATCCTTATGATAATCCAGTAAAGAAGGCAGACAATAGTTTCCCCCAATTAGATTTCAAGCTCTGTGAGGGGAGGGAGTATCATCCCTCTTTTTGTAGCCTCAGTACGTGCTAGGCAATTAGCAGGCATTCAGCACTTACCTGGCAGGGTTGTTGTGAGGATCAAATAAATGATGATGTTAACTAAAATGGCAGTGCTGGCTATGTGCTTTACATGTATCTCATTTGAGCCTCACAACTCTGTGAGATATGTGCTATTATTATCCCCATTTTACAGATGAGGAGACTGAGGCAAACAGGTCAAGTGACTAGCCTAGGGTCACACAGCTAGTAAGTATCTGAGGCAGGATTTCAACTCAAGACTTCTTGACTCCAGGCTCGGCACTCTGTCCACTGACTATAAAGCCCTTTGGCATGGTGCCTGGCACAGGGCAAGCACTAGGTAAATCTTAGCTATCATTCTTATTTGGATGGTGATTAATTTATTGATGGATACTCCAGTTTTTAAAGCTAAGCAAACTGGAAGCTCAGGCATGAAATGACTTGACCAAAGTCATTCCCAAAGAGGGAGAACTTTGAAGGGTTAATGAGTCAACAAACTTTTCCCATCCCCCCTGAGGACCCATGATTCCACAGGTAGAGGGAAGTCTCCATATTTAAACTCTCTCCACATATAGAGATCAGGAGCATCTTCTAAGTAGAGAGCTGCCTGGGGCACTGAGAAGCTAATGCTTACTGCTTGTGTGACTGAGTAAGTCACCTTCTCTATGCCTCAGTTTCCTCATCTGCAAATTGTGACAGCTGATCCCTAAGGAACTTTCCATGGGATGGCTAGGTGGCGCAGTGGAGAGAGCAGTGGCTCTGGAGTCAGGAGGACCTGAGTTCAAATCTGGCCTCAGATATAACACTCACTAGCTGTGTGACTCTGGGCATGTCACTTAACCCCAGTTGCCTCACACACAAAAAAAAAAAAATGGGGAAAAATAAAGGAACTTTCCAACACCAAAGCTATGATCCTATGAACTGCCCAGGGACCCAGAGCCAGCACCTGTCAGAGGTAAACTTCAAACCCTAGTCTTCCTGATGCCAGCATGAACTATCTCCACTTTGCATTGTGCCTCATGTAGAAACAGAAGGTGTCATTATTTAGGAAATAGAAAAAAATGAATATGCCAGCCCATTCATCATTCTAACATTTCTTGTGTATCCCAGGAAGACATAGAGCATTCTGATGAATTTAGTGAGCGGGAAGCAGAGACAGAAGTGATGGGTATTAATGAAAGAGCCTTAAACCAGGACTGACCTTCAAAATCACTAACATCCACATAATAAGGGGCTGCTTCTCAGAGCAAATGAAATTTGTTTTCCCTCAATTTCAGTTTATACTCCAATATCACTATCTCACTGAAGCACCTGATGGACAGAGCGTCAGCATCTAATAATAATAGTAATAATTTAAATCATCAAAAATCTAATAAAAATAATGACTTGCATTTATAAAGCACTATAAATTAAAATATTAGCACCTTTGATCCTCTCATTCCTATAAACTGTCTCCTGGGAGGGCCATGGGCACTGGTGGGTCCTGCCAAGCTCAAAAGACTTCCAGGACAGTTCTGGAGACAGACTGGCTCATCCGAGATCAGAGTAACAAACTCAAACTCCTAGATTTCCAATATAATCTGAGGTACACTGGCCATTGAGAAATGGCATTTTTTTTTAAACCATAGCAATTCTGAAGACCGTCTATTACTACTGCATTCAAATAGTCAGTAGTAACTAGTATCTGTCCTGCTTTGTAAATGTCATATCTCATTGGACCCTCATAAGAACCCTGAGAAGTGGGTACAGTTGTGACCCCCCATTATACAAATGAGGAAACAGGCACACTGAAATTAGGTGACTCACCCATGCAGCTAGTAAATATCTGAGGCAGAACTTGAATTCAATTATCCAGCACTTTATACATGACTCCACCCAGCCATCCAAAGTCACATTCTGTCTGCCTCTTTTTGTATCTCCAGAGCTTGGTACAATGCTTGGCACACAGCAGACCCTTGAGAAATGTTAAATGATTGATTCTAGCAGAGGTTTAAAGATCAATGCGTGAGCTGAGTAGAGAAGCAGGATCACGGAGAAGAGAGGATCACAGATTTTGGAGCTAGAAGAGACCTAAAACGAAGCCTAGTTTTCATTTTACAGGTGAGGAAACTGAGGCCCAAAGGGGAAACTCAATTATGTTCAAAATCAGCAAGAATTTATTTATTTTTGGTACATAACTGAGTTAGGATTTATTTATTTATTTATATTTTACATTCCCCCACACACACACACTTATGTGTAAATTTGTTAAATTTTGTTCAAAAAATTTTTTGTTAAATTTTGTTAAAAAATTTTGAGTTTCAAATTTTCTCCCTCCCTCTCTCCCTCACCTGCCCCCTCCCTGAGATGGTAAGCAATTTGACTTAGGGTTATACATGTGCAATCATCAGCACGTTTATCAAGCAGCGACTATGTGCTACATGGGCAGCTAGGTGGCGCCATAGTACATAGAGTAGTGGGCATTGGAGTCAGGAAGACTCATCATCCTAAGTTCAGATCTGACCTCAGACACATACTGTGTGACCTGGACAAGTCACTTAACCCTGTTTGCCTCAGTTTCCTCATCTGTAAAATGAGCTGGAGAAAGAAATGGCCAACCACTCCAGTATCTCTGCCAAGAAAACCCCAAATGGGGGCATGAAGAGGCAGACACGACTGAAATGAGTGAATAACAACCAATGTGCCATGCACTGTGCTGGGGAGCCAAAGGCATAAATGAAAACAGTCTGCCTTCAAAGAGATCAAACCCATCAGGGAAACAAGAAGGGCCAGAGGCCAAATGCAGGCAAAGCTGTATGTGCAAATAAGGGAGACTGGGGGAGGGGGATGGACAATGGTCACAAAGCAGAGAGTGCAACCAGAAAAAGGACAGAAGCAGCTGAAGCAAAGGACAAGGGAAAGAGGACTTTTTGGTGGTCTGGGAGTGGATGGGGGCAGTATGGGTGGAGTTGGGGGCTGGGGAGGAAAAGGTCTGGATCCAAAGGTCTGGCAGGGAGTGGAAGGGAGACCAGAAGGGCTGGCCTGAAGTGGGAGGGCCAGCAGAGCACAGGGTGTGGAGCAGACCCAGACAGAGCACTGAACTACAGAGCAGTTAGCCTTGCGATACTAAGCCAAGCCCCAGAGAAAGCCCCCCGGGCTTTTGCAAGGTCCCCCATACCTAGAAGGCTCTCCCTCCTGCCCTTCCCTCCACCGCACCCCTTTGGCTTCCCCAGTGCCCTTCACCACTCAGTTCAAACTCTGCCTTCTGTAGCTTCCTGGTAATAAGTTAGAATTTTCATAGCTAAGCACTTTATAAATATGCCCTGTTGATTCTCACCACCACCCTGGGAGGTACATGCTATTATTCTCCTCATTTTATTTTTTTTTTATATTAATTTATTTTGATTTATCAACAATCACTTCAATAAGCTTTTGAGTTTAAAATTTTTCTCCCCCTCCCCAAGACAACATACAATCTGTTTGTTTGTTTGTTTTTGGTTTTTTTTGGCTAGGCAATGGGGTTAAGTGACTTGCCCAGGGTCACACAGCTAGTAAGTGTTATGTGTCTGAGGCCGGATTTGAACTCAGGTCCTCCTGAATCCAGGCCTAGTGCTCTATCCACTGCACCACCTAGCTGCTCCTGACGGTGCACAATCTGATATAGGCTATACATATACATTCCTAACCCCTCGTTTTACCAATGACGAAACTGAGGCAGACAGAGTTGGATTTGGAAGTCTCTAAGGTTGGATTTGAACTCGGGGTCTTTCTGATTTCAGGTCCAGCACTTCATCTACCGTGCTATCTTGCTCCTTGCCCCCTCAAATAGCAGTGCCATCTTCTCTAGGTTAACTTCCCTCTGCTCTGCACGTCTGGAATGGACCCAGTTGTTTACGTGGTCTCCCCCCTCAGAACGTGAGCTCCTACAGGACAGGGACTGATTGCCTGCCTTTGCATCCCCAGCCCTCAGCACAGTGCCAGGCACACAGCAGGCACTTAATTAATGCTAGTTTGATTGAGACCCCATAAGTAGTTTGATCCAAAGTCCCACAGGTGGTATAAGCTTTTGGATCCGGCCCCTCCCCACTGGGCTGCCCAGCAGAAGGTAAACGCTAGGCCGCTGTGCCCGGAGAGGGGTATTCCAGAGCTCCAGGAGAAGCCTTAGAGGACGAGCCAGGTAAAGCCACAGTCAGACTCTGGGTACAGCAGGCTGCCCAGATCCTGAGTAACTGAAGCCAAGTCAATACTGGCCCCAGGGACCTAAGGAGTTCATGGAGCAGGACAGGATGTCAAATGCAACACTATGGATGACAAAGTCCCCCAGCATATCAATGGGGGAATGGGGAAAAACAAAATCTTAGACCCCAGTGAGAAAAGCCAGAGACATGACTTAGCCAAGGTCACAGAGCTACAGGGGAGCCTGGCTAGAGCCCAGCTCTCCTCATTCCTGGTCTGGTGTGATCTGCTAACCCACTCTACACACACTGCCTCTATTCTTGGTTCTCCAGGGGGGGAAGGACCCCCCAAGTTTCCCTAGTGATGCCATGGAGGGAAAAATCCAGGGAGACTAAGGAGGCCCCCTTTCTCCCTTTCATCCCTTCTGAGGGGATGAAAAGAGAACAAAATTTCCTTTTAGAAGGTGCCCAGTGCTAAGAGAGGCGTCTCTTGTTTTCTTAGCTGTCTCTGTGGGCTGGGAAAGGCGCCAGGGGGAGTCCCTGGCTGTCCCTCTGTGGTGGCCTGATGCTACGGCTCCATGCCAGGGACCCCAAGCAGGACAGCCCCTCAGGAGGGGGCCCGCCAGGAGCTGTCATGACGCCTTTCCTTGTTCCCCCATGGCTGGCATCCTCCCTCCCAGCCTGCCTAGTGGTTAACTGTTCAGCCTTTATAATTACTGTAGATGAGCCATGTACATTCATATATGTACTTGTAGCCTCCAATAGAATGTAAAACTCCCTGTGAGGAGGAATTACTTCATTCTTTGTATTTGGCTCCCTGACACCAACTTTGGTGCTTGGGACTTAGCAGGTCCTAGGTAGATGCTCACTGACTGACTGATCTCCTTGCAGGAAGCCATGCTGTTCTCTGTGCTGGGTCCTTCTTCCTCAAAGCTGCCTGGGTGAGGGGCAGCTGGATAAACACAGTCTGAGGTACCTGCAGCTATACCTGAGGTACCTGCAGCTTCAGTGATGCAAGCAGGGAGCAGTCCCCTCACCAGTGGCCCAGCTCAGGTCCCCCAGCTCCTGGGGTCACTGAGAGCCCCTCCTCAGGATGGCTCAGAATCACTCCCTGATTTGGCATGGGATGGCATTAGGGCGTGGCTACAGGGACCTGGCTTTTTTTCCACTGTGGGAAGGGATGGAGATACATCCTTAGAAGGAAGAGAGGAGACAGCATTCCTCTCTTCTAATGAACAGACCCACCAGCAGTGGGTGAGATTAGAGAGGCAGATTTAGGCTTCACATCCAGAAACACTGCTGAATAATGAGAACTGTCCAAGAACGGACTGGCCGGGACCTTGGGTTCAAATTCAGGTTCTACTATTTACTACCTATGTGACCTTGGGCAAGTTATCATATGACCCTAAGCCTCTGGTTCTTCATCAGTAGAGGCCTGCAGGGTCCCGTCCAGTTGTAAATCTATGACTGCAAGGTTCAGTGGGAAGAGATTTGAAGTACCTGGGTTCAAATCCCAGCTCTGTCTCTTACTGCTATGTTGCCTCAGTTTCCTCATCTGTAAAATGAGCTGGAGAAAGAAATGGCCAACCACTCCAGTATCTCTGCCAAGAAAACCCCAAATAGGGGCATGAAGAGGCAGACACGACTGAAATGAGTGAATAACAACAAATGTGCCACGCACTGTGCTGGGGAACCAAAGGCATAAATGAAAACAGTCTGCCTTCAAAGAGATCACACCCCATCAGGGAAACAAGAAGGGCCAGAGGCCAAATGCAGGCAAAGCTGTATGTGCAAATAAGGGAGACTGGGGGAGGGGGATGGACAATGGTCACAAAGCAGAGAGTGCAACCAGAAAAAGGACAGAAGCAGCTGAAGCAAAGGACAAGGGAAAGAGGACTTTTTGGTGGTCTGGGAGTGGGTGGGGGCAGTGTGGGTGGAGTTGGGGGCTGGGGAGGAAAAGGTCTGGAGCCAAAGGTCTGGCAGGGAGTGGAAGGGAGACCCAGAAGGGCTGGCCTGAAGTGGGAGGGCCAGCAGAGCGCATGTGACCTTAGATAAGTCACATGTTACTGGACCACAGCTTCCTCACCTGTAAAATGAGACGACCTTCAGCATCCTTTCTCACTCTGATCTCATTAGATACGATAGAGGGATGGATTCCTTTCACGTACGGGTTGGACCAGTCGGCCAACTCTCAGATTCTGTGATAAATCTATGATGTCCTGCCCCTGGGATCTGTACATTCCAACTCTCCTACCACAGTTAGAATGGGCGTGGCAGAAGACCCACAGACTGAAACCCAAAGTCAGTTTTCTAGGCACAGGGCATGACTTTTTTTTTCTTTCCCATACCTGCCAGAGCACTGATGAAGAAATAGATGGTGGACAGCAGCTCCCGATTGCTCTGAGTATCCGGCCACACCAGCAAATCCTTCTGCACTTGGAGTCCCGCCAGCCCCAGGAAGGTAGTGAGCTGCCGCTGCTGGACGTGGCTCAGCTCCGCGAGTGTGGTCAGCTGGGGGCTTCCGCCTGTGAAGATGTCATCAAGCTGCAGGTTGAAGGAAGGCAAGACAGCAGATAAGCTGGCAACCAGATGCTTGTTCATTTCGAATGCAAGCAGCAGACGACTCTGGCCTGGAATCAGGGCTAGGAGACTGGCAGCTTTTGAGAGCTAAGAAATATCAGCACGGGTTCTTTCCGTGCTCCCTGCTTCACACACATGCACACCCATGCACACACCCTTCCATCTATAAAAACATACAACGTGAATATTTTAAAGAGTGTGACTATTTTTAAATAATCAAACACTGGCAAGAAAGTTTCCCTTATGGAAATTATAGGTTTGAAAAAAACATTCCATAAGCATAATCCATTTAAGAAAAGAAGGGGAGGGGGTGACTAATTTTCTATAAGGAAGAAAGATACAGAACAAGGAAGAAACCCCCAAAAAGCGTGGCTACAGAACCTTCCAAATTGGGCAATGGCAGCTGATGGCGAACATGAGGGCATTTTGCCTTTGGGTCTAAAACTCACAGCTCTTACTAGTTTTAATAACAGGACCCTGGGGCGGGGGGGGCGGAAATCTGAATCCAGCTAATCAGTTCCTCTGGAGAAGAGCAGCCAAAAGGAGGGGGGGGGGGGAAGCCGGTTAGAATCCCCTCAGGTCCACCTCCAGACCTCAGTCATATCTATTTACTAATGGATTAGTGCATATCACTTCCCTCAAGCCCACTGTGCATTGCAGCCCAATTACCCTCTTCTTGCTCTCTGTCCACAACATTCCATTTCCCACCTCTGGGCATTTGTACAGGCTGTTCCCCAGAAATGCTCCCAGCACTTCACTTCTGCCTCAACGCTTAGCTCAAGTGCCACCTCCTCCAAGAAGCCTTCCATGATTCTCCCAGTTCTTAATGCCCTTCCCCCTAAAATTGTTTCGTATTTAAATGTTTTGCAAACACTTCTCTGCATTCATAGAGAGGCAGTGTAACAGAGAGAGCTGTCCTCAAAGCCAGGAAGCCCAGAGTCGGGTCCTGCCTCAGACAGACTGCTGTGTAAATTCTCAGGGCTCTGGACGAGCTTCCCAGTGACAGAGAAGGTGCCAACCTGCACTGAGAGAAGGAATTTCCTCCCCTGGAAGTTCCCTCTACCAGTGAGATCACAAGACTAGATCCAGCTCTCATCTGTGTACTTATCATCTGCAAAATGATGCCCAGAGACCCTCTGGGACCCCATGCAGCTCCAGGGCTAAGATCATCTGGTTGCCAGGCTGAACCTCCTCCCACCCCAGTAGATCGAAGCTGATTTTTGTTTTTGTGCCCCTAACAGGCGCTTAACAAATGCTTTTTGGAAAGGAGATGTTCATTCTCCAGGAGGGGAGCCCTAGCCTCTCCACATTAAGGTTTTCCCACCCATTCTTTCCTTTCCCACACAAGCCAGGGCAGGTAGAGCTTTTTACTCAGCAGGGTGGGACATCTGGGGGAGAGAGATGACAGGAAGCCTGCTGGACGTTTCACTTTTAAAGAAGAACTATTTGGGGACGTACGATTCAGCCATGTTCAGCCACGCCAGGCTGCCTCCAGTGCTTGGGGCTGAACAGCTGAGTAGGGCATGGCCCAGCCAGGTGGCCAGTGCCCTGTGGCCACAGCCGCTACCAGGCTCCCTGGTATAGTCTGATTTCAACAGGAAGAAAACATGGAAAGTCTTTTTGAGAAATGGAAAGGTATTAAGTCAGAGTTTCAGAAGCCTCTGCCAAAAAAAAAAAAAGTTAATTAAAAATTGGACTGATTTATTTTCACCCATCAGTCACTTGAAGTGAATGAGAGCTGTCCCCAAGGGCCAGAGAGAAGGTTGTTTGGCAGCCGGCCGGCTTCTGCTGTGGCACGTTAGGAGTTTTGGGAACCTCACCTCACCAGCAGAATAACTAAGAAAGAGAACGAGGTCCAGCACCCCTTAGTCTGTTTGTTCCCAATAAAGCCAATGGAGCTTCCTGGCCCTGCTGCCCACCCCCCCTCACTGTGCCTACCATTCGAAGCCATGCAGCCTCCAGGGTCTGTACTGTTAGTGCTTAAAGAAATGAGGAGTTAGGAGAGAAGGAGGCAGTCCAGATTATGTAGGGATAGACAGCAGCAGCTGGCAAAGGCATAGGATCCCAGGACACTTAGAGCTCATCTAATCCAATCCCTTCATTTTATAGATAGGAAAACTAAGGCCCAGAGAGGCAAGTGACTTTTCCATGGAATCGGAGGCAGAAAGCACACTTTGGAAGGCGAGGGTCATCCCAGGCTCAGACCTTGGCCCCTAATCAGGGATAGGGGACAAAATAGGGTCTGGGAACAATAACTCATTGATATAGGGAACTCCCAGGTGGAGAAACTCCCTCCACCAATGCAGGTCAGTACCTTCTCTGCAACTTAGAGCCTTGGTTACCTAGAGAACAAGAAGGTAAATGACTCGGCCAGGGTCACACAGCCAGGATGAATGAGAGGCAGGACTCAGATCTGAGGCTTCCTGGTTCTGAGGTCAGCTGTAGCCACCACACCACGCTGTCTTGCTTTCTCACCTAGTAAATGTTTATTTTTTTTTCATTCCTTCCTTCCTGCTCCTAGCACATGCATGACCAATAATCCCCAGAGAGATGGTGCCACAGAGCCTGCAGAACCCTCTATTCCAGCCTGTACCTAAAACAAGAATCAATCACCTACTAAGTGCCAACAACTGCTTATCAATGACCTACTATGTGCCAGGCCTCTGTAGGGGACTGAGGATATAAAGACAAAAACAAAATGAGAGTCTGCCCTCAAGGAACTTGCATTCTTCAGGGGGAACAACACATACACAGATAAGTTTGGACAATGTAAATAAAATAATACTAGCTAGTGTTGATATAGTATTTGATGGCTTGCAAAGTGCTTTGGAAATGTAATCTCATTTTATTTTCACGATGCTGGGAAGTAGGTGCTATTATTATCCTCATTTTACAGCTAAGTGAACTGAGTTAGATAGAGGGTCACACAGCTAATAAGTGTTTGAGGCCAGATTTGAACTCAGATGCACCTCACCCCAGAGTCAGCACTCTCTCCACTACACTACCTAGCTGCCTTTAAAAGGGAATGGGTGGAAGCAATGGTAGCTGGGAGAGCGGGGTAATCAGGAAAGACCTCAAATAGGAGGCAGCATTTGAGCTGAGATCTGAAGGAAGTAAGGGGTTCTCAGAAGCAAAGATGAGAGAAAGGGCACTCCAGGCAGGAGGCATGACCTGTGCAAAGGCAGAGAGGTGGTAGATGGAGTCAGGTATGAGGAATAACAGGCGAGCCAGTTTGGTGGGGGTGGGGTGGTACTTAGGGCTGGAAGGGACCTCACTTGTCATCCATTCCTATCTTCTCTCTCTAGAGCTGCAGAAAGCGAGGGCCACAGAGATTAAGTGAATTGCCCAAGGTCACATGGTGACAAGTACTAAAAATCACACACCAAAATGCATCAGTAAAACTTTTATCAACTTTTGCCAAGAAGGAATCCTCCATCTATTG
This sequence comes from Vombatus ursinus, assembly GCF_900497805.2. Lineage (NCBI taxonomy): Eukaryota > Metazoa > Chordata > Mammalia > Diprotodontia > Vombatidae > Vombatus > Vombatus ursinus. The sequence goes on along the minus strand of NW_020954577.1, from coordinate 51,858,972 downwards.
GGGTGGCCAATTCTATATCCAACTAGATCATTTGGGGAGGGAGATGAATAGCTCCTGGCCCTTTGACCCCCATCTTCCTGGGGTATCAAGGAAATCTGGAAAGGACCCTAGGATCAGACAAGGAAATGTCTAAAGCTAGAAGAGGCTTCAGAGATCATATGGTACAACCCCCTTGTTTACAGATGAGGAAACTGAGGCCCTGGATTTGATTATCTCCTTTTCTACCTGTATGACTCTCTCTCTTTACACACACACACCCCTACATATGTACATACATACATACACACACACACACGCAAAGAATGATAAGGATAAATTAGGGAACTATGACTTCCCTTCTAGCTATGCACCCACTTCCCCCTAAGTCCAGAGTCTGGCTCATGTGAAATATTTTCTAAGCACCTACTTTATGCCAGTCACGGATGAGAAAGTAGAAGTCTTGAGGCTCGAAGGCCCTTTCCCTTACCACAGTGTCCAGGGCCACCACCAATTCATCGTTGAACAGGATTTCCCAGAGGTTTTCACACAGAGCTGCTTGGTGATGCCCTGACAGCTCCACAAAGGGACGGAAATTCCTCTCCAAGAGCAGTATCCCTGCGGAAGCAACAACAGCACATGGCCTGGGTCCCAGCCCACCACCAGCCTCTGCCAGGAGAGAACAGGGGCTCTGGCTTTCCACAGCCCCTTGGCATCCTTCCCCTCGGTGCCATTTCCCACACTGGGTACATCAGACTCAGGCCAAGTGGTCCTCTCCAAGTCTTCGGCTTTCTGCCCGGCTAGAACATGGTCAGATCCCACCCACAGGGCGGAGGAAAAGACAATGTTGATCTTAAAGCTTCGTTATTTTTTTTCGTGTGAGAAACAACTAGAAGGATATTAATTGGGTCAATTACTTATGATTTCTGGGAAGTCCTGTCCTATTTGCCTCAGTTTCCTTATTTGTGCGCATAACAGCAGCAGCTACCTCCCAGGTTTGTGGTAAGGATCAAGTGAGATAATAATTGTAAATCACTTAGCACAGCACTTGGCACATAGTAAGCGCTATGTAAATATCAATTATTATAATTATTAAAATATACACATGTGTATACATATACATATAGTCGTACATATATGTACATACAAATCACAACACACAAATACGTAACTTCGTGTTTACTTTGCACATATTTTGTATTTTTTTGGCCACATGTTGTATCTCCCCAGTTAAATACAGCATATCCCCAAAGTCTTCATGTTGCTTTAAGTTTTGTTAGCTTTAATAACTTAAAATGGCATGAAGATTTTGGGGACATGTTGTACACACTCTGAGGACAGAGACAATTTGGTTTGTCTTTATGTCTTCAGCACCCAAAAGAGCGCCTCGCAAATACTCAGAAGGCTGGAATGGACCTCAGGACACCAAGGACAACTCGAGAACTAGAGGCTGAGGGAGAAGAGTGAAAGAGAGTAAGACCTTGAGGTCCCCAGGTCCATCCCCCTGATTGTCTACTTTCTTGGGCTTCTCAAAGGGGGCACCCTCCCAGGCCAATCAGGCTGCAAGGTAGATGGCACTGGGGAGGTCTCGTTCTTTCTCACAGCACAGGTTGGCATTGTGGTTCCCCCACTGCTGAGACCGTACCTTGTTACCTCATTTAAGTAGCCAGGAAATCCATACCACCCCATGACTGCCCTGCCATGAGACCAGCCTGCCCTTGGATTAGGAGACCTTCTACAATTTAGCCCCCCACTCTGGTTCCTTAAATATGAACATTTTCTCCATAGAAACCAAGCACCAATCCCCAGAGCCCTGAAGGGGTGTCAGTTTTCTTATAACATAGATCTGTGGGCATTTGGAACCATCTAGAACAATCCATTGGCTAATCTAAACCTAATCCATCCCCTTAGTACGGGGCACAGGGGACCTGGGGCAAGTTCACTCACCTCTGTCAGTCAGTTTTCTTTCCTACCTAAATGACATCTTAGAGAGATCATTTGAAAGGAGGCAGTGTGTCAGAGTGGAAGGAGTACCCAGAACACCCGGCTTCCAATCCTGCCTCAGACACTTATTAGCTCTGTGACCTTGGGTAAGTTGCTTAAGCTATCTGTCTCAGTTTCCTCATCTGTAAAATAGGGATAATAATTGCACTCACCTCACAGGTTTGTTGTGACGATAAGAAGAATATAGGTAAAGGATTTTGCAAACCTTAAAGTACTATATAATACGTTAGGAGGCACAATGGATAGAGTGCCAGGCCTGGAAATAGAAAGACCTGAGTTCAAATCTGGCCTCAGACACTGACTAGCTGGGTGACCCTGGGCAAGTCACTTAATCCTGTTTGCCTCAGTTTCCTCATCTGTAAAATGAGCTGGAGAAGGAAATAGAAAAACTATTTCAGTATCTCTGCCAAGAAAACCCCAAATGGGGGCATGAAGAGTCAGACATAACCGAAAAAAATGACTAGACAACCAAGTGCTACATACATGTCAGCTACTGTTACTATCTGGGTCAAATCTAATCACAGAATCTCCCAGTTGGATGGCACTTCAATGGCCCTGTAGTCTGAGCCTTTCCTGGATAAGAACCCCAACTCTGACAGCCCCCAATGAAAGCTCATCCACCCTTCCCTGGAAGGCCACCAGGGAGGGGGAAGTCCCTCTCTCCCTAAGCAGCCCATTTCACTTTGGGACAACACGTAGGATTGGGACCATGAGCCCCTGCTCCGTCGTCCCCACCCCAGCTCATTCTCCTGGCCATAAACATTTGCTTTCGCTGTTTTGGTCTTCAGGACCACCCTGTTTCTCATGGATCTGACTGGCTCAGACACCAACATCCTGAGATCCCATGCTATCCTTTACTTTTGTCCCATCTTCAGTTCCATTTCCCAAGCCCCATCCCCACCCCCAGCCAAAGCCTCTCCAGACACAAAAGGCTGGAGGCGAAAGAAGCGTCAGCAACGGCTGCCCAGCCTCTACCCATGCGCCCAGCCAGAGCCTTCCTTGCCATGTGGTAAATGATCTGGAAGGGTGCTCTGTGTGGCTCCCAGCATGGAGCTGGTGCTGGTGCTGGTGCTGGTGCTGGTGCTGGTGCTGGTGCTGGCAGCGAGGCCGAGAATGTAAGAAAAACAGATGCACAAGCCCATGCTGCCGCTCTGGCTGATGACTAGCTATTCTTAGCAAGGCTTCTGTGGTTGAAAAAAATTTTAAAACCTTCCCCCACCTCCATTAAAAAAAAAAAACCCAAACCTCCTCATCCTTTCTTCATAAGGTGGATTCCTTATGAGACCTGAGGTCTCAGAATTACGGGGTCGGAGGTCTTGGGATCTCAGAGGTCATCCCATCTAATACTCTCCTTTTACAGATGAGCAAACTGAGGTCAAAAGGAGCTTGAAGAGGCTTGTTCGAGGTCCCAAGGTGGGATTTAGAGCAGGAAGGGACCTCAGGGGCCACCTGGGCAGACCCCCTCGTTTGAAGAAAACATTAATAAAACATCTACACTTTAAAGAATAAGACTAAAGCGAGCCATCACATTAACCATTTGGCCAGGACATTTCCCTGGCTGAGGGCCAACTCGGGGATTAATCAAGTCACACGTTGCTCACAATACCATGTTTTAAGGAGCTCAACGGCCCCTCAGTAGGCACGAGCTTTGCAGCCTCAGAATTCCCATCCACAGCGTCCAGCATGAAGGGGAAGAGAAACTCTCCGAAGATCCCGACATCCAGTTGATCGGGGCCATCGGTACTCTCTCGCTCAAAGCCGCCTCGTTTCTCCTGCAGCAAGCAGAATTCTGTGGCATAGGATAGAAGATAAGCCAGCCAGTGGGGTCAGTGTTAATGGATGTGCCTTAGGGGAAAGGGGGGAGGGTGGTGTGTGTGTCTGAAGCATTATAGTTTTCCCCTGGCTGTCCCTTCCCTACTGGGAGAAAACCATCTCCCTGTGTGGACACCACCATATAGGCATTCACTGAGCAAAGAAGGGGGCATAACTCAAGGGCAAAACAGGCTGCTATCAGATGGGAGCAGCTAAGGAAAGACTCAGGCTGTGCACCACCTGCCCTTCTCTCCCATAATAATGCAAGCTCATCAAGGGCAGGGACACCAGGGACAAGGTATCCGGCTAAATAAATAAATGTTTGCTGAATTCAATTGGGCTCTGGTCCTAGGCCCAGGGGGCAGCTAGGTGGTACCACAGTGGATAGAGCACCAGCCTTGGAAGATTCACCTTGAGTTCAAATCTGACCCCAGATACTTACTAGCTGTGTAACCCTGGGCAAGTCACTTAACTCTGTTCGCCTCAGTTTCCCGTAAAATTTTTATCTGTAAAATAAGCTGGAGAAAGAAATGGCAAACCGCTCCAGTATCTTTGCCAAGAAAACCCCAAAGGGGGTCATGAAAAGTCAGACATGACTGAAACAACTCAGCAACAAAATTCTTGACCCACATCACTCCTCAGGCCAGGGTTCAAGTATTCCAACAGGGAAGCTCCAACTTTGAGTCAGTCGCCTGTAGAAAAAGAGCCCTGGGTGGGAAGACCTAGGTCAGAGGTGGGGAACCTGCAGCCTCAAGGCCACACGTAGCCTATTTGTTTGGTGAAGTTTAGATTCAGTCAAAGGGATGCGCTTGAGGACCTAGAGGGCTACATGGGGGCTCCAGGCTGCAGGTTCCCCGCCCTTGACCTAGGTTCTTAGAAGTCCCAGATCTGGAGCTGGGAGGATCACTGCGTCCACCAGGTCAGCCTTCTAATTTTACAGGTAAGGAACTTCAGCCCCAGAAGTTGAGTGATTAACCCAAGGTCACACAACACATACACATCAGAGGCAAGATTTAAACAGGTTCTCTTACTCCAGATTTCACCTCCTTCCTCCAAACAACATCACCTCTACAATCTCCCTTCTGCCATTTATAACGTGTTATGACTCAGGGTAGATTCCTTCTCTGGGCCTCAATTTTCCAGTCTGTAAAATGAGGAAGTGACTTCCTAGCTGTGAAAGCATATTAAAAACCTCCCTTTTAATTCAATTGAAACTATTAAGAAATATTATTTAAAGACCTTTAGGAAAATGTGTAAGGAATTGAGAACAAAGGCTAAAGTAAAAGGAGATCTCTCTGAGATGGAACTCAACTGCCTTTCTCCACTCAGAAAGGATTATGCTTCTGACCTTAGGAAGGAGGCCTAGTCAATCAATACGGAGAGTAGTCAAACAAGTTTTATTTAAAAATTAAGTAACTATTGTTATCTGGAATGTTAACCCTTAATTGCAAGAGCCCTATAAACATTGTCTTGGTGCCTAAGATGTCCCAGGACATGAGGGCACCTATGCCCGTTTGTCTATTTCTCTAAGCTAGAAATGCCTGGACTTAGAATACTGTTAGAAACACAGACTGTTTCTGGCAGGCTCTGTCTAAAGTGCACAGTACAGTAGCAATATTTTTTTCTTGATGGTAACTGATGGGGCACTAATGATGGAACCCTAAAATGCCTTGGACTTTCCCACATGGCCCAGATCCCAGGAGTTTGCTGAGGCATCTGGCCCACCCCAGCCCACCTTGATTACTTAATTAGCTTACTTGACACTCCTTAATCCCATCTGGGTCCCTTTCTCTGCTATCTCCCCACCACCCCAGGCTACTTGCCAGCTCCTAGATCCCATCCAGATTTTCTCACAGTCTTTTTCTATATAAAAGTACCAATTTTGTCCTCATCAAATGTGCAGACTCACTAGGAATCTGGCCTGCTTGTATTGGCATCACAAATACCACAGATTTAGTAGAAATCTCACTAACCCAACCAACGTCATAATAAACTCACTACTTGGACTGAAAGAAGGCTTGAGTGGTCAAATTCTTTCGAGGCAGACTCCTGCCCTGTACCCTTGCATTTCGGGGTTCCCAGCACCCCTAAACCACAACATAACCATCCATCCATTCATCCAACTGCTTACAGAGAAGGGGATATGGATCTGAAGTCAGAAAGCCTGGGTTCAGATCTATCCATAGATATGAACATGAGCAAGTAGCTCTCTAGGCCCAGCTACCCAGCTGTGGGTGGATCCTGTTTCTGAAATGGCAGATCCTGGATGCCCTGGCTGGGGTGGGGGGGGAGGGGAAACCACAAGGTTTATTCTAGTTCCTGTATTCAAGAGAGAGCTGACAGCATAAGAAGGGGCTGGATAAGACCCCAACTCAGAATAGTAAATGCACAAGGGCTGAAAAATCAAAGGCTATTCGAGAGCCAGAGTTTAGTAGGCAGAGTGCTGCACTCAACACAGGGAGACCTGGCTTTGAAACCCACATTACTAGCTGTGTGACCTTGGACAAGTCACTTCATTGTCAGAAGACCCTAGTTCAATGCCAATCCCTTGTTCAAATTCTACCTTGCCACTCACTAACCTGGACAAACTTGGGCAAGTCACTTTTTCCCTTCTCTGGGGTTCAGTTTTCTCATCATAAAACAGCAGGTGTTCAATTTAACATTTGCTAAATTGAATTGAGCAGACACTGGATACAAAAATTCAACCTGCATTGATTAGTCCCTATTACTTGTACGGCACAGTTCTAGGTCCTGGGGATATGAAGATGAAATCAGACAAAGCCTTTCTGAGTTCTCAGGGAGCTTATAATCTAATAGGGGATAAGAAGGGATAATAAGAATTATCTAGTAGAAAATAAGAAGATAGGAGCACAAATCACCACAATCGCAGAAATGGCCAATCAGGATCAAAGGGAGAGTTAGGAGGACTGGAGCTTATACGCCACCTAGGAAATCCTGTGTGACCTTGAACAAAGCTCTCAGCCTCTCTGAGAGAAGAATTTTTGTTTCCTTCTCTGTAAAATGAACCACGGCATGAATGATGCTTAAGCATTCTCTAAAAATAATAATGATCATAATAATAGCTAATATTCCTATGGTGATTTAAGGTTTGAAAAGTACTTTTCAATGCATTATGTAATTCAATCCTCACAGTATCCCCGTTGTTATCCCCATTTTATAGATAAGAAAATCCAGTCTCCAAGGTTCAGTCCCTTGTGCGGGGTCACCCAGCTGGGAGATGCTGGAGTCAGGCTTGAGCCCCGTGTCTCTGGCTAGAGGTCCAGCAGTACACATCCCAGTGTCTCTCTCGGTTACAATCTTCAGTCCCACAGAGGGGCACCTTGAGCAGCAGGGAGCGGGTGGTTAACTTCTATCAAGGAATGGTCATCTGAGAATGAGACCAGATTGCAGTCAAGCTGAGTGAGCTGAGACTTTGGGAAGAATGCCCAAGTGGAAGAACTGGGGGACCTCAGAGCGCATTGCCAAAGGGGACTCTCAGCTCTAGGTCTTGGGAAAGGGGAGGCAGCTTCTTCCCAGAATGGCTTTGGATTAGCTGCGGCCAGAAGTGGGGGGTGGACCAGTCTTTGGTGGTCCAGTCTGGTCCAGTCCAGTCCAAAGACCAAACTATAGAATGTGGAACTATTCAGAATGTTCCATGGCAAGAGTGACTCGGAACACGGATAGACAAAACCCAGAACAGGATGCCAACACTCACCCGCCAGTCACGCCAAACAAAGACTCTGGACAAACAGGCGATTCAGCGATGGGAAAGCAAGGACCCCACACGAAAAACAGAACCACCTTCCTGAGGCCAGGGCATGAGAAAGGAGCCAAAGGAAAGGAAAGAAGTCCCAGGGGACCATCTCCCAATAGCACAAAGACCAATTTATTTGCAAAGAAAAGAGAAGGGGGAAAGCAGGTCTGAAATTGAAATGCAAACAGGGGCTCAGGCCTCCACGAAGCTGGGACAGCCCAAAAGCCCCAGGGGAGGGGGGGACAGGATTCAAGGTCAACTATACAAAATTACAAGCTCCCAGTGTCCCCAGGCTGCCTCCCAGACAAGCTGGCTCTGTCATTGGTGAAAGTATTGGCTTTTTCATGTGAGGGACCAAGCTTCAGGTGGTTTTTGGGTAAAGTCTTTCAAGGAAGGTCTAGGGTAGTGGAAAGAACTAGATTTGGAACCAGAAGACCTGGGTTCAAATGCCACTGATGCCACTTGCCACCTATGTGACCTGGGGCAAATATCTTCCCCTCCTGGGTCTCAGTTTCTTCATCCATAAAATGAGAGGGTTTAACTAGATGGCCTTGGAAGTCCTGTTCTACATCTGACCCCATGATGACCCACATGGAAAGCTTTCTCCAAGGGAAGGGAAGCCCCCTGATGTGTGTCAACAAGAAAGGACAAATGTGGTGGGTGCTCTCTACTGTTCCCCCTCAGCATGCACTGCACAGACATAGCAGGAGCCGGGGAGGGGATGGCCAGGGCAGGGCCGTGCTTTCTTCCCAGGGCTGGAACTCCAGAAGCTTCAGCAGCCTCTGAAATGCTGCAGCCCAGTCTACCGAACAGCCTCAAGACAAATCGGCAACTTTCAAGGGTGGGTCCGATTCTGGGAAAATACCCAAGTGGAAAACCAAGGCTAGGAGATAGAAGGGGGATCAAACTGGGAGATCCTCCATTTAGGATGGAGGAAGAAGAAAGGGAGGGCAAAGGAAGAGGGAAGGACAGAGAAAAGGGAGGGAAGAGGAGTGAGAGGGGTGGAAAGAAAGGGAAGACGTGGATGTTGCTAAAGTTAGGTTTATTTTCCTAAGGGACCCATATTGGCTTAGTCAGCCAGTCAACAAACGGTTGTAGCCCTCCCTTCCAGAAGAGAAGGTCTAGAGATGGTGTGAGCCACAGAATCCTCATAGAGGACAGGGAATTTCTTCCCAAGGTAACAACTTGAATATGGCACTCATCTGAACCATCCCTGATTCCGATTTGATTCAACAGACACTTAATAATCATGGACCCCGCACCAAGAATGAGATGCTTTCCCAGTTCTTGAGGCGTTGGTAGCCTAGGAGGGAACACGAGATCACAGGACTGAGAGGTGGAAGGCATCTTTAAATGGACTGGGCCCATTCTATCACAGGAGGGCTGGGTTTGGTTAGCAGCACAGTCGGGCTCCAATCTTGACTTGGGATCTTGGGGCTCCAGAACTCTGATCTGACTACACTGCCAGTCTAACAAACACCAAGACACAAAGAATCTATGCGGGAACTCCTGCCGCCACCCCCTCCGTGACACAGGAGATTTGGCCAAACCCCAGAGATTTGCGAAGGTACCGTCAGAGGGCCTCCTGCACCCAGGGCTTCCTGACTCCAAGCCCAACACTGTCTCGTCTTGCTAGGCTGCCTCCTGCCTCTCTCTCAGAGATAGGGGCCAAACTTCTTTCTCATTTCATAGGTTGGTAAGGCACTCTGCCTGAAGCAGCTCTGATGGGCCCAGGGACCGATTTTGGTTTCTGACATTTTGATAAATATTTAAATATTTGATTATATTTCAATATTTTTTGATATTTCAATATGTAATATTTGTATTTCAAAATAATTGGTTTCCTTTGTCATTTTGTAGACTTGACCAGACTGCCATCAAAGGGGTCCAGGACACACAAAGTGATTGTTGATGTTCTGTTCTTTCAGTTGTGCCCAACTCTTCATGACCCCCTTTGGGGTTTTCTTTGCAGACATCCTGGAGTGGTTTGCCATTTCCTTCTCCGGCTCATTTGACAGAAAAGGAAACTGAGGCAAACAAGGTGAAGTGACTCGCCCAGGGTCACACAGCTACTAAGTGTCTGAGGCCAGATTTGAACTCAGGTCTTCCTGCCTCCAGGCCCAGGGCTTTATCCACTGCGCCCCCTAGCTGAAGAAGCCCTCCCTCTTGCCTCCAAGACAACATACAAATCCCTTGGCACGCTGGGTCTTTCATTCTGCCTCCAACCTACTCTCCTCAGTTGATTTTCTATTAGTCGGCTTCGTGCCTTCTCTGTCCAGCCAAACGCATGGCCCACCTCCCCACCCTTCTGCAGGCTTCCTACGGCCCTCAGTTTGGGTGCTGCCCATGACCAGGCCCCTCTTGGGATCTCCAGAGTTGTAAGTGTTCTGTCATTCCCCCAGCATCTGCTGTCCACTTCACCTCCACCTAGCCAGGGCAGCCAGCCGCCTTCCTGGGGGTACTGCCCCCCACTTTCTCTCATTCTAGGAGCAGTAATAATCCACACCACTATGCCTGGCCATTGAGAGCCCAGTGGCTCTACTCACCATCTCTGAATTTCCAGACCACAGTCATTGTTTTCTCCATTGGAATGGAAGCTCCTTGAGGGCAGGGAAAGTTTTACCTTCAGTTATTTGTATCCCTGGCACTTAATGCCTTACACATCGGCAGTCCTGTTAACATTTCTGTAGCTCTGTAACTGTATCTCATTGGTTCCTCTCAACAACTCTGGAAAGTAGATGCTATTTGCATCCATTTCACAAGAAAACTGAGGCAGGCAGAAGTTAAGCGACTTGCTTACCATCACACAGCTAGTGTCTCAGGCTAGATATTAACTCATGTCTTCCCCATTCCAAGTCTAGCATGATGACACCTAGGCACATAGTAGGCACTTAATAAGTGCTTCATATTTTTTTTGGTCTAATTATATGCTATACATCTCCAGAGGGCAGCTAGGTGGTGGCATAGTGCAAAGAGCATCAAGCCTAGATTTAGGAAGACTCATCTTCCTAAGTTCAAATCTGGCCTCCGACACTTACTAGCTGTGTGACCCTGGGCAAGTCACTTCACCCTGTTTGCCTCAGTTTCCTTACCTGTAAAATGAGCTGGAGACGGAAATGGCAAACCGCTCCAGGATCTTTGCCAAGAAAACCCCAGATGGGGTCATGAAGAGTTGGACATGACTGAAAAATGACTTAACAATAACATCTCCAATAGAATGTAAACTCCTTGCAGGCAGACCCCTAGCTGGTTCATTTTATTCCCTCATCTGTATCCTCAGCATGGTGCTCGGACACACAGTAGGTGCCTACTAGGCATTAGCTGACCTGAAGTGGGTGGCCCACGGGCCACCTGAAAGGCAGGACACTCACCAAACTGACCATCCTTCTTGACGTACAGCTCCAGGACCCTGTAGGCGATGGGGGTGGACACCGGGATATCGAGGACCACGTTGGAATCTCTCTTCACATTCCCATCTTCGCTCACGGAAACCTGAGGGAGAGGGAGGAGGTGGGCAGGGAGGGAGGGGGTCTTCTTCCTGCCCCTCATATTCATTCACCCCCAGCTGCCAGCCCTGCTGGCACCGAAAGCGAGGTTTCAGCACTGGCTCAGAGGAAAACGAGGTTACGCCCTCAGCCCTGAAAGGACAAGGTGGCATTCGGCGGCCCCGGCTCTGGCCCCTTGGTGAGGTTTATTGAAACAGCTTTGAAGGCGCTGATGAAAACGCCAAACGAGGCCGAGAGCTTCGCAGAGGGAAGAAAGTGCGGGAGGAGAGAAGCCGCAGCCGGTGCTTGGGGGCCACGGTGTCTGTGTAAACCATGAAACTTCGGTGACAGCCTCCAGGACTTGGGGAAGGGGCCAGGGAAGAGAAGGGGACAAAGGGAAGGAAGGACCCCCCCCCCCACCAGGCTGGGACCTTCAAGGAGTTTTATAAATTCAACAATTTAACAAACATTCACACAGCGCCCAGGTATACTTGGCTCTGTGCTAGGCACTGGTGGGGACAAAGAGTCAAAAACAAACCAACCCCTGCCCCAAAGAGTTTAGGCAGACAATCCTAAAGACCATTATACAAGGAGGCAGGACTTGAGCTCAAATTCTGTCGGCCACTAAGAGCCATGGACTCCTGGCCAAGTCATTTGACTGTCAGTTTCCTTAGCGGTAAATGGCACGGGGTGACCCTCGCCTTGCAGGCTTACTGGAGGCTCAGAGGAAGAAGGTGGGTAAACCTTTGTGGCAGGAGAACCGAGGAGCATCTGTGGTCCACAGCCACGGACAGGAGTGTGGAGGAATCCTCATCCCACCTGTGCCCAAGCTCTAATACCACCTACAGCCTCTGCTGGAATCCCCCCACTGACGGCAAGCTCAGCACCCAAAGCCACATTCCCTTCTCAAACACGCCCAGTTGTGGGAAGCTTGTCCTTATGTAGACAAAATCACACAGCAATCATCAGAGGGGGAATCCGAACCCAAGTCCTTCTGATTCCTGATTACTGTTCTACTGTTCTTTCTAGTGTAGTATGCTGTCCCTCTTGACGGGGCAGCTAGGGGGCGCCCTAGTGCATAGAGCACCAAGCCTAGAGATGGGAAGACTCAACTTCTACAGTTCAAATCCAGCCTCAGACACTTGCCAGCTGTATGACCCTAGGCAAGTCACTTTATCCTGCTTGCCTCAGTTTCCTCAAATGTAAAATGAGCTGGAGAAGGAAATGGCAAACCAATCCAGTATCTCTGCCAAGAAAACTCCAAATAGGGTCATGAAAAGCCAGTCACGACTGAAATACTGCTTCTCTAATCTAGTTCGAGGCTGACATCTGACACGTCCTGGTTGTTTGGCCCTGGGCAGGTCATCGTTATATACACCCTAAAGCTCCATAGCATCCATGGGGGGAGGATGGGTATGGGGGAATGATATCTGGAGATATTAATGAAACCACACAACGTTTAAACAGTTTAACCTGCCCAGTTTTGAGCCTCCTTCTCCCATTATTAAAAAAAAAAGGCGGAGCCTGGGCCTCCGGATTCCTGGACCAGGAGCTGCCGCAGATGGCCGGCCTTGGCCGTCACCTGCTCTGGGTGTGGCCGAGGGCAGAGCACTTCTTTTGCCAGCCTCAGCATTGTGGACTGTTCAATGGGGACCGAGCTGGGGTGGCAGGTGGCAGAATGGAGCACGCTGTCGACCCTGACACATCATAAAAAAGGAGCTGTCGGGCTTAGGGGCCGGAATTCTGGGGGCTTTGTTTGTTTGTTTGTTTTTTGCTAGGCAATGGGGTTAAGTGACTTGCCCAGGGTCACACAGCTAGTAAGTGTTATGTGTCTCAGGCTAGATTTGAACTCAGGTCCTCCTGAATCCAGGGCCAGTCCTCCATCCACTGCGCCACCTAGCTGCCCCTGTTTTTTGTTTTGTTTCGTTTTTAGGGGCCAGAATTCTGAATTCATCTTTGTGGAGACCTCCCAGGTCAGAAAGTCCTTCCTCCAATGCAGGCTGACAATCATCCTTAACCTAGAGCTTAACAAGTCACCTGGGGCACCAAAAAGGTCCATGACTTGACCAGGGTCACACAGTCGGGATCTAGGAGAAAAGGGAGTTGAACTCAAAGTAGAAGCAGAAAGAGACACAGGACCTGGGTTCAAATCCAACTCACTCCACCTCCCTGGGCCTCAGTTTCCTCACCCGCAAATTGAGGGAGTTGGACTTGCTGCCTCCAAGGTTCCTCCCGCTCTGATCTAGGATCCAGTAACGCTGGCCCTGCTCTATCCACTAGGCCGCACTGCCTCTCAAGCCTAAGTTATGTGATGGGACCCGTGAAAGGCGACTGAAGCAAAGGTCAATAGGAGCATTGGAGTAGGAAAGGTGGAGGATGAAAGTCACAGGCCCTGGGTTCAAATCTTGACTTTGCCACTTACTTCCTGTGTGACCTGAAGCAAGTGGCCTCTGGGCTCCTGTTTGCTCATCTGTAAAGGGGAGTAAGAGTATGAGAGAGAGACAGAAAAAGAGATAGACAGAGACGGAGGGGGCCAGAATATGAGAAAGGATCAGAGAGCGTAAGTGTGAGACAGAGTGTGAAAGTGAATGTAAGTGTGTGCCAGTGCGAGTGGGAATGTGCGAGGCACGTGTGTCCTAGATGACCTCCTTCCTTTGATCTGCTCCCTCTCGTGCCAGGGCCAGAGCCGGCAGCCAGGCCACTCGACCACTCTGGGTCCCCCACAGGCCTTCCTCCCCCAGGCAGGCCCCCAAGCCCTGCCCGTCCGACCCCAGCCCACAGTCCGAAGGGCCCTGGGCCACGCCTGCTCCCAGCGTGCTCATGGACTGGAAAGCCCGACTCCAGCTTCCCGGGCTCCACCTTCTACGACCCAAGCCAGGACGATAGGGCTTCACTCAAGATCAAACGTCCCGGGCTGCTCAGGCCCCCCAGCAGGCTGGAGCAGGGGAGGCCCACGTCCACAAGGCTTCCTCTAGGCCAGCCTAAGCACTCCCCTCGCTTTGCCCCAATCACACCAGGTAGGCAGCCATCTACACGGCCTGGGCATAGGGCCAGCCCTGGTCATGGTAACATAAGGCTTCTTTTGTTGACCACTTTATAGCCGAGAAGGAAGGATTTCGAGTTCTTGGCACGAAAAGTGCCGTGTGATCAAGAACATCTTAAGAGAGGTTGCCTCCCCTCGCTTAGAACTGAAGACCCTCAGGGCCCATGTAGCCCCCCCCCCCCCACCCCGTGTCAGGACAAGCCCTCTGACCGGCGATCAGCCAGCCTGGGCCACCAGGAAGGGAGTTCCATCTGCTTCTGAAGCAGCCCCCTCCCCAGTGGGCCAGGGAGAGCACAGCGCCAGCCCCCTCAGACTCCCCCCCCCCGGCTGGCGCGACTTGAGGCGCTACCTTCACCCTCTTGGTCTTGAGGCCCACCATGCCGCCATACTTCTCTTCTATCTGGACGTGCTCAGAGATCACACACTTTTGCGTCGTCACGATCTTCTGCGTCACGATGCACAGAACGTCATTCTTCCCTTCCAGGACCTGCTGCAGCAGGGGACTCTTCAGATTTATTGTCCTGGAAGAGAGGAGCGAGTATGAGTGTCCCAGAGTCTTGCCGCGGCCTGATGGCCTTACGAACTTCCCCCTTGATGAAGCAAGGGGCCTCGAGGGAATCCAGGCAAAACAACATAAACCGAAACTTAGTGAGGCCAATTCAGAGCTCCCAGGCAAGCTTCCCACCTCCAGCAAGACTGGGGCTGGGAGGGGGCTCTCAGGACCCTATTGCTCAGCATGGCTCAGGCACATCGGGGAACCAAATGGAGGAGGAAGGCAGAGGATGACCGACTGGCCCTGGAACAGCCAGTCATCTGCCCCAACTGCTCTTGTGCGAGTCAACTCCTGGGTACCCAGCTAAGTCCCCGAACTCCCACTTAACATGGCCCAAAGAACACAAGGCTAGGGGACAGCATGACATCTATCTTCCACTTTCACAAAGTGAATGGGGAAAGGCAGATGGATTCCTTCTCATCCACAGCGAGGACAAAATGAGGGGAAACAATCGATGCTGCGGACCTAGAGCTGGGACCAGGTCACAGCATCATAAGGAGGGACCTCAGGGAGATCCCCAAGTCAACCAGCTGAGGGCTTGAGTGGTTAAAGGATCTGTCCAAGGTCCTACTGGCAGCAAGGAGCACATCCGGGCCCACGATCGGGTTCTCTAGGCAATCTCAAGCCGGAGGAAGAGAGGCTGAGCTTCCAGGAATAAGGAGGCGATAGTCCCACCGGACACTGCCCCAGTCAGACCACAGCTAGAGATGGCGTCCGATGGTGGGAGCCGTGTTTGAGGAAGGACCCGGCCAAACTGGAGAGCATCTGGGGGAGAGCAACCAGAATGGCGAAAAGCCTGCACTTCATACCATAGGAGGATCCTTTGAGAAACTGGGGATTTTTAATATGAAGAGTTTTAATAAAAGAAAAAATTCGGTGAGGACGCGATGGCAGCTGTCTTCAAGGATCTCAAGGAATACCAAGCAGAAGAGATATTAGCTTTGCTCGATTTGGTCCCAGAAGGGAGAACCAGGAGCCCTGATTGGAAGCTGTAAAAAGGCAGCTGAGACTTGTTTCTCAGATTCCTGACTGTAAGAGCTGTGGAATGGGCTGCCCCGGGAGATGGAGGGCTAAGTAACCGGATGGCAGGAATGGTCTCATTTTTGGCTTTGCAGCCATAGGGCCCGGCACATAGTAGGTGCTTAACGATGTTTATTGAGCTCAATGACATTCAGGCCCACGTCGGACTAGATCCCGTCCAGTGACTCCAAACCCAGCCCACTGCCCTTATTACCCCAGAAACAAAGCTGCAATGATCAAATTTAATAAAAAAATCATGATCCGGTAAATGAAAAGCAGCAAATGGGACCTGGCCGTCATTGACCATACAAGACAGCTGGAAATTGAGACAGCCAGAACATAGCTCTTCTTTAAAAAATAGCTCCTCAAGCCCCAGAAAAGGCTAATTGCAACAAAGGTGAAAAAGTCATTTGAATTGACGCAGTTAGGACTCGAGGCACACATGACTTGGTCCATTTGACTGGACTGCATTCTGGTCTCTGTGGAGGGGTGGTGTGGATGCAGGAAAAGTTGGCAGAAAGGGGCTGGGGAGACTGCGTCTGCATTAAAGAGACTGATGTGCAGGGCTCCCCAAACGACGATCCAAGCTGAGAGGCATTTATTAAACACCTACTAAGTGCTAGGCCCCGAGATGCAGAGACAAAAACAAGGACTCACCCCTGTCCTCGGGAAGCTTGCATTCTCCTAGGGCAGATGAGTTATCTTGTCCGTCCCTACCCAGAAAGGGAGACTGGCCAACAGTGAGTGACGAGGCAGATCAGATAAAAAAATATACACGTGCATCAATCCAACCAAGCAGAGGAGGATCATGGAATGTTACGACGCTGTAAGAAACTGTAAACCTGGAAAATTGAGAGAAGCCTGGGAAGACTCAGAGAGACAGATGGGGAAGGAAGAAAACAGGACCAGGAAAACCATATACACAGCGATTCATTGTTCAGTCACGTCTGACTCTCTGTGAGGTTTGGGGTTTTTTGGGCAAAGATACTGGAGTGATTTGACGTTTCCTTCTCCAGCGTGTCCCCGTTTTACACATGAGGAACCAAGGCAAATAGGGGTTAAGTGACTTGCCCAAGGTCACGCAGCTAAGAAGTGTCTGAGGCCAGATTTTAACTAGGATCTTTCTAATTCCAAGGCCAGCGCGCTGTGTGCTATGGCGCCACCTAGCGGCCCCTTACAAAATGACTACGACAATGTAAATGGAAAAAAAACCAGCAAGAAAAGGGAAACAAAGCTGTGTAATGACAGTGCCCTCCAGAGGACAGATGAGGCAGCGTCCACTTAAAAATAATTATAAAGTTGCAAAAATCTCTCTCTCTCCCTTCTTTACAAAGGCGAAGGACCACTACTAAGATGGAACACTGTGTATATATATGTATATATATATATATATATATATACTTTCACACTTTGTTGCTTTTGCTGAACTTTTTTTCCCCTCTGTGTCACAAGAAATGGTTTTCTGGGAAGGGGTTGGGGAAGGGATATATACATATTTGGAATGAAGGTAATTTTAAAACACAAGGGAACAAGAATAATCAAAAACCAGAACCAAATGGACCGGTTCCTGGCAAAGCCTCCTTTTGCTGGCTTCAGAGGCACCCTCCACCCCATCCCCCTGCTTCCGTCACAGCCAATCTCATCTTTTGGTTCATTCTGCAGCATCTATTCCCCCCAATCAGACATTTTACAGACTTATTTCCTTCTAATTCCTACAGCGAAGGAAAAAAAAATTGTACGTCACAGACAACCCAATTCAAAGACAAGCTCAGCCTCGGGTGCCCATGAATGATGGCAGGGAATCATTGGAAGGCTTTCTCTTAGGAATTTAGAAGTGATAGCACTCAATGGAACTCATGTGACCTCCACATGCCTGAAAAAGAAGCCACCTAAAACCTTCCAGCTGCTTCGGACCTGCTTGAGAACAAATGAATAAACAAACTTCTAAAAATGCGTTTATGAAAACTTCTGGGTTCAAATCCTGGTCTTACCACTCACTACTTGACCTCGAGCAAGTCACTTCCCTGCGACTTGCGTATGGTGCCGTGCTGTCCTAGGCAAGTAACAACAGCTCTGGGGCACAATTTCCTCATCTGCAAGATGGCAGGTTAGACTAAGTGATTTCCAAGGTCCCTTCCAGCTCTGAATCCATAAACCACGCACAGATCTGCTCTCCAGGAGTGCCCAGCTCCTCTCACAGCCCCAACCCGGAAGCGATGAAACCTGGGGACGAGGAGCAGCCATCCCAGAACCACAGCCTTCCTCCGCCATGATGACCTCGGGTCACTGCGGGGAGGTTCACAAGCTCAGCCCTGGCTCTCAGGGCCCCTGCCGGCCCTTCTGGAAGCCTGCTTTAGACGGCTGGGGAGATCCCAGAACAAATCATTCTGTGGCTAAGCCCACCACAGCAATTAGCAGCATGGAAAACAGGGCATGTTCAATAAGCCAACACAGAGCAGTTCAATCTTCACCGAGCCTCTCGAGGTCATGACGGATGGATGGGCTGGGAGGTGAAAGAGGACCAGCATGAAAGGGGAAAGCGGTTACCCCCAGGGGCTCATTTCTGGCCTCTAACAGGCTAATGGGGCTGGGGGCAGGGGGCTGCTGCTGCTTCTGTTCCATCTCCGCCTAAAGGGCCCTGGCAGCATTCCTGATTCCCTGATCAGGGCGACTCAGGCCTCATTCCCCAGGACGGTGCTGCCACCTTTTGGAAGCTTTGAATGATGGACAAATCTGGAATTTATCATTTCTTTTTATGGTCCTTGTTGGGAGAGGAAACAGAGACAAAGTTAAGACAACCTGGGAAGACAAACCAGGACCTCCGCCCCCACTCTCTTCCACTCAACCAGAAAGGTTACTGGCTCAGAGAATCAGAGATCTTGGCAACCCTAGAGTCCAAATTCTCATTTTACAGGTGACAAAACTGAGGCAAACAGAAGTTTGCCCAAGGTCACACTCGAACACTAGTCTTTCTGTCTTGGGTCCAGCAGTTTATCCATAACACCACGCTTCTTCTCTTGACCCCTGTCAAGAGTATTTCTAAGCAGTACCAAGGAGAAGCAGAGGTCATAGCAGAAGTCATGGATTCAGAACTAGAAGAGACTTGAAATTGTCTCATCCAACCCCTTCATTTTACAAATAACAACGCAGATAATTTTACAGATAATAATATAAATAACATTTATATAACACTTGCTGTGTGCCAGGCACTGTGCTAAGTACTTTATGATGATTATCTCGGCTGATTCTCACAACAATCCTGGGGTAGATGCTATATCGTCCCCATTTTACAGATAAGGAAACTGAGGTTCAGACTCAGACAAAGTAACTGGCAAATCTTGGGCCTCAAATACAGGACTTTTGACCCCAAATCCAGTGCCTGTTTCAGTGCACCAGGTGTGACACTACCCATCCTTGTGAACATCACAGCCACTGCCGTCCCCAAACCCCAAATGATCCATGTAGAACAGAAACTCCAGCATCTTGGGAGATTGTCTGAGCTGGGACTGTCCTGAAGGTCCCAGGCTCCATCCACTGCCATGCAGTGACACGTGGTCACAGCCTCCAGACCACGGCAGGTCTTTCCTGCCCTCTTGAGACCATGGCCCTGAGGGATGGGCTCTAACAGTCACGAAGGTTTTCTGACATCAAGCCCTTTGTAGCTTCCACCCACGGCAACGCCTCGTTCTGCCCTCTTGGGGCCAAGCAGAACAGGGGAATCCTCACCCCTCCGCAGCTCTTCTGATATTTCCCTAACATGACACTGGCAGCGTCAGGATGAGTTTGTGAAACAGTATTCTGAGATTGTGCTGAACTCTCCCCAGCTACGGACTCCTCCTTCCTTGACCGGCCAGGGGCTGCACCTCTGGTTAGCGCTCGGTCATTCCTGGTGGAATGAATGACTCACCGGGCACACCCCTTCTTAAGGACACAACCAAGATGGGGAATTCTGCCCATGTCAATGCCCCAAGACTCCTGGGGAGTGTCCTGGTCAGGGCATCAGGGAGGCTGAAGTTATCTCTGGCAGTAAATAAGCAGCCAGCCTCCCTTAGTCACTCAGGAGGCAGAGAGCAAAGGTCTAATTCTTCTTCACCAAGGAAAACATCGAGCCAGTGGATGGTGATCCAGGGATAGAGCCCAAGCATGACCTAAGACCCAAAGGCAACACACAGGGGCCATGAAGGGCGATGGAGTGAAAGGTGAAAGAGCAGGGAATTTGGATTTCAAGGCCAGGGGCTTGGCTACCAAAGAGAAACTCAATTCAGCTCTCGGGGTCTCATCAAGCTTCATCAAATGAAGGACAGATTTGGACTAGACGGTCTCATGGTAACTGACAGTTGTCAGTCCGTGATCCTTCTGGGAAAAGGTGGGCAAAGAAGGGGTCCCGATTTAACAAGGGACAAACAGTATGGGAGGAGCAGACAAGGCAGTCCAAGGACTGAGTTCAAATTCCAGTTCTGCCACTTTGTCATGTGTGACCTTGGGTAGATTCCTTAACCTCTTTGGCCTCAGTTTCCCTATCTGTAAAATGAAGAGGACTCTGAGGTCCCTTGTAGCCCACTCCATCTGACATCCATTTCCTCCTGTGTAAAATGGTTAGGCTGGGTGACTCTTCTAAATCTATGATTACATCAGATAATTAATAAGGTATCATGGACACAAAAATATAACATTTGTGAGTTATCAGGTAAGGTTAGAAAACTAAGCTGCCAGTATTAAAAAATTTTTTAAAAGCTCAGAACCTCAGGTGAACAGCAACACATAGGATCAAATATCACCAAATAAATAGCTGGGTATCATGGAGTACACCTTTGTGGCATTAAAAATGTCTATTCAGGGGGCAGCTAGGTGGCGCAGTGGATAGAGCACCAGCCTTGAAGTCAGGAGGACCCAAGTTCAAATCCGGCCTCACACCAAACACTTGACACATACTAGTTGTGTGACCATGGGCAAGTCACTTAACCCCAACTGCCTTACCAAAAAAAAATGTCTATTGATAAAACATCAATATTTTAAGACGGTCCTCATTATGTCCCCCAAATGTTGCATACTTGGGAGGCTACCCACCATGCCAACCTCTAGCTCTGGCCCCGGGACCAGAACACATTTCCAAACTCAGGATATCGTTCTAACAAAGCTTAGCAACAAAGACTATAAATTCCAGGATCTTAACCTCACAGAATTTCACCACTCCAACCCCAAAGTGCACAGAGCTAGCCCCCATCCTTTCCTTTACCTGTGACTTATTTGTAACATGACCCCATCCAGCTGGTTCCCAGGCACAACCTTTTTCTTGATGCCTCTTCCAATTTTCCATCAACAGAGTCCCCATCCTGTATGAAAACCCTTCTAATCAGAGTCCTAAAACTCTACCACTGAACCTCAGGGATATCAAATTGCATTTGCCAGCTTCTGTGACAGTTCTGCCTTGCCCCCCTGGCACAAACATGGTGGCACCCAGAGCAATACAAGATCCCCTCCCACTAACCCCCACTTAGCACCCTCCTCTCTTACACTGCACTCACCATTTCCCCCTTAGCATCTGATCAGATTCAGCTCCTCTGAGTGTGACCCATTCCACCATCCAACTCTTTGGCCAAAGGGGAGTGGGGTGTACCAGTCTGGGAGGACTACCGCTGTTTATGAGCATATTTTTTTTGGAAAAGAGGCTGGCTTCAGATAGTCAGCTTAGAGGGCTACCTAGTTTATGTCTTTGTTCAGTTGGTTTCCCACTGAAAACCCTGAGAAATGAAAGTCCTCTTCTCCAACCCCCTGACTATATAAGCCCCCCTTCCTGTGCCCCCAGAATTCCACAGGATGGTGGATCTCAACAGCCAAGGAAACTTGGAGGCATCTAGTCCATGCCCCTCCATGGGGGCCATTTCCTCCATGGCCCAGCAGGGTCACATAGTTTACCCAAAATCTCAAAGCCAAGGATATAAGTCCAGCCCTTGCATCTCCAGGTTCCTCACTCAGCTACAGGCCCCTTCTCCCACTGGATGTCATGGACACCCATCTCCCATTTCCTTCTGTTCCTTTAGACCAGGGTCCTCTTTTCCTCTCTCATTCTTGGCCCTTGTAAGGTTTCCTAAGAGTTTTCTATCGGATTGTAAACATGGAAGGGATTTTCAAAGGAATGAGAAGGCTCTCTCCTGGTCCTTCATCTTTTCTTTTTTCCTTCAGACCAGGGGCATCATAGACCTCTGGCAGCCTGGTCAAGTCTATGGACCCCTTCTAAGAATCAGGTTTTTAAATACATAAAATAAAATACAGAGGATTAGAAAGGAAACCATTATATTGAAATAGTTATTAAAAAGTCCACAGACTCCAGGTTAAACATCTCTACTTATGACCCAGTAATAACCAATCAATAAATTGTTATTAGGCACCTACCATGTGCTTGGCACCTGGGATATGAAGACAAAAAAGTGACAGCCTTGCCCTCAAGGGGCTTGCCTTCCATGGAATATAAGGACAAAGTCACTCAGAAATGCCAGATGGGGACACATCCTTCAAAAAGGACTAAGGACCACTTTTTTTTCTTTTTTCTTTTTTCTTTTTGTTTTTTGGTGAGGCAATGGGGGTAAAGTGACTTGCCCAGGGTCACACAGTAGTAAGCGTCAAGTATCTAAGGTCAGATTTGAACTCAGGTCCTCCCAAGACCACTTTTCAAAGCAAAACCAGACTCAAGTTATCCAGCAGCTGGAAGGAGCAGGAGTATTGGAGTTGGAGGAGGGGGGGAGGGAGCTAGAGGTCTTCCCTGACCGTGCCATCCTATTGCCAACCCTGCCCCCGTACACACCACCTCAGGTCCACCTGGATCTGAGTGGAAGCACGGTGGGGTCCCAGGCAACAGCTCACTAACGGGGACCAGGTGAGGGTGGTTAAGCGGGCAGCCTAGTCAGGGAGGGAGGAGGCTGACTGTGGCCACTGCCATTCAGAGAGATCAGGCTAGTATTAGCTTAGTTACCAAATGTTTGAAAACAATAGAACAATAAACACCAAATTCCAAGCCATCTTGTTTGTGAAAGTCATCAAGAGAAAGTTGGGGGTGGCCAGTGTCTCAGATCAACTCATCTTATCTGCTCGTTTTACACTTTAGGAAACTGAGGCCCAGAGAAGGGAAATGACTCCTCCAAAGTCACCCACCCTGTGACCGCCAGAACCAGGACTAGAGATGAGATTTCCTGTCTCATCCAGGGGCTCTTTCCACTGAGGATTCCATATCATCCAGTGTGGTGTAAAGACCAAGGAACAGACAAAGTATGAGGCACTACAGGAAAGGGGAGAGGTTCTAGTCAGTAAGAGATGTGGAGAATGAGCTCGTTGGAGAAAATTTACAACTTTTGAGGTGGATGTAGCTCTCCCAGTGTTCTCTCTTATGTGTTAAGCTTGTGATCTACGTAAAGAGAAAAGCCAACCTCTGTACGTACCAGAGCTGCGTGGCCATGTACAATCTCTTTTATAATTCTGCTATGTATATGGAAATGCCTCTTTTAGTTGGTTTATGAAAATCCTTTCAAAAATTTTAAAATCAACACTATCTGTGAGCTATCTGGGTTAAGACTCACTGTCTAGCCCTTTAAGGAAAATCTCTCTCCATCTGGGGACCCTACACCAATGCCCAGCAGAACAGCTGGTGCTTTAGCAGGGGTATCTCAAAATCCTGCCCCACCCCCATACTGTTTCTCCCGCCCGGAGGCCAAGAGATATGACAGCACCGGTTGTCAGGATCCCACTTCTGGCACCGACTAGCCATGAGCCTCAGATTCCTCATCTACAAACCTTCAGCAGCAATACTCGGGCTCAAAGATCCTGTCACACTAGTTTTTAATGGTTTGATAATCTATTTCAATGTAATTGAGACAACAAAGGCAAGCCTTTAAGTAAGCAGCAGGGCAGCTAGGTGGTGCTGATAGTGCACGGAGCACCAGGCCTGGAGTCCAATAGACTCCTCTTCCTGAGTTCAAATCCAGCCTCAGACACTTACCAGCTGTGTGACCCTGGGCAAGTCACTTCACCCTGTCTGCCTCAGTTTTCTCATCTGTAGAATGACTTGGAGAAGGAAATGCCAAACCACTCTATTATCTTTGCCAAGAACACCCCAAATGAGATCACAGAAAGTCAGACATGATTGAAATGACTGAACAAAAAAAAAAAACAATAAAAAAAAGCAATGGCTTTGGCTATTATCACTAGGATATACTCTGCAAAAACACAAGAATCCCTTGGTTCAGAGGGCGCTTAGGACTGAGCTCCACAGCAGCCCAGGCCTGTGGAAGAAGATGAGCTGGCTCTGCTTGGCCCCAGAGGCCAAACCAATGAGTGGAAACTTCAAAAAGGCTAAACTGAGGCTCGAGGTCAGGAAAACTTTCCTAACACTCATAGCTGTTAAACCAAAGAGAAGTGGGTGCCTCTGGGAGGTCATGGGTCCTTCCCTCATGGGGGTCTGTAAATGAAGTCTGAGTTACTGAGGAGATTGTGGCCGACAGGTTTCTTGTTCACGTGTAGGTTGGACCAGCTGACCCAAGGTCTGTGATTTGGTCTTCATGATGAGGGAAAGCATTCCCCCTTCCCCCCTCTCCCTCAACTGCAGGTGGGATTGGGTAACTCTTTCAGAGCTCCCCTGGAAGGCCCATCACTCCTTATTAGCCACATTAGGCACCGACCTCTCCCAGGCAAGGACGGGCTCTACCTGGCCCGCAGCCCAGCTCCCGGAGCTTATCTCTTTCACACACAATGGCGAAGGGAGAGGAAGAGAAAATAACCTGGCAATTACAGACTTTCCACCTTTACACCTGAGTTATTGACTGCCGGGGGTTTATGAGACTCAGCAGCCTGGGAAGGCAGTAAAGCAAAGGAAGCTCGTGCACCTGCCTGGGACACAAACACACCCAGGAGGGCCCAGCGAGGGACGCTCAAAGACCACTCTGGCCACCTTGGACCGAGGCGATCGACATCTAGGCAGCAGACTGGAAGGCCCCAGACAAGCTCCCACTTACTTACCCATCATTCCCAAAGCATTTTCCTCCCAGCTGTACTGAGAGATAGACAGCTATCTCCATTTTACCGATGAGAAAACTGGGGCTCAGCGAGGGAAGCAGTTTGCTCACAGTCATGGAGCTGGTAAATTCCAAAGCTAGGACTGCTGAAGTCAGGCTGTTGTTGTCATTCAATGGTTTCAGTCATGTCTGACTCTTCATGACCCCATTGGGGTTTTCTTTTTTTTGTTTTGTCTTTTTTTTTTTTAGGCAATTGGGGTTAAGTGACTTGCCCAGGGTTACACAGCTAGTAAGTGTCAAGTGCTTGGTCCGAGGCTGGATTTGAACTCAGGTCCTCCTGACTTCAGGGCCGGTGCTCTATCCACTGTGCCACCTAGCTGCCCCCCATTGGGATTTTCTTGGCAGAGATACTGGAGTGGTTGGCCATTTCCTTCTCCAGCTCATTTTACAGATGAGGAAACTGAGGCAAACAGGGTGAAATGACTTGCCCAGGGTCACACCGTAAGTATCTGAGGCTGGATTTGAACTCAGGTCTTCCTGACTCCAGGCCCTGTCCTCTATCCACTGAGCCATTTAGCCCTATCTACACTAAAGTGCTTGGTAGTAACTCGTCATTCTTTAGAACTATAGAGGCAGCTAGGTAGCACAGGGGATAGAGTGCTGAGCCTGAAGTCAGGAAGACCTGAGTTCAAATCCAGCCTCAGACACTCAGTAGCTGCGTGACCCTGGGCAAGTCACACAATCTCTCTGCCTCATTTTTCTCATCTGTAAAATGGAGACAATAACAGCACCTGCCTCCCAAGGTTGTTGTGAAGATCAGATGAGATAATAATTGTAGAACATGCAGCACTGTGCCAGGCACAGAGTAAGCCCTAGACAGGGGTTCGCTATTGTTATTAAAAAGAAAAGCAAGAATAAATAAATAAATAAATTCACACAAGTAGAGCACATCAGGGGCAGAATTTGAATCCAGGTCCCCCGACTCCAGAAGACTTGGGGATGCCCACCCAAACTCCTGGGGACTCCTCCTCACCCACCTATCCACAGCCTCCCTGATGAGCTGCTGTAGATCCACCTCCTGTTTCCGCAGCGTCCCAAAGGAAGACTGGCTCTCCACCAAGCCTGCTCCTCCGGCGTTCAGGGAGAGCCTCCCCAAGGCGGTCTCGACGGTGCCCTTCAAGACATCCTCAAACTTCCCCTCATACGTCACAAAGTCTGACTCAACCACAACTAGAAGGAAACAAAGGATGACCGGAGCTTCAGACAAACATATCTTGGCATATAATAAGTACTAAATAATTTTTTAATTAATTTATTTATTTTTAGTTTTCAACAATCACTTCCATAAGCTTTTGAGTTTTAAATTTTCTCCCCCTCCCTGCCCAAGACAGCACGCAATCTGATATAGGCTCTACATAATACAATCCTATTAAACACATTTTCACATTAGTCATGTTGTAAAGAAGAATTAGAACCAATAGGAGGAACCACAAGAAAAAAGAAACAAAACAAAATAGAAGAAAAAAAAGAGCAAATAGTATGGTTCAATCATTCAAACTCCACAGTTCTTTTCCTGGATGTAGATAGCATTTTCCAGCATTTTCCATCCATTTGGAGTGGTCTTAGATGCTTGAATTGCTGAGAAAAGCAAAGTCTATCAAAGTTAGTCATCGCACAGTGTGGCTGTTATTGTGTACAATGTTCTCTGGGTCCTGCTCACTTCACTCAGCATCAGACCACATAAGTCTTTCCAGGTTTTTCTGAAGTCTGCCTGCTCATCATTTCTTATAGCACAGTAGTATTCTATTACTGAAAAAAAATTTTTTAAAAACTCATTCCCTCCTTCCAATGACAGGAAGAGGCTTGAAAAAGATAAAGGCTGAGATTCATATCAACACCTGTTAGTTGGGTGTTTGGTGCAAGAACAACTGGCCTCGTCACTTCTCCCTTTGTCTATCCTAATGGACAACTGGACACCTGCCCAGCAGTCTGGGTAGTAATCTTCAATGGGGGAGGCTGGGAGGGTCTAGGCAGAAGACTGTCAGGGAGAAAAGGAAGGGCATTGCCTGCCACCCTGAAACCCCTGGCTGCTGGGTCATCATCCTAATCACTTGGTCTAGCCTACTTTGGGAAGAAAGTTCTCCCCTGACCCTCTTCTAAAAATCAGTCAATCAACAAGCATTGATGAAGGACCTACTATGTGTAAAATGCTGGGCTAGGTGTCTGGTACATGCACTGGGGACACAGACAAAACTAAAACCACATAACCAACTGCCTACCGAACCCTCAAAAGTGGTTGCCCCATAGACATGTCCATACAGGATTTGAACTTTCCCCCCAAAACCTCTTTGGAACTTCCCTGTCCTTCTAGTCTTCCAGGTTGGCAGCCTTGGCATCATCCTTGACCCCCCATCTCTCATCTATCCATGGCATCACCAAATTAGATTACATAAAAGGAAAGAGGAAGAACCCAGGACAGAGCTTTGGTGGACAGCCACAGCTAATGGCATGACCTGATTGATAATCCAGCAAAGGTAATGGAGGAGGGGGTCAGATAAGTGGGAGGAGAACCAAGAGAGAGCAGTGTCACTGGAGAGGAGAGAATGTTCAGGAGAAGAGGGTGGTGGACAGTGTCCAAGGCTGCACAGAGGCCCAGAAGGATGGAAATTGAGAAAATGCCACTGATATTGGCAATAAGAGATCATCAGTAACTTTGGAAAGAGCAGTATTGATAGAACAATGAGGCTGGAAGCCAGACTACTGAGTTAAGAAGAGAGGGAGAGGAAGAGGAGATATCTAGTGTAGATGGTCCTGTCAAGGAGTTTACCAACAAAAGGGAGAAGATATGGGACAATATCTGGGGGGGAATGGATGGAACAAGGGAGGATTTTTGTTTGTTTTTTTTTTTTGAGGATGGGGAAGATCTGTTAGTGGATAGCAGGGAAGGAGCTTGGGGAGAGAATGAAGATAAGAGAGTGGAGATGATAGTAAGGACAATCTTATGAGAAGACAGGAAGAGATGAAATCAAGGATGCACAAAGGGGTTTGCCTTGGCAAGAAAAAGGGCCACCTCTGCTTGTGAGATGGGAGAAGGAGATAATGGTGGAAGGCACCTGGGTAATGTAGGAGGGGGTAGAGAGGAGAACAGGGAGCTCTTGGTAAAGGCTTCAATTTTCTCAGTCATATATGAGGCCAGGTTCTCAGTGGAGAAGGTGAGTGATGGGGTGGCTGTAGAGATCAAAGGAGAGAAAAGTTTGGAAGAGATACCTAGGAGAGTGAGATAAGGAATCTATTAGGGAAAAATAAAAGAGTCTGGCTACAGAGAAGGCCCAGTTAAGAGGATGCAAGATTAATTTGTAGGGGATCCAGTCAGCACAATTTCATGATTCCCATCAGCTCTGTTCAGCGCTGATTCTCCCCAGGTGACACAGCTTTCACAAACACCTCAATTCTGATAAATACTTTTGCAGATTTATATCTCCCTGACCTCTGCCCAGGCAGGGAATCCCTTATCTCCACTAATCTTCATGATAAAGTCCTGCTGAGGCTTCATCATTCACTGCCTGAACCACAATTTGGAGAATAACCAGGCCCCTCATCTTGGACCAACACCATCTCCCAGGCTCCCAGCCCTGGACTTTGGGGACCTGTTCCCCAACCTCTAAGGACTCCTCTCCCAACTCTCTCCTCCCCACATCCCTGTGGCCACTCAAAATCTTACGGAAGTAAATGTTGAAAATTAAAAATAAATTAATTAATTATAAAAAAAAAGAACCCCTGTCCTAGATGAAGAGGAAAAAAAATGTATAGGTATATGTACACACATGCACATACATATGTACACATATAAATACTGCACACTGCATATATGTGTTATATGCAGCATGTTTGTGTGTATAGCACATGTGTATGCACACATATGAGCATGTATACACACATAATTATTTGCCAGCATCATAAAATTCCCAACTCGGATGATGTGATTGCCCTTGCTTCACTGAGAAATCAAAAGCACATATGACTCCCTTGCTGAGAACAGAGACGGCCTCTTCATTATCTTTGTACCTCCTTTGGGGCACAGGGTACAGCAGAGGGCATGTCCTTTCTCGGGATTTTTGTTGTTGTTATTTGCTTGTGGCTGGCCTTTCTAGACGCTTCCTGGCTGACTCTGAGGATGCTGACAGGCCCAGCTGCTGGATGAAGCCCTGCCCTTCCCTCTGGACCTTGACCTTCCCTCTAGGAAAGCCCCCATCCCTGCATTCAAGGCCATCGCGGGTGCCTTACCTGGATTCAGAAACTGATCTTTGGTCAGGATGTCATTGATGGTGGCTGATAAAAACTGGTACTTGGCTCTCTGCCAACACCAAAACCTTTTTTTCTTCACCACCAAACTCAGAAGCTGTAACCTGTCTGAGTCATTCAAGCTTTTCACTGGGATCAAGTCTCCTCCTGGATCAGTATCTTTCAGAAAATTCCTGGTGGCCTTGGCAAACATCCTGAGGACTCACCTGGAAGAAAAGGCCATTCTTTACTTCTCCTAAGCCTCACCCCGAGAGAATCCCCCCCAGCCACAGCTCACACCCCACAACATCCCCCTCCTACCTGTGGTATCAGAGAAGCTGTCAAGATCACTCAAGCTGGATGGATGCCAGAGATCAAACTGAGGCATTGAAGGAAAATCTATCTTTCCTGATCACCATTTCTCCTCTGAACTGAATTGTTACTTCTCCCTAATGTACCACTGCCTTTCCCCAGGCACATATGGTAGAAGTAGTCAGCTCTTATGAGTTATTATCCCAGGAGAGAGAAAGGCACATTCTGATTGAGACTGCAGGAGGAAGAGAGAGGGAGAGGGGTGGGGTAGGAGAAAGAGAGAAAGAGAGGGGCAGAGAAAAAGGAAAGGAGAGAGAGAGAAGTGGGGAGGGAGGGAAGAGAAAGAGAAGGGGGCAGAGGAGGGAGAGAAAGAGAGAGAGGGGAGAGAAAGAGAGAGAGGGGAGAGAAAGAGAGAGAGGGGAGAGAAAGAGAGAGGGGAGGAAGAGACAGAGAGAGATGAGAGAGAGATGTGGGAGAGAAAGGGGGGGGAGAAAGAGAGAGGGGGAGAGACAGAAAAGGAGAGAAAGGAGGGAGAGAGACGGAGGAAGAGAAAGTGGGGAGAAAAAAGAAATGGGGGAGAGAAAGAGGGGGGAAAGAGACAGGGTGAGAGAAAGAGATGGGGAGGAGAATGAGACGGGGGGGAGAAAAAGAGAGATGGGGAGAGGGGGCAAAATCTAGTGGAAAACCACTGGCTACTGTATTTGCATCCATCACTGCAGCTTCTAAGCACCACATCTCAGAAAAGGCATTGCCAAAATGGAGGCCACCTAGAAGAGGGCAACCATGATGGATTGGCAATCTGTGCCTTGGAAGGCTCAGGTGAAGGACCTGGGGATATTTATCCTGGAGAAGAAAATCATTCTGGGAGGAAGTGCCCCAGGCATCTGAAGGGCTGTCATGCAGAAGGATGTCATGCTACAGCTTGGCACACAAGGAGGGCAGAACTGGGAACCAAGGAGGGAAGGTGCAGGAAAGCATATTTAGAATTGGCATAAGGAGAAAGTTCCTAAAAATCTGAGTTTTTCAAAAGGGAAGGGGCTGCTGAATGACCTTTGTCAGACACATCGTTTTGAGAGAATTCCTATGCAGGTACGAGAGATAACCTCTGAAATTTCCTGCTATTCTGAGATTGTGATTCATTGGGAGACACCATTATTTAGTGTATGGGGGTGGGTGAGGTTGAAGTGGGGCAGTGTGCCATGATGGGTGGAGAACAAACCTTGAATCAGGAGTACTGGGTTTGAGTCAAGCCTGTGACACATGCTGGGAAGTCTTTTAACCTCCCCATGCCCCAGATCATGTAAGACTAACAGTTACAGAGCAGGTGCTGATCTGCCCTGCTAGAGGGAGTTCCCTCCACCAAAGCAATTCCAAGACTCATGAAAAACCAGCCATAATACCACCAGGTTGGGAGCTCAAGGTTCCAACCTATTTTGCCACTGACTGATCAATCAACTTCCTCTCTCCACGCCTCAGTTTCCCTACTTGTTGGGGGGAAGGGAAGAAGGACAAGACATTCCCTTCTATTCTCATAAAGAAAGTGAGCTAGTATAAATGAGAAAGTGTTGTAAGCACAGTGCAAAACCGCTACAAGAAGTTACAACCAGAGCAGGGGGAGGCAAACGTGATTTCTTCATCTGACAAAGGAAATTTTCTCCTCAACAGGAAACCCTAAACTCTCAATTACCCAAAGTCCCTTACCCCACACAACTTGGCCTCTCAGGATTTTAAAAAATGAGGAATCCTTTTTTTTTAAGTCCCTATATGGGTGTGTCTGTGGGGGGATGCTTAGAACAAGTATAGGTAATGAAGCCTTGGACTGAGGGAACACATATCCCTAATTGTCCCTTCTTGAGAGGCTGATTTCATTTACTTTGAGAAATGAGGCTTTACATCTTCTTTATGGAAAACCTTCCCTGCCCCTACCCTTGAGGGAGGAGGGGAAAGGGAGGCACCATTGGGGGATGGACAAGACAAGAAGAGAACCTGAATCCCCACTGGGCCACTCGCTATCTGTGTGACCTCGGACTATTACATCACCTCTCTGGATCTCAGTTTCCTCATTTGTAAATGAGGAGGGGTTGAAAAAAAATCATGACATTATCAGATCTGATTTATACTGTTTACCTTTTGTTTTAACCCAAGTTGAAATGCGTGATGTGCCTTGTCTAAGGTCATACTGATAACAAGTAACAGGTCCAGAACCAGGAGGGACCTTGGAGGTCATCTAGCTCAACCTTCCCCCTCATTTTATAGCTCAGGAAACTAAGGCTTAGAAAACTCAGGTCACAGAAGTAATAAACAAGTGGATAGAACACCGGCCCTGAAGTCAGGAGGACCTGAGTTCAAATCCAGCCTCAGACCAAACACTTGACACTTACTAGCTGTGTGACCCTGGGCAAGTCACTTAACCCCAATTGCCTCAAACAAACAAAAAAAAGTAATAAACAAAACATCTGGGATTTGAACTCAGGCTCCATGTCTACACTAGCTTCCTATCTTTTGGTCTACACTGTGCTTCTGCTACTGTCTGCTGGCTCCGTTTTCCTGTTTATAATAACAACTCACATTAAGAATCACTTTCTGAGTATGAGAGGGAGACAAGAAAGCTGGCCTTGCTCTGAGTTCAGATCTGACCTCTGAAATGGACTGGCTGTGTGACCTCTGAGCCGCTATTCCTCTCCTATAAAATGGGGGGCTTGGACTTGATGGCTTCCAGGGTCCCTCTAGTTCTAAGTCGATGACCCTACGATAATCTATCATAAGAGGCCTTCTGTACACCAATCTGGGGAGATCATCAAGAAATTCTCAGTGCTCCCACTTTGCCGATTCCAAGTGAGGCTCTCACCTCCACGGCCATTACCACTCGAACTCTCAGTAGAGACACACGCGATAAGCATTTGGGGAAAACACTTTGCAAACCGTAAATCTTAAATACATTTGGACACTATGATGGCTAGTGCACCGTCTGGGGAAAGAAGCATGGGACAGCACAGGAAGGACGTGCTGAATTCCCAGCCTATGCGGGAATTCCCAGCCTGTGCGGGAATTTCCAGCCTGTGCGACCTCGGGCTGATTCTCAGTTTCTTCCTCTGTAAAATGGGGGAGTGGGCTGGGGATTGGATACCCCTCAAGGTCCATTCCAGCTAGCCTCGGGATCCCACAGCACAGTCTTCTCCAGTTCTCTGGAAGGCAAGTCAAAGCCAGTTTGTCAGATGGATAGCTTTGCACCAAAGCCATCCTCCCACCTTCCAGTCACCTCCAACATTTCTACTGGCAGATCTGGAGGAGAGATGGTTAATCCAAGTCCATTTTTACTGGAAAGAAAAGTTGGAAAACACAGCCTTTGACTGTTCAAGCCAGTGTAGAGTAAAAACAAAATGATTCCCAAAAACCAGAGATCAGCCCGAGGAGGGGGATGGGGTGAGATAGCAAAGCTGAAGGTGGGCAGAAGAGTAGGAGGCAAGCAGAGATTAAGAATTCAAGAGTGGGGAGGACTCTGTGAGAGCCCTAGGGTTAGAGACAGAAGAACTCCAGAACCTTCTAAATGAAAGCCCGGTGCTGGGCTGGAGACAGTGAGGAGGGAGCTCCAACCCCAGGCAGATCACAAGTCTTGGGGCTGAAGGAGGGTTCCTGGAGGACAGCTAGGCCAACCCCCTCATCTGATGTGGGGAATGAGGCCCAGAGAGATCAAGTATGTGGTCTAAAAGTCACGAGATCACAGATTTAGAAGTGGAAAGAAGGAAAAGCAGAAGGATCATACATTTAGACTACAAGGCCGCAGGGGTAGAGCAGAAAGAACCCTGGATTGGAAATCAAGGTACTTCATTTCAAAGCCCCTTCCCGCTATTTCTACCTTTGTGACCTCAAATAGATCTGTCACCCCCTCAGCCTCAGTTCCCTTATCTGGGGGGGGGGCAGGGTTCACCTCCACCAATAAGGAGAGAGTCCTACAAGGATGGGCACAGGGACTGCGGTTATATTCCTAAAAGGACAGTATGGGTCTAGAATGCCTCCAACTTCCAGCTTCCTGTGGATCACTCCCAGCAACCTAGATCAGCAACCTAGAGCAACAGCTACATTTCTAGCCCACAGAGCTGAGAGTGGTCCAATGCCACGGACGTGGCACAGCAGGGACTCCACTTTGGATCCAGACTCCACATCCGGACCTTTCTAACTACACTGGCTACTTCTCTGATCATTTACACCATGCTATGGCTCTGCTGCCTCAGTTTCCCTTCTTGTATAATAACTCAGAAGTCTGGGGTTCTGACCTAAAGGGTCAGAAAGGTCTGGGCTCAGCGCTGCCTTCAACATACATACAGGTCATCTGTACCCCTTCAATCCCCTCTGCCTCCCTCTGCTGATCAGCTCCCATTTATCCCGCCTGTAGCGAGTTTGTACATAGTTGTTTTGATGTCCTCCCTATAAGACTGGGAGCTTCTTGAGGGCAGGGACTGTCTGTTGCCTTTCTTTGTATTCTCAGAGCTTAGCACAGTGCCTGACATATAGTAGGTGCTTAATAAATGTTTACTGGCCAAATCCCTCAATTTACAGACAAGGAAAGTGACAGCTAGAAAGGGAAGTGATTGGTAGCAGCTGCCATCCCAAGCCAATCCATCTGCTGCCTCCAAAGCCAGTGTTTGCCACTTCTGAGCTTAATATTCATTTGGTCAAACAGTCTCATTTTATCATTGCAGAAGCTGAGGCCCAGAGAAAGTGGTCTGCTGAAGTGAATCAGCTGTAAAGAGGGGGCGGGGAGGAAGCTGGCACCCAAACCCTCAAGACCCCAAATCTGGCTTGGTTGTAGTGGAGAAGAGCTGGTTAAATGCCTAGAAGATTAAGGTTTGAGGAGGTCCCCAAACTAAATCCCTATCTCGAATGAGTTGCGGTTTTTTGGGGGGAAGGGGAAGGAAATAAGCATTTATGAGGTACCTACTATGTGCCAGGCACTGGACTAAGAGTTTACAAATATTTTTCATTTGATCATCTCTTATCAACATTCCTGGAGGGCTTAGCACAAGTCACAGCCCTAAGGAAGCCCGTACACACAATATGCCTTTGTCCTGCAAGTGGCTCAGTTTCCCCCCAGCGACAGTTCCAGGGCCCGGGTTCCTTGCATTCCAGCAGTCCGGGTGACCTGTTAGACTGACAGCCCTAAGCCCGGCGGCAGGACTTCCCCACTTTCCCCTTCCCTCCTGGGGCCTCCAACCAGATTCAGGCCAGGCAGGGGTGAGGGTGGAGCCAGGGCTGGGGGAAGCTGAGATCTCGTGCTTGGAAGCGAAAGTCGGGGCAGGGGCTGCGAGGGACGAGGAGAGGGGGTTACCGGGGCCGGCCGGGCAGCTGCGCATCCAGCGTCCCTCGGAAGCGGGGTGGGGAGCGTCGTTGGCACTTCTCGGTCCAGGTGATCTCGGGTCCTGCCCGGGAGGAGAGACAGAAACAAAGCGGCAGCGTCCAGGAGGAGGAGGAGGAGGA
>NW_020954577.1:51725391-51819255 GCF_900497805.2 Vombatus ursinus | reverse complement strand
ATAGATAGATAGGTAGGTAGGTAGATGGGTAGATTGATGGATGGATAGATAGACAGACAGATGGACAGATAGATGGATGGATGGATAGACAGATGGACAGATGGATGGATAGATGGATAGATAATAGATGGACAGATGATGGATGGATGAATAGAGAGCTATATAGATACATAAATATATATAATAAGCAAATTATATATACTATATATATTTAAAACCTTTTGGTGAAACTAAAAATATTAAGAAATAGTATTTTCTCTAAAAAATCCATTCCCAAATCTTTAAGAAAACTGCTTACAAAGGCTTTGCGCAGTGAGTGATTGGATTATTGACCCAACCTATTATCTAGGACCCAACCTCCTCTGAGGAGAAAGGATTAAGATACTTATGGAAAGTAAGGTCCCTTTGTTTAATTCTTAGGGTAAGGAGGAGGGGGGAGTGGTTATGAGGATAGGATATTAACTAGGTTGATCAAATTCTGGAAAGCTAACCCAGAACTATATTGTATATATTGTCATTTTCTTTCTTGGGATTCCTACAAATATTACCTGAAATCTGCTCCAGGCAGAGAGAGATGTAGTATGGGGAAGTATGCCAGTTTGAACACCTCTCCAAGCTAGAAATAGCTTGAATATAGGTTTAATGATATAGTAAATAAAATTATTTCTGGAAGATCAGAGCTCAGAATGCTGAGTACAGTATTTGTATATTTCCCCCTGAAACTTTAGGTACCATTTCCTTTTTGTCTTTGCATCCTGTGTCTGACATAGAATCAATCAGCCAATGAGCGTTTGCTACCTGCCAGGTATTGTATTATTCTGGTCACTTGGGGTGCAAACACAAAGACCATGCAGCAGACAAATTAATAAGTGTTTGTGGAGCAGAATTGATTTCCTCTCCGTGAGTCTTC
Organism: Vombatus ursinus; assembly: GCF_900497805.2. Taxonomy (NCBI): domain Eukaryota; kingdom Metazoa; phylum Chordata; class Mammalia; order Diprotodontia; family Vombatidae; genus Vombatus; species Vombatus ursinus. The sequence continues at coordinate 51,818,345 of NW_020954577.1, read as the reverse complement.
TCTGCTCCATAAATAGGGTGAGCACCCAAAAGGTTACTTTGGGAATATCTGACCAGAGGAATCTTGATATAATTTTGCTTGGAACCTGGGAACTAGCATGGATTAGTATGTAGGTTTTCTTTTTAAAATTTATTATAAACATTGACCCAATAAGAAATGATAAATATGAAGAATTCTAATACAGTATACAGTGATACAGAGGGAAAACATATCAAGGATTGCAATAAGGGGGCCTGAGGCAATATTTAAGGCAATAATTCTGAGGTCTAATGCAGTGGACAGTCTTGAGCCCAGCTGGCTAAAGTCAAGGCCCAGACCCATCCTTTCTTGGAACTACAGATAGAGACCAAGAGTGGGAGGTGACATAGAGGTCCAATCCAAGTCTCTCTTTTACCCTCCTTTGCTGAACAATTTTCAGAGTGTGTGTGTGTGTGTGTGCATATATTTACATATATACACACATATGTATACAAACATATACATACATATCTAGTCAGTCAGTAGTCCATCAACAAGCATTTATTAAACACCTACTGTGTGCCAGCACCAAATATCACAATAATCATACAGTTGTTATATGTGTGAGGTAGTGTTGCATGGTGAATAGAGAGGCAGCCTCCTCCTCAGGAAGCCGGAGGTTCAAATGGATCCCCTTGACACCCATTGGTGTCTTTTGCTTTTCTTTGTCTCTCCACGGCAGGTGCCCGACACAGAATCCAAGTTTAATAAATGCCCACTGTGTGACTACTCTCAGCTTCTAGCGCTCTAGGCAGTTCAGAACCAGTGCCCCTGTGCCCCAGCAGGAGTGTCCTAAGGGGGCATCCCGTTCCCCATGGAAATCACAAGTTCACTTCTTTCTGAAAAATGTGTACTACCTACACATCCCTGGCCAAACTGCCCTGTGCCTCACTGTTTCTATAGGCCTTTTTGAGGTAGCTGGAGGCTCAGTGGGTAGCGCTCCCTGGAGATAGCATGACCTGAATTGGAATCCAGCCTCAGACACTTACTAGCTGTGTGTCATTTAACCTCTGCCTCAGTTTCTTCAACTGTAAAAGGGAGATAATAACAAGACCTATCTTGTAGAGACATTGGAAGGGCAAAATGAGATATTTGTCAAGAGTGCTTAGCACAGAGCCTGGCACATAGTAGGTGCTATATAAATGCTTGCTTCCTTCCCTTTTCTTTTCCATTTCTGACCTTTTCTTCTCTCCTTACACTGTCCCCAAGTTGAAGTGCCCAACCTCAGCAAATATCTGTAAATTACCTACTAAAGACAAGACACCATAATTGGGTCTGCGGATATGCAAACAACAAGGTACGTAGTCCCTGTCCTCAAAGAGCTTATAGTCAAATAAGCCATTTACCCAAATAAATCCAGGGTGACCTAAATCTTAGTGTAAGTTTCAATAGCTTAAAACTGAACTAAGATTTTGGGGGACACCCTATATGACACAATGAAGTGTGGTCAGTCTTCATTATAGTCAGGGCCAGGGGTCTCTAGAGTGGGGTACTCCCACCCCCGAGAGTGGCTGGCAAAGACATCAGCACATAGGAGAGCAGCCCAACTGATCAGTGTTTTTGTAGCTGGGGCTTGCTTCTGAGGCTCTCCTTCCCCCTTGCCTATGCCCAGTGAAGGGCAGCCCTATGTGCTATACCCCCTCCAGGAAGCCAGGGGCAGGCAGTCATTCCTTGTATTCCCTGCATACCTGCTCCATCCCCCCGACAGCCACTGAAGCTTCAGCATATCTTGAGCTCAAATGTGCCCTGACCCAGCCTCTGCCTACTGTCCACACCCCCTGCTTGCCCAGTGCCTGGGGGACCAGGACAGCAAAAGGGGCAGCTAGATTCTGCTTCCTCAGAAATGGGGACCCCTCTTGGACCTCCACACCAGGGGGACAGGTGGGATGTGAGTTACTTGTGGGGGAACTAAGATGCTCACTGCCCGATGCTTCAGGAAGGGGAGGCGTGTCCAGACTGCAATGGGGGCAGGCAGACCCTGCTTCCCGAGAGGGAAGCCTCATCCTCAGGAAAGGATGGGCAGGATGAGGACTCAATAACCTAGGACAGAATGAGGGAGAGATCTCACTGGAATACTGGAGGGTGGTGGGGGTAGTCCATGGGCACTGGCGTCCAAGCTGGCCCAGGACGGGGAGGTGACTGTACATTGCCACCAGCCTGGGCTCTTCTCGCCCTCTCCCCTCACCCCAAGAGGAGGAAATGCCATGCTGACCCCAGATGAGCTTGGGTAAGGAGAGGGCACAGCAGTGGTGTCCGCAGGAATGAGAGCACAAAGAGCAGCTGCAGCCAGAGACAAGGGGCACCTTGGCTGCTGCTGCCAGTGCCGGTGGGCCTAGGGCTCTGAGTTCAGAACTCTCTGGGACCTACAGCTCTCCTCCCAACACCCACCAGAAAACTGCTGCTGGAGACATTTCAGTCTCTATGGGACCGTTCTTTGTCTTTGACTTCCTTGGCAGTCTGTGTCCACCAGTGGCATCTCTGTGTCAAAGCTATTTAATCGACCTCTCCAATCCCCCAATGCATTTAGTAGCCAAAGCTTGGTCTTACTTGTCAAACAGTGTCACTGACAGAATAATGAATTGGCACCAGCTGTCTGCCTGCCCTTCCTAGCATCTTATCTATCTCTCCGTTTACTGTCAGGGAAAGAGAAATAGAACCCTCAATCTAGTAGGAGCAGCATTGTAATGTGTCCCCAGGTAAAGCTCGAAGACCTTACATTGCAGATTTTTTGCAAGTCTACATCAATGGAAAGAATCTCCACACTGGAAGCTCCTCACCCCAGTGAAATTTATCTCCCATTTACTCTGTAGGCATCTTGCACCTGCCTAGTTACTTACATGCTGAATCTCCCATTACCATGGGAAACTCCTTGAGGGAAGAAACTGTTTTTGGCTTTCCCTGTATCCAAAGTTCTTAGCTCACTGCTTGGGACATAGTATGTGCTTAGTAAATGCTTGTGGACTTGAAATCACAGGTGTGGACTGCCATTAAGATGACTACCTAGTACCCAGAATGCACCGTGTATGACCCAGAATGAAGATAAATCAAGTCCTTCTACACAAGAGCTGATGTTCTGACAAGATCCCACCAGTTTAACCCAAGAAAACAAGATGGGGAGACTGACAGAGGTCACGATGTTGTTGCTTCCATCTCTGGAATTCATGTCTGGTAAAAGTTCATAGCTGAATTATAATGGGAGAGTGGGGCTGTGTGCACAGAGATTATTAGGAAAGGTCCTTAAATAGGCTAATTGCAAGAGGGAGAAAATACCAATTAGGAAAATAACTAAGTGTCTCAGAGTCTGAATCATAATCCTTATTGATTGGAAAAAGAAATCATAATATCTCATTATTCTGAGTAACCATAAGAGGGAGCAGTTTCAAAGTGTGACTAATGGTCCTTCTGGATTTCCTGCGATGTGGAAATTATTATGAAAGCTTCTGCATATGACCACTGCGGGTTGAAAACAGAGCAGCGACGACGGTGAGGCAACGAGGGCTTTGGCCCCCAGTGCCCATATTTACAGAGGCTGACAGAAAGTGGAATCCATGGAGCTTGGCACCTGACCAGCTAACTAAGTAAAAGAGAAAGATGTCTGAGAGTAGGTTGGGCTGAGCTGCTACCCTACCTGGCTTGAACTAGCCTCGTCTCCATTCTTGAGGAGCCATCAAGTGGTGGTGGCTCTTTATCTACTTTGCCCTGGGTCTGTTCTGATGCCCTTGTCAGAGACACAGACTCGTGGTTTTGGCTCTTGGGGGTTAGTGTGCTTTTCCAAGCAAATTCCAAATTTGGGTCCCGAAGAATCCAAAAGATTCTTCTTTTGCTTAGATTCTTAGTGTGTTGGGCAACCCCCTTCTCCACTTGTGAAGATCTCAACAATTTCCCCACTCATTCCCACCCTGTGCAGTTTCCCCCCATGCCCTTTCAAAGATCCTCCACAGAGGAACAGCCCAATGCACGTATGCCTTCCTCTGGCTACTTTGTTACCTTCGGGCTACTCACATTTTGTGTTCTTGTTAGACCAATCCACCTCTGCTTTTGGTCACATGTATCCTTGATGATCTGTGTTGTGGTGTAGTAGAAAAGCTACTAGCTTTGGTGTCAGGAGATCTGGGTTCAAATCTCACTTCTGACACTTGCTAGCTGAGTGACTAGGTCATAGACAGGCTTCAGAATCTCATTGGGGCAGAGGATTTCTGCTCTGGAAATTCCCCAACCTGTTATAATCATAGATTCTTTCCCTCTTCACTCTGAAAAGTCTTAAAATACAGTACTACAGATCAGGACAATACCAAATGACTGGATGTGCTGTGAGAGCTAAGGGTTGATATCTCTTGCCCCGCTCCCCCAAAAAAATAACTGTAGGAAGCCCAAATGACAACAGAAAATACATTTTTTAAGAGAACAGTTTTTCCCCATTGTGAGTTGTATAATTGTTCTACACAAACAGGAAGTCTCAGAAAACCACTATGGCCCAAATAAACCACAAAGCCTTATTTGTATGATGCCTTATTAGAAGCCAGCTGCTTTTGCTTTATTAATGTTTTATTAAGGACCATCTGGCTGCTGCCGCCATGGTTCTGATCTTCAAAGAAGTGGGCACAGAAGAGGAATAAGCATTTTCCGCTCACAGACTATTCCAGAAAGTCTCTCTGGTTCGGGGGTATTTTCTGAGACCCATGAGGATCATATGAAGCATATTGTCACTGCTGTGGACACAAATCCTTCTTCCTGCCTTCTTCTTGAAATTTCCATGTCCCATGATTGTATTTCCAGGGACTTGCCTAAGCCAATAATGCTTCCCGATTGATGACATGGGGCAGTGAGGTGGTACAGTGGATATGGCGCTGAGCCTGGAGTCAGGAAGACCTGAGTGCAAATGTGACCCCAGATACTTTTTAGCTATGTGACCCTGGGCAAGTCACTTCACTCTGTTTGCCTCAGTTTCCTCATCTGTAAAATGAGCTAGAGAAGGAAATGGTAAACTACTCCAGTGTCTTTGCCAAGAAAACCCCAAATAGGGTCATGAAGAGTCAGGCGTGACTGAAAATGACTGATGACATTGGACATGGGAAACCAATCAGTGCACCTGAGTAGGCGTTTGCCCTCATCCCTGGAAGACCCATGAGCTTTGGCTGACTGGTGTAGAGGAGACAGGACAGGAGAGATGGACATGCCAAGGCTCAGGGAGTCTCTCTGCTGGTCTTTCCCACCTTCTGCCATGGAGGCATACAAGGCTCTGGTGAACCCTATAATTTTTTACTTCCTTTGTGGCCCCCCATTTCGTATCCCCATCCCAGGTATCTCCTGTTGGGTCTTCCCATGTGCTCCTCCTTGGTTGCCTTCCTACCTCTCAGACCAATCCTTTCCTTCTCCCCTTATAGGATCATCCACACCCCACCCTCATGCATGACTACAGCCCACGGCTCCGTACTGGGCCCTTTTTCTGTCCTAACATTCTCCCTCTTGGTGATCTCATCAGCAACCTTATCTCTATTCAGGTCACTCCAATAGCTAGCTATGTATCTATAGAGGTCTGTCTATCTATTTATCATTTATTTCTAGGATCACTTTTGTTGTAGTTATTCAGCTGTTTCATTTGTGTCTGACTCTCCATGACCCCATTTGGGGTTTTCTTGGCAGAGATACTGGAGTGGTTTGCCATTTCCTTCTCCAGCTCATTTTACAGATGAGGAAACTGAGGCAAACAGAGTGAAGTGGCTTGCCCAGGATCACACAGCTAGTAAGTATCTGGCATCACATTTGGATTGAGGAAGGTGAGGCTTCGTGACTCCTGGTCGGTGCTCTATGCACTATGGCGCCACCTAGCTGCCCTGATCATAGGACCATAGCCTAGAGGTGGAAGGGGCCTCCGAAACCGTCTAGTGCCACTATTTCAATTTATAGATGAGAAAACCGAGGCCCAGGGAGGTAACGTGATTTTCCTAAGATCACACCAATAGTGAGCATCAAAGGTGGGATTTGAATCTAGGTTCTCTGACTCTTTCCACTTTATCAGCATCCGGATTGCCCTACTGGTATCTTAAATTCAGCATGGATGAAATGGCACAGGCCCGGGCACCCATCAGCTGGGGAATGGCTGAACAAATTATGGTCAACGAGTGCATATGCAGTGACATTGTGCTGTGGAGAATGACAAAGGGGATGGTTTCAGAGAGTCCTGGGGAGACTTGTATGAACTCTGATGCACAGTGAAGGGAGCAGAGCCAGGAGAATAATTTACACAGTAACAACATAGTAAAGGCAACAACCCTGAAGACTTAGGAATGCTGATCAACTCAATGACCTGCCATTATTCCAGAAGACTGACATTAAAGTGTGGGACCTGCCTCCCAACAGAGAGGTGATAGACTCATGCAGAATGAGACGTGCATGTTTGGTCATGGCCGACGTTTTCCTTGGCTATGCATATTTGCTACAATGGTTTTGTTCTTCTTTTTTCTTTCCAGTGTATGTGGGAAGGAGTTTGGGGAGACAAGAGAAAGAAAAAAAATAAATGCTTGTTAGTTAAAAAACAAATAAAATTTAATTTTAAAAAGTTGTGAAAGTAACTACTTAAAGTACATAGGAAAAAAATGGAAATTTGATAGCTAAAATGCAATTATTATTCTGCCAAGTTTGATTAGAAATCAGACTGACATGCCTGCAGTCCAACTTAAACTCAGTTATAATATAATTAAGAGTTAGGACATTTTAATTGCATTCCTATTTAAATGTTAATGTCTCCAACATGCACCTGATTTGCAATTAGTCCTCATTTTGGAAAACTATAATCATCAATTTTAGCTGCACGTTGTAGGTCTGGGTTGGTATCCACATACAAACCAACGGACCTAGATGATAGCTAGAGAGAAGTTGGTCTATAGGCACCATTACCATCTCTCTGTGTACTCCCAGCTCCTCTCTCCCCACTGCCAGATAGTGTTGCCCAATGGATAGTCCAGTGCAAGGGCCATTTTCCAACTGAGGCCCTTCCTGGTTTTCCTCAGTGCCAGTATCTATCTCCTCCCTCAAATTACCTTATATCTGTTTAGTACACACACACACACACACACACACACACACATACACACACACACACACACACACAAATACACATCCCCTTCCTCCAATAGAATGTGAGATCCTTTAGGGCAGGGGCTGTTTCCTTGTTATTTTTGTTTGTTTTGGTATTGCTAGCACCTAGTATAGTGTCCGCATGTAGTGGCTACTTAATAAATACTTCTTGTTTAGTTGATTGACTCAGAGTCAGAAAAATCTGAGTTCAAATCCTGCCCCAGACACTTACTAGCTGTGTGATCTTGGGCAAGTCACTTAACCTCTGTCTGCCTCAGTTCCCTCATCTGTAAAATATGGACAATAATGGCACCTGCCTCCCAGAGTCATTGTGAGGCTATAATATGCGTTGGTTGGGCTAGATAAATGTGAGCTCTTACTTTTTGACCCACGTACAAGGAGAGGATCTTCATCCGCAAGCAGGAGCTGGTGACAGGGCTAGAAGAGAGTCTGATATGTAGCTATAGAGCCGCCCTCAACATCAGCTTGGACTTTGCCCTTTTCCTCATACTGCCCCCCCTACACCCTACTCACTATTACTACAGCACTAATTATAATTTATAATCATAATAACAATAACTAGAATTTCTATAGCACCTACTATGTTCCAGTTGTTTTCTGTCACGTCTGATTCTTGGTGACCCCATTTGGGGTTTTCTTGCCATAGATACTGGAGTGGTTTGCCGTTTCCTTTTCCAGATCATTTTACAGCTGAGGAAACTGAGGCAAACAGGGTTAAGTGATTTGCCCAGGGTCACACAGTAAGTGTCTAGGGTCACATTTGAATTCAGGTCTTCCTGACATCCAGCCTGGCGCCATATCCACTGCACCACCTGGCTGTCCTCCGTGTTCCAAGCACTGAGCTAAACACTACAAATATTATCTCATTTGATCCTCACAACAATGCTGTGAGGTATCCTCAGTTTACAGTTAAGGAAACTGAGGCAAACAGAGAATAAGTGACTTGCCCGAGGTCCCACAGCTAGGAAGTATCTCAGGCTGGATTTGAACCCAGGCCTTCCTGATTCCAGGCCCGGCCCCATGCACTGTCCAGCTATAAGCTGCTTATAGCGAAGAACTTGATAAACTCATTGAAGCTGGAGAGGTAAGTGCCTGATACCTGCTTAAAATATCCTCTCCCTTACAATATTTGAAGGAGTAACTATCTAACGGTGGGATTGTTTTCTGTCAGTTGGTAGAGAATGTTTGAGGCACCTTCCCAGCTCTCCTGAGACCACGGCCAGCAGGCAGTCACCTCTGCTGCCTGTTTCTGGGGCTGGGACTGACAGTCTGAGGCTTCTCACTGAATCTGGGGCCTCAGAGCTGGAGAATCCCGAAAGATTGATGCCCAACCCTGTATTTTACAGATGAGCCAACGAAGGCCTTGAGACCCGATGCAGCCATGCCGCTAGGAGATGGCCGAGCAGAGACCAGAGTCCAGGCCTCCGGGGTCCCGAGCAGGGCTCTTTCTGCTTCCCCACACTGCGTTTTTTGGGGAGCCGAGAATAATCCCAGGGAAAGAATCACGGCTCTGAGTGCAGATCAGCCCCAGGAAGAACAGTGGGGAAAAGGCCAAATGATTTATTTCTGAACAATGCCCTGCCCCCCTCTCCTGCCTCCCCCATAATGGATGGGCACCCCGTGGCTGCTCCTCTCTGCCAGGTGCCAAAGAGATGAATCCTAATGAGGGATGAAGGCTGCTGCCTGGGAAACACTGCCCTGCCAGGGGAGGAAAGTGCATCTATCCCCTGGCTCCTAGCGGTCCGTGCTCCCTCAGCTTTGCCACAGATCTGTGAGCTTGCCAGACCTCCCGGGCCCGGCCAGCTCTCCATTTAGCTACACCTCACTCCTCTCTGTGGATCGATGCCCAGCAAGCTTGATCAGCCCCTGTTCGTGCTGCTGCAAGGCACTGGAGAGAGCCCCCCGCCCCTCAAGGAGATTACAGTCTAAAGGGGGAATGAGACACCCACACACCTAAGTGTGATACTAGGTAGCACGTGAGAAGAGTGAGGGAGGGGTCTGGACAAAGAAATGGGAGGCAGTCGGGCATGACAGGTAGGGAGCTGGCCTTAAAGTGAGGTTCTGGGCTCAAGTAACATTCACTTAGGGTGTGACCTTGAGGGTTGTTTAACCCCTCAGGGTCTCGGGTAGCTTTCTAAGACTGTACATTGAAGACTCTTTGCTAATCTGTCTTGGTAAAAGGAGCTACATTGATGAGATCTGGTCTGGTTTTTTTTTTTTTATTAGACATGAGATATTTATTTTGTGAGACAATCAAGTGATTGTAATTCCCCACATACTTCTGATTAAGTGCAATAGGAGCCAGTCATGTGTAATCTCTGCACAGTAATGCACCTCATCCTTTTATTTTTAGTCATTACACAAAAATCAAATCATAAAACCAGTGAACAAGATATGCGGACTTCACGAAAGGTAGCTAAGCCTACATAATGAGAAGTTAGAACCGGACACAAACTGGAATGGTCAAGGAATAGGAATTTAGTCAGATAGAATGCAATTAAAAGTAACCAAAATAAGTGTTCAAATATAATTTTCTTCAATATAGTAAATGCTCTCTTTAAATCACATTCAGGCAAGGTGCACATTTTTTTTCTTTTTTCCTTTTTAAACCCTCCACTATTAGCTTAGTTATGTTAGGTATATATGGTAAATTATCCAAAGTTACACAAAGTAATTTTGATGTGGGTCAAATGCTGCTTTGAACATCATGTAAAAAATAAGATTGACTTTCTGAAACTAAATTAACATTCTGACACAAATACACAAAATAAAATTTGGCAACATTAAAGAGATGTCACAAATGCTTATTCTCAGCTATGTAGTGTTCCCATACGCAAACTTTTGGTTTTAAATCTCACAACTGGATGAGTATCCAGGAGCAGTTTTCTTTCCATTTTGGCCATTATTTAGAAAAAGAAACTGTTCCTAAAACCAGTTTACAATGAACTTTAGTAAGCATTTTAATTCCTACATAAAACTTCCAGGTGTAACACAGTAAACACTGGATGGGAAGCCTGTAAAGTACAAAGGTCATCCCACCCACCAAGGTATCAAGATTCTCTTTCTACAAGCAGATAAATTCTATCTTTCTGGTCACTGGGTGCAATGTTAGACATTTTCATGTGTGCTCATGTTTCAAAAAACATTCAGAGAAATTACAAAGCACTGTGATTGTACCTCACTGGTAAAAGGCTTGGTATGGTTTGATCTCATGGCTTTGCCTGTCTCACAGAAGCCCAACATCCCCACCCTGGCCGAGAGTGTGTTAGTGTGTGTATATGTTTTATGGCTACTTGCTTCCAAAGATGTGCAATTTAATGTGAAAAAAAGTTGCTAGGCCTATCTCCTTACTGCGTATAAAATCGGCTGCAGAACAACCCTAGTCCCAAGCAGTGCCTCCCCAATAAACACCCATCATCAGAATCAACGGGACTGGGGTTCGTGATTGTCCCTCACAACCCATACAGTTGCTTGTACTGAGGCTGCCTGGGATGCCGGTCTGGTTTAAAAAAAGAAAGATGAGGGAGAGACCAATTTTCAGGTAGTTCAGGCCAGGGGAGGATCAGAGAAAGCTTAATGGAAACCTTGGATGGCACGCAAGTTGGGCCTTGAAGGAAGAGAACCTCAAAAAGAAAAGAAGAGGAGGGAGGACATTCCAGGAATGGGCAAATGCTTAGAGGCAAGAAAGGGCAGGAGAAGACTGCGGAGCATTTAGCCAGGAGGAGGACCAACCCTACTTCTGCCACTTTCAAAGGCATGGAACCTTGAGCTAGTCACTTACCTCCCTTGTCCCCATTATCTTGGTCTGTAAAATGACGGAGTTGGAATGGATGACTCCTGAGGTCATCTGAATGTCTGTCCAGCCCAGACATTGTGGCAGATCAGCCATCAGCTTTGCTGCTGTTCTAGCGCCATCTTGGCCAGAGGTCATCCTTTGGTGAGTCAACCCACTCATGCTTGGGTTGAGTTCTGGAGCAAGCTTGATCGGTGAGTGAAGCAAGTACAAATTTGTCTAACCAACTCTTCCTAGTTGACCAGAGCATGCTATCAGCTCTGCTGCCAGGCACATATACTCGCTTCCTCTTCCAGCTTCCTTATTTTCTCTTTCCACCTCTCACTCTGGCAACAGTAATCAATCAGCACCATTGCTTTGGGAAAAGGTATGTCAATGGAAGCCCCATGGCTCCTCTCTCCATTTCAGTGACTTTCAATACAAAAATAGCCCTCACTGGCCATCAGTGGCTGCTTGTCAGAAGGGCTCAGGAAATGCTCCTTAACTTCAATGACTAATGACCAACCTTGTGCTGGTGAAGGGAGTTTCTATAATAGGAGCTCCCCACAGGGATGAAATTGTGGGCCCAACTCCTCCCATCCCTCTATCAAGTTCTGGGGTGTTTAGTTCAAATAAACAAACAAACAACCTCTGTTTATAGTGAAGCCTTGCACTGCACACACACACACACACACACACACACACACACACACGTCTTTAGTATGTTGTCTTCTCTCATTGGATTGTAAGCTCCTTAAGGACAGGAACTGTCTTTCTTTTCCCCATTCGTATTTCCAATGCTTAGCATAGTGCCTGACACACAGTAGGTGCTTATGTTTAGTGACTATGGATACCACAATTATGTCTGTAAAAGAGGAAATGTTAAAACCTTTCTGGACCCATTGGGCTCCCTACAACCAAGTTGAGTTAATCAGGGAAAACCTCTAAGAAGAGGAGATGGTCGATCTCTGGAGTGTTAAAGGGAGGTAGACCTGTGGCTTGGAAAACAAAGAAGATTGAGGAAAAGACCCAACATAAAGATGGGAGGTGAAGCCTCTATGCCAGCTGTGAAATGGGTTTGCCTTGTTGAACGCAGCCCAGTTGCTACAAAAGTTGGCATGATGAGACCTTCTGTTACAAAGACAGAGTTTTTCTCCAATTTGCATTAAGCCAACCTGTGCTCCTCTCTGTGCCCATCAAACACATGTGAAGAGAAGAAATTCAGACCAAGCACAGCCTTTTCCCATCTCATTTATTCAGAGATCAACTAGCTCCATAAAGAGAGCCCCTTGCACATTCATGAGCGTTCATAGAGGTGTTATTCTGATCTTAAGATGGCATGATCTGGCTTTAAAAAAATACAAAAGGAATACCACCACAAGTAGCCATAAAAATGGTGCCCGCCAAGGAGCTGGGGTAAAGGGGAAGGAAACTGCTGTGAATAAAATAAACAAATTCAACAGCCTCTAAACACTGCAGCCCCCCAAACCAAATTATTGTTTGATGGTTGGCATTTTAGCCATCATCATCACTCACAGAGGCTGGTGTGACGCATATTTCCAATGCAGAGAAATAAAAGCCGATGCTGAATAGCAGATAAATACACTGAAGATGCGAATCAAAGCCGTGAAGAGAGACAACAGCTGGTAGGGAAAAAATAGAGCCATGCAGATGTCAAGATCAAAATTAAAGACATTTCAAATCTGTTACACTAATACACGGGAACTGTCATCCCCAAGGTTATCGGAATGGCTTTTTATTTCTCCCACTCAGAATTAGAGAGTGCCAGACTATTCCACATTGAGCTGAAAGGCTCAAGGTACCAACAGGCTCATGAGAAGCGTCAAGGGCCCAACTCACTCATGGTGGAGTGTCTACCTCTTAGCGTTTGCTCGAGACCCTCTGGACACACACCTGGACAATACAGAAAGACGGAGTCTGTGGAACAGGTCGGGTATTTGGTGGAAGGAGTAAAAGCAGAGCTCTTAAAAAAATGGAACTAAAGAAGTGAAACCCAGGCAAGGAAAGAGGGAGTGGTGTTGGAATAACCTCGACCATGTTCCTGCAGTTGGCCTGCTAGCTTTCCTCTCTACACAGCATCCTGGCAAGGCAGCGCCCAGAGTCCCTGCAGGGAGTGAGTGAAATTTGTGAGAATCCTCTTGGTGCTCTAGTAACAGATTGGGTCCTCAACCTTGGTAGGTGGTCCCAGAATTCAGTCCCCTGCTGTGGGGAATTTGTTGGCTCATGGCCTGGCCACTCCTCCCATTGTGTTTACACAGAACAACCCTGCTGGCTGGTAATCAACCATCAAATTTTGCAGGGAGATTCATGGGCAGCCAAATGGGCTCATTCTCATACCCATTTCCTAGAGTCAATAGCAACAAAAGTAAGGAAAGTCCAGTGGGGCTAGGGACAGGAGGCAGGAAGAATTTCCATAAAGGTATCCAAAAACTTTTATGAAGTTGGGAGTTCCCTCCAACCCTCTAAGAAGAATGGGATTTTATATTTTGTCTTTGATTGAAAAAAGACATCAAAATTGAACTTCATGAAAGGCAACCTGGCACCAGAAAAGAAGACTGAACTGGGAGTCAGGAGATCTAAATGTGAATCCTGCCTTGCACATTTACTAGCTGTGCGAAGGGGTGGTGCAGTACCATGGAGAGAGCACAGGATTCGGACAGGGTTCGAATCCCAGATTCATGCCTTGGTGACTTTGGGCAAGTGATTTAACCTCACTCTGAATCTGGAAAATAAAGGGATGGAACCTCTAATGTCCCTTCCGGCTCTAAATCTCTGATCTTATGGCTCTGGGGGAAAGTGACATCCCCTCTCTAAAGCCTTCCGTTTCCTCATCTGTAAAAAGAGGGTGATGATCCTTGTAGTCTGCTGAAAGGAGAGCTGCTGATACAGCAATGATTAGCTACGTTCTCCCTTTCCAAGGCTACTTTCGCCCCAACACTGGTGATTGAGGAAGGGTAAGGTTAGGGATAGAACATGAATTTCAAATTGTATAGGAGTCAGAGACTATTCCATTATGTGGCTACTGAGCCTCCCCAAGAGTTGCTCCCTAGGAAGCTCCTTCATCTCTCTGGGTCTCATTTTCCTCATCAGTAAAATGAGACAGAATCAGAGAATTTTAGAGATGGATGAAACCTCAGAAGCCATCTCATCCAACCAAACCCTAAAGCAGAATCCTCACGATGACATACCCAACAAGTGGTTGTTCAGTCTCTACACAAAACAGTCGAATTAGACGATCTTAAAGGTCCCTTGTAGCTTTGAAACTCTACAGTTTTGTAATTCTGAGTTAAAGTAGACTTTTTTTAAAATTTTGATTTTTTCAGTGAGGCAATTGGGGTTAAGTGACTTGCCCAGAATCACACAGCCAGGAAGTATTATGTGTGTGAGGCCGCATTTGAACTCAGGTCCTCCTGACTCCAGGGTCGGTGCTCTATGCACTACACCACCTAGCTGTCCCCTAAAGTAGACTTTTGATCTTCTCACCCAATCCCATGTCCCTGGTGGGTTTTCTAGAATAATCTAGATTTTAGAGCTGCTTTGGAGACCAAACCGGGTGAGAAGGAGCAATTGACAGAGACAACTGAAAATGGATTATTCCCCAAGTTGTTTTTTGGTCATTGACTATGAAAATAACCAGCAGGAGGCACTGGCCGGCTAACGGCAGTATTAGGAATGCCCTTCCTAGCACCTGCTGGGACCAGCTTTCCCAAGGACCATTCATAACATACAGATTTTCTCTCTGTAGGCCAGTTGGGCACTCCACGCCCACCCAGACCTCAAATAACATGGCATTTGGTCTGGCTTTCTTTGGATTTATGAAATACAAGCATTGGAAGGAATTTCCATCTACAGAATAAGAGAGCTATGTCAAGTTTTCCCATTGTTTTCCCATAGTGGTATAACTAGGTCAATGAATAGGTACGGATTAGTGAATTTCTGGGCATGGCTCCAAATTGTTTTCCAGAATGGCTGGACCAATTCACACCTCAGCCAATGGTGGACTAGTGTGCCTATATTCCCAGAGCCCAAAGCTTTTTAAAAACCAGCCGCTTGGGGCAGCTAGGTGGTACAGTGGATCGAGCACCGGCCCTGAAGTCAGGAGGACCTGAGTTCAAATTTGGCCTCAGACCAAACACTTGACACTTACTAGCTGTGTGACCCTGGGCAAGTCACTTAACCCCAACTGCCTAAAAAGCAAAAACAAAACCAAAAGAAACCCAGCCCCTAGAGCAGGCTTGTTTCAGGTTACTGGTAGTGCCTTCTCTCCAACTTCCTCTGTAGATCTCTTTTTTGTTCACAGTTGTTAGCAGTTGTTCCTTTCTTTCCACCCACGATAGCATGCTCCTTGAAGGAAGAGGACATTTTTGCCCTTCGTTGTATCCCTGGTGCCTAAGCAACTGATAAATGCTTGTCTTGATTTCAATAACATGCAGAATAATCAATCAATCAACATTTATTAAGTGTCTATGATGTACCTGGGGACACAAAAAGAGGCAAAAGACAGTTCCTGCCCTCAACGAGCTCACAATCTAATAGGGTAAGACCCAGAGTCAGTTTGAGAGCTAGCAAAAACCACCAGAGTTAGCCAGGATCACTTCACCTTCAGCAATGAGAAAACTGAAGCCCAGGCTCACTCCAGGCTGCACAGAGTCAATGGTGGAGCTGAGATTTGAACCTCTGTCTTCCAATGCCAGCGCTAGTACCGCCACCCTCATCACGCTGAGCTAATACTCCTACGAGGAAATCTAGACCCAGTTTCCTTGTGAGCAGCCTGAACTACGCTCTCTGTGTAGGTGAGGAGAACCCGGCTAGGGTCTACACCAGACCAGGATCAAGGGATGGCGGCTATAGAAACGGAAAGGAGATTGATCTGCTTGTCTGCATACAAGAGAACGACAGACTCCAATTTTGAAGGAGGATTTTATTGTCGGAAACCTCAGTGGACAGTTGTCCTTTGCCCTGGGAAAGAGCTCACCTGTTCCATGCAATGCCAAAATCCTACCACTGTCCTAAGCTTACCAACCCATGAGGCTTCTGCCTTTTTTCTCACTTTTTATTGTGGCAGGTCAAATGCTTGCCTACTTTGAAACCTGTCAAACATTTTATTTTGTTTTTTCTTTCTTTTTGCAGAAACCTTTCCTTACATTCTTACCCAGCGTTGAGCTTCCCCAGCACTGACTTGTGCATCAGGATAGAAAGTTTAGGCATTAATGAGGCCTCAATTCTAATATCATTTGGGCAATTGCTTGGTCATACATTTCCTTTGTTGCACATATGAGCATATGACTGTGATTTGGAATCACTCGCCAGTACGAAAGGCAAACTGCCTCGCCCTGTGGTCTGAATCTGTGCTTTCTCTTAGGCAGCTGCCAAGTTCGTGAAGCAGAGACACTGGACAGGAGGGAAGTGGATGGGAGAGAGCGATGGACAGGACACAGCTCAATGCTGCGGGACACTTGGAGAGTCATCAAAACAGAACGGAGAGTTCAAAGGAAGATCGGCGATCCCATCGTTTGGGGCGTAATAAGGCAGATGGTCAAACATTTTGTACAAGATCTAAAATGTGGTACTTATAAGAGGTAGAAAATACCAAAATAGTATTTAAGAAAACACATCAGTTATTTAAAACAATTAGGTAAATTTGCCAAGTTTGTTTTTTTTTTTCTTAAAAAGTTCCCCTGTTGTATGTTTCGAGTTTGTAGAAACCAGCAAGGTTGTGGATACAAATGCATTGCGAATTTCAAACTGTACTATTGAACACTGGCAACATTGTTTAATAGGTTGCAGTGGGAGGGTCACGGGAGGACAGGAAAGCAGGGGCTGCTTTCAGTCCTAGCTAAAGGTTCGGTTCTCCCTTAGGGAAGTTTCCCCAGTGGCTGCTTTGAGCCATTGATCCGAAATGTTGGGCGTGGGGATTTCTTTCCTAATGCTTGAACAACAGGGTAAAATTGTGCATGTAAGGCAACTGGACAACCTCTTCCAGGAGGTTCTAAACCCATATTAAATAAAAATAAGATTTCATCTCACACCCCATCCTCCCACCTGAGGAAATAAAAAGAAGAGAATAATCAGACCAGCGCCTGCAGAATCACCCGGGATGAGCAATTCTCCAGCAGTCTGAGGCCAAAAGGTCGCTGAGCGACCAAATTAAACTTGGGCGGCTCGTGAAGTCGGGGCTCTCTTCCTGTTCCCTAACATATCTGGGAGATGTTATTTTTCCCCTTCAACACAATTCAATAAGGCATCAATTTAATCTGAATGTCTGTGAAGCCTTTGGAAAATTAGTGTTAAAGCTTCTCCCCTTCTCCTCTCCCCAAGCCTCTAACATTCAAGATTTCATTTTATTAAATAGTTTATATATAAAAAGAAATTAAGGTGTTCTACATTCATACAAACAATCATGGTAACAATTGGAGTTGTAGAGAAATCCATTGAGGAAAATAGATACTTATATACTTACAAGGCTAGAGTAAGCACAAATGTGTCATTCTAGACGGTGTCTTTTAAATACATGTACATATATTTATATATAGATAAGTATGCATTGTCTCAGAAAGCAACCAGCAGAGAATGAGAGGCAGATGAACTTCTTTCACCACAGGGTAGGAGTGTCCAGTTTGGAAAAGCCATGGTCTCTTCGAAGGTCCAAGTAAGTACCGTTGCTCACCCATGAGTCATCACTGGATTTCCTGTCCAACACCAAGAAGTTTGCTGAATGAGCATCTGAAGGATTCTCTGGACAGTCTCCTCACCTATCGCTACCTGAGGCCTCAAAGAATACAGCTGTTCTTTGATCTGTCGAACTTTCTTAATCCTCTAATACAGGCAAAGACTGAAAAGTTATAGATTACTGGAAGGGTAGAACCTGAAAGCCTGGAAACCTGGATTTTTGTCTTTGTTTTTGAAAATCCTCAGGGCCTCTGACTTGTCAAACATGAGAGACTGTGAACAGTTTGGCTTTTGAGAAAACCACAAGGGCTCATCTGGTGCTGTATCAATCAATCACCAAGAATTTATTAAGCGTCTACCATGTGTATGACGCTGTGTTGGGCCTTGGGGATAAAACCTAAATCTATATGACAAATAAGTATGAAAAGATACAAAGTGAAATGAGCAGAATCAGTCTACATTGACTACAGCTATGAGTATGTGTGAGATGGCCTAGAGTCTAGGGGTCTTGCTACCCACCTGCGTGTGTGATAAAGGCAGAAATGTGGAGCAGGCAGGGAGAAAGACAATGACGTCCCCTCCTTCCCTTAGCTTTGGTTCTACCTTAAATTCACTTGCATGCCAAACTCAGGATTTGGGGAATTTCTACCTCTAAATCATATAATTTTGGGATAACAGACTGTGATTCAATCCCTGACGTGGAATTAAAGGGGGAAAAGCCCTATAATGGAAGTCTGGGGTACTCTTTCCTGTTTTATTAATAACCTTAGCTGGGTGTGATAACCCAAAGCCTGTCGCTGTGGCTAAAATGCTGCCCACATCAGGGAAAGCTTTTTCAGTCACTGCCCCCTAGGAGCTGTCAATGGGCAGCAGCACCGACGTGAACAACACAGCTGCATCCAGCTGTGACCAGAAAACAAAACCATGGGGACGGCACATGGTAGCGACCACTCAACATGGCCAGCAGGGGACAGGTCCTGTGGAAGCATCACGAATGCACCCCTGAAGCCACTAGCAGCTCCTTAGCAAAGATTAAGGAGTGGTCACTCCACGTGTAGCCCGTCTACACATATGTCCTACGTACATGTCCCTTCACAAGTGCATCCTATCAACATTTATTAAATGCCTACCATATGCAAGGGGATTGGAAAACATCAAAGGGCTTTGGTAATTAGAAGCTACTCCCTTGTGCCAAGATCCATCTTTTCAAAGCAAAAATCCTCCCCAAAATGCTTTGGAATGTGGAAATTTCTGAAGAATTAAAGTTCTGGGTGACCCAAATAACAATGTGTCCGTGTTGTTCCCTCCCAGTGAAAGGAAAGCTTTGTGAGGACAGGGATTGTTTGGTTCTTATTTTCATTATCCCAGTCTGATGATGTGCAGTGTAGAGACAGTGGGTTCAAGAGTTGGCTTCAAGTCTTATGGGTAGGCGAGCCACTTGTCCACTCAGAGCTCTTGGCAACTCAGTGGCTGAGACACTGCTGGCCTGCACTGACCAGGGGAGTTTCTTCACCTAGGAGTTCCCCATACCAAAGCCATCACAGCTCCAGTCCCAGAACCTGCCTCTATTCCCAGTCCCTCCAGCAGCTCCACCATATTCTCCATGGCAGTATTGGCCTACCAGGGGGTGACAAGCATACCTGAAAAACCGAGGCTGATGCTCCAAGTTATTCTCTTCCATGACCCGTCGTCGATCCCTCTGCAGTTGCTCGATCCTTTGCTTCTGTGTTTCTGCTTCTTCTATGTTCCCTTCTTCTAAAAACCTGGACAGAGAGGACCATTAGCTCAGGGATGGCCTTGACCTCTTGGTCATATGTGGCTCCTAGGCATGTCCCCAGTGCGTTGGTGTTTGCACCACAACCCAGGGGGGAAGGAGAGGAGCTCAAGGATTGTTATTCTCATGTGACTAAAGAGGAAATGAAGGCTCTGAGAGGCAGAGGAGGAGATGCAGAGAGTAAGAGGTAGACATCAAGGGCTTCAGTTTCCCTCTTCGGGGGGCTTGTGCAACATTGCATGAAATTCCTTAAATCCATACGGCCAGCTGGTCTTTTCAAAGTGCCCTTATTTACACTATGAATAAATTAGCAGGTCAGAGTGGTAGCAAGAACACTGGTTTAGGGGCACACAGGACCATAGGTGTCAAGCTGGAAATAAGATTAAAGGTAATTTTAATCTTTACCTTCAGAGCTATGAAGGTGAGATATGATTATACCCATTTTATAGATGAAAAAACAAGGCACAGAATGGTTAAGGGACTTGCCAAGGCCATGACGTTGGGTTCAGAAACCCAAAATATGACACTTACACAATCACTTATATCTAGGGGGCCTGGTTTTCTCTGGGCCTGGTTTTCTGTGTACTCTGTAAACTGTGAGAGTTCAATTTCTCAGATTCCTTGTAATCATAGCCATCTATAGCTCTAATGTTCTATGTCCTTCCTCCTAAGCACATCATGAAATGCCTTCGTGGCATCAGGGAAGGAGATTCTGGGATCACCAAGGACCATCTGAGATCCAAAATCTTGTGGCAGAAGAGATCTTATACACCATCTGGGCCCATTCGACAGATGAAAGAACTGAGGCCGTCAGAGGTGAAGGAAGAGAGACTTCTCCAAGGTCACTTTGGAGAATAGCTGCTGAATAGGGACGTGAAGCCAGACTCTGGGTGGTGGTGTTACATAGTGGAAAGAGTGCTGAACCTGGAGTCAGAGAACGTGGGGTTGACCCCCAGCTCTGCTACTTACTACCTTTGTGACCCCGGGGAAGACGCATCACTTGTCTGACTTTGGTTATTGTATCAACAAGATAAAAGCTTGGATGTGATGACCTCTGGGGTTATAACCTATGGCCCCCAAGCCAATACCCTCTGACAGTCTACTCATCCATTCATCCATCTATCCATCCATCCAGATATTGAGTGGGCAACTCTGCACGAGGCCTGTGCCTGGGCCTGTAATGTTACAATGGGTTCTTTATCAATGGAGAGATTTGCTTTACTTGGAGTAGATGGTAAGTTCTTTAAGGGTGGGGATTTTTAATTTTTTGGTTTTTTGGCCTTGTCTCATGCAGACAGTGGTTACTAACTTATTGAATGAATCAATGAACTGAGTGGATATCCTCGAGTATCAGGCATTGGAATGGTTAAGCACATGAGTTCCAGCCTGTCATGGTGTTCAAGATGGCGGCAGGCTGTGGAAATGAGTCTAGTGTCAGACAGGGTCATCAAGAGGCTTAGTATCCAGTCCTGCCTCTGACTCTTACTGTGTGACCCTGGGCAATTTGCTTAATCTTTTTGGGTCTCAGTTTTCTCATCGGTAAAATGGGATAATCACAATTGTTCTCTACCCTCATAGGGGCTCTCTAAAGAGAGAGACTTGGCAGCCTTAAAACACTATAGAAATGAGAGGTGTTTCATCTGTTACCATGAGATCTTGGCACCTCCTTGAGAGTGGGGCATTTCCCCAGTAGGAGGATGACAGATCAACGAGAGACCATTAAGAGGAGGATAGATGGATGACCATACATGTGGCCTCCTGGGCACAATGCGACCTGAGGGAATGGGGGACGCTGGGGAAGAGAAGACTCAGGAGGACACGGAAGCCTCTGCCAGTGCCTGAAAGTCTGTCAGATGGAAGAGAATTTGGTTTATTCCTCCTGGTCGCAGAGGATTGAACTAGGAGCAACAGGTGGACGGTGTACACAGGAAAATTCAGGCACGATGTCAGGAAAAGTCTAACAACTGAGCCCTCCAGAAGTGTAATGGGCTTCTTTGGGGGAGTGGGCTCACACTGGAAGGGCCCTTAGAGGCGGTAGAATCCAACCCCCCATTTTACAGGGGAGGAAGCTGAGTTAGGTGACCTGCCAGGGCAATATAAGCACAGTTGGAATCCTAAGCTAGTTCCTTTGATTCTAAATCCAGGGCTCTTTCCCATAGAGGCCTCCAAATGCCCGGTGGCTGTGCATCAGGGACACCACAGTGAGCGATGTGGGTTCCTCTCATCACTGACGTTGTGAGATCCCATGGTTAGCCTCAGTGTCCATCTCCTTGTCTCCCCTGTGGGCTGAGGAAGGCATCTTGTGCCAGGTGGTCGGAGCCCACAGGGAGCAAGAGAACATTACCTTTGGTCCGGCCGGAACCGTGTGTCCGTCGCAGGGAGGTACGGTTTGGTCAGTGGATCCAGCTCATTCAGCTCCAGGGCAAACTGGGTGAAGCCGTAATACTGCTCATGCCCTTTGGGCATGGGGTCTGCAAAGAAGCACAGCTATGGGTGCCCGCCTCCCACTCCCCCAGGTCTCTTGTTCATTTTTCCCTACGCACTTTCCTTGACCCCCTACCTGCTCTTCTCTGAGCTCAGTATCATTTTGCTCCCAATCTATTAAACCACCCCAGCAGAAGGGACCTGGGTATATTACTCTCCCCCTGGCTTTTCCCCTGTCTGCCCAGCTTGGCCCCAGGTGACTGTGAAGTCTAGACACTCACTTAAAACTTGAAATTGAGGAGCCTGAGTGCAAAGACTAGCGTCCAATTTCTGCGACTCCACTGGGCTTCACTCTAAGTGATTGGGTTCTCCTGAACTGTATTGTCATAAGAAATCTGCTTTTATAAAAAATCCTGTGATTGTTTTTTCCCCCTTCTCACTCAGCAGATTCCCCCAGTGTCAACTTTAGGGCTTTGAAATCTGTCAGACCTGTTTTTCCTTCCTCTATCACACCTAGAATTAACACACATAATGTGGTGGATGTAAGTGGGCTGCACCCTATTCCCAGTTTTGGCCTTGAGCATGTCACTTATCCTTCGTTGGCCTCAGTTTCATTACTTGTAAAATGAAGGGAGGTTCACCAAATGGCCTCGGAGACCCCTTCTGGTTCTACAGCTGAACAGGAAGCTATGAGATACAGTGGACTGTGATGGACATAGGAGGGAGGATGACCTCCATTGTAACCCCACCTCAGATACCCGCTAGCTATGTGACCCTGAGCAAATCACTTAACCTGCATCTGTCTAAGTTTCCTCATCTGTGAAATGAAGTTAATAATAACTCCTGCCTCCCAGGGTTATTGTGAAGATAAAATGAGATAATATTTGTAAAGCACTTTGTAAACCTTAAAGTAGTATGTAAATGTCAGTAATTGAAAACAAAAATAAAAATGAAATCAGTCACTGCCCTGCTCAAGCCACCTCCCGGTAGAACACAAGTGCCTCTGCTTGGCATCAGAGCCATGGGACTGGGTGCCCTTTGACCCAGTGAGTAGAGGTCAGAGTACCAGCCCATTAGAGCTTGAGGGGGTCTTAAAGGTCCTTCCATTACTGAGTCCTAGATGGTCAGAACTAGAATAACAACAGCAATATTGTGAATTATGGTCAATGGTTCTAGAGTACTCAACAAATAGGACATTAGAGGTTCTCAAGTCCAGCCTCCTCATTTTACAGCTGAGGAAACTGAGGCCCAAAGTAAAGTGATTTGCCCGAGGTCACAGGGCCAGGATTCAAACCTAGGTCCCTTTAACTCCAAGCTCAGACATCTTTCTTTCATTGTGACATTCCTGAGTTCCCAAAGGAAGTAAGATTTACATTATTTACATTTAGATTCTGAATTCAGGTTGTCTGAATTCCTGAATTCACCACTCTCCTATACTACCTCATCACAAGCCTCGAAGGAAGTTAGTGCAAGGATTATTATCCCCATTTTGCAGACGAGGAAACTGCGGACCAGACAGGGGAAGGGAGTTGCCCAAAGGTTCCCTCGGGTGGTTGGGAACAGCTTTCTCCAAAGGCCCAGACTCACTGCTTTTAGCCCTTTTCCCCTTCCTGTTTGGTCTTACATTGTGCCATGCTCACCAGAGGCCACAAAAATGTGTGTGGATTAAAAACTTCCTTCCCAGACTGAGCCAAGGGCTGGGTCCTGCAGCCAGATGCCAGTGTTCACAAGAAGCTCAGGCTGAGGGAAACCCCAATGCGGCGTCCCCTGGATAGAGCCCAGTGACTGACAACTTCCCACCTCTCATCCACACCTGAGCAGTCCCAGTACTCACGTGCTCTCCAGATGCACGTTGATGAGGACCGCATGCCACTGTAGATGCTCTCATGCCACTTCCCAAAGAGACGGCGCACGGCTTTGCCGCCTTTGTCAAAGATGGTGCCCTCGATCTCATGGGAATTGGTGCTCCAGTATTTGGCCTAGAAGATAGAGGGGACAGGTCACCCACCACTTCACGGTCACTTAGGGAGTTACTTTAACAGTGAGAAACTCACACTAAGTCTTCTGGACTTTGGGACACAGGATCTTCTGTGTGTCCAGTTGCTGTTATCACTGTCCTCATCATCGTACTAATCGCCATCTCATTCTTGTCATCTTGTCGATTTTGGACTTCAGTTGGAAAGGCTCCTAAGACAAGGCACTCTGCTGCTACGATGATTTTATTTGTAAGGTCTATGAACTATTGCACTATTGCATGCAATAACTGCTTTATGTAGGTGAATAAAATTACTGGGGTGTCAGCTCATCCTCTGCAAGCGTCCTAGGGACAACTGCATCACAGAGGATGATGGAGACGAAATGCTGTTCCCACATGGTTTGGATATTCTTCTCTAAGTTTTGGAAGCTTTTTGTTCCACATGGCCACATCTATTAAAAACGCATCAGGTCTACGTGTTAGCAATTTTGGGCAACAGCCTGATCTATAGCAATGGTCTAATTCCAAGGTAGTTGATTGGATAACTTCTCAAGGATATTTTGAGGTCTATATTTGCAGTGGGCGGGGGGGGGGTTATCTTGTGTCAGTCCATGAGAGACTATTTGCTTCTATGCTTCTATATACAGAGACTCTATTTTTGGGGGGGTGCTAGGTAATGGGGTTAAGTGACTTGCCCAAGGTCATACAGCTAGGAAGTATTATGTGTGTGAGGCTGGATTTGAACTCAGGTCCTCCTGACTCTAGGGCTGGTGCTCTATCCACTGCGCCACCTAGCTGCCCCCATATAGAGACTCTATAGGAATCTAACCCCCAGGTTGTGTCTTGCCAGGCATTCAGCAGGTGCTAAATTTCTGCAGATAAGTTGCATGATTTCTACCATTTCTTTGCACGATCAACATCGATCATTAAGTCTGGGCTCCTTCAACATAACCCTTCTATAATTCCTGGTGGTGATGACCTGGTCCTGAATTGTATCATGAATCCTTCCATCTTCCAAAACAAATCCCCATGATGCTACTTTGTTGAAATACTGTTCTGCGAGGCTGGACCCCCAGTAGCACCTATGGTTCTCCTCTCAGATCACAGGAATTAAATAGGTTTCACTCGCATGTCAGTTACATTTGACAAACCCAATGGTGGGTATCTGGTATCAGTCTTTTCTATTGTCTGGTGGAGCGGTGTCTGCTTATAGCTTTTCTACTGCCCTTTTCTGTTCCCAGGCGACAAATCAGAGGATGAGGAGACTGCGCAGTGTGAAAAAGCTTACTATCTGAATTTTTTTCTACACGAAATTTCCAACCTTTTGTAGACTAATGATGATGTTGATAATCACAATAACATCTTTAAATGATACTTAAGGCTCTTCTCCAGATTTCAACGGCTTTCCTTATTTATCCCCCTAAAACAAGATAAACCACCCAAGTCTTTGCTGAGAAGAAAGTTAACTTTCCCTCTACCACCGATTCTTCTGTGGTCAGGTGACATCTCAAAGCTCAGGGGAAAGTACTTGTGTGTGTTGGCTGCAATGCCAGAGTTGTGCCAGCAGAGGGTGCTAACTCCTCAGTAGCCTATTTCCCAAATTCAGCCTTACCTGGCTCCCCTACATCATCAGTACTGTCTTCAACTGAAAACAGCGTGTACCTTTGGATTACTAAACCCTGGGCTTTGGAACAGACCAACAGCAGAAGGGCATGTAAAGGCTATTTTGAGTAATGACTATTTCCTCTTCTTCAAGGCACTGAATCAAAGACTCTCAGAGCTGAAAGGGATCAACAAAGCCATCTGACCCACCCTGTATCTGACCAAGATCCCTTCTATGACATACTCTCCATGTGGTCATCCATCTGCCACTTGAATACTTCCATTGATGGGGATCTCACTACCTTATGAGGCAGTCAGTGCCAGCTTGGGGTAGCTCTGACCCCGAGGAAGTCTGACCTTACTTCTGACCGGAATCTGCCTCTTTTTCGCCTCCAGCCCCTGTTCTTATAGATGTGAGTTCTGCCACATAGGATAAATCTAACCCTTCTCCCATGGGACAACCTTTGCAGCTCTTGGAGGCTCAAGCAGTGTATGGCCCCTGCATTTCCCCAGGTCCTTCATTGGATCCTCTGAAGGATCAGGAATCAAATTTCAGCCTTTCAAGATTTGGGTATGATGTTGCAACAAGGAGTCATCAAGTCTTTAGCATGAATAACTAAAATCTAGGCAAGACATAAAAGGGGCAGGGTTCAACACCCACCTTTGGGAGAGAGAGCCCTTGGAAGGGCTGACACTCATATAGTGCCTAAGGTCTGCAAAGCATTTTACATACAAGTGTATGCCACCCTGTTATCACCCCCATTTTACAGATAAGGAAACTGAGGCTGAGAGAGGGTGAGTGAGTTGCCCAGAGTTGTACAGGTAGTAAGTGTTTGAGGCTGGACTATGAACTCAGGTCTTCCTGACCCAAAGTCTATGACTTGCAGTATCCACTGTACCCCCAAGCTGCCTCTGAAGATGACTGGGGTGGGGAGGTCACCTTTTGCCCTTGGTCAGAGCTACCCCTGCCCAGGATTACCTGCTATGCTCTTGGTTCTCTAAGCAGACATCGAGCGGGAAGGGACCTCAGAGGACAACTGTTCCAACCCCCTCATTTTACAGAGGAAGAAACTGAGGCCAAGGAGGGGAAGGAACTTACCGTAGTTGTCTCAGAAGGACCTATCCAATCTAGTCCTCCCTTTTCTGACTTCCTTATTAAATGGAGAGTAAGAACCATAACAACTGTTCTGGTTTCTAGATCACTTTAAGTTTTACGAGGACTTTCCTCACAATAACCTGAGGAGAGAGGTGGTACCAGTATTATCCCCAATGTAGAGATGGGGAAACTGAGGCTCACAGAGATGGAGTGATGCTAATAAGTGTTGGGGTCATGACTCCAGTCCCTGTCCATGACTCCAAGGTCGGTCAGTGCTCCTGGCACCACACCCAGAACCCCAACATCCTCTTTGAGTCTGAAATCTGCAATTCTACAAATTGGCTGCTCAGAGTGAAGAAAAATATCTCCAGTGAAATTCAGGGTGGTGGGGGTGCGACTTCACTGTTGTCCAGCTCACAGGCAGCCCTGGGCCACCTCCCTTGTCAGACTTTTAGAGGCAGGGTGGTGCAGTGGGAAGAGCCTGGATCTGCAGTCCTAGGACCTGTGTCTGAATCCTGACTCTGAAGCTTGGCCTAAATGACCTCTCAATTTCCTTCCAGGTCACTATTTATGATCCTGCAATCCTATTCAGTCATTCTCTTGTATCTGAAAAGCAAGGCCATGGCGAGCCCAACAAACGCCATTGTGGTTTGACTTTACGGGTGCCGAGAGGGACCTGATCCCCTTCTCTTAACCCTTCCTCCCCTCCCCCAAGGAAACAAGTCTTCCCCAGAGGCTGCCTCCCCAAACTTCCCAGCTCCAGCTTCATGCCTTTAAGGTTGCTGATCCCTGAGAAAAATGGAAATAACCCAGGAAACAGGAACACTTTGAGCTGTTATCAGTTTGCTTCTCCTCAGTATGGATGAGTTCTTCAGAATAAATTTGGAGAGGGAAGAGAGCAAGGGAGTACTGGGAGCCCTGGAGCCTGGGAGAGGCAGAAGTACCATGGGGCAGGGGAAAGGGGAGCAGAGCAAAAAGCCCAGATGCCTAATTCTGCCTGACCACCCCCCTCCCCAGGTACCTTGATAAAGTTCACTTTGCAGTGGCAGGAATCTTCATTTAGATTCTTAATGATGATTTCACCATAGTGTTCTATCCATCTCTGGCCACTCAGGATGTTGTGAATGCAAGAGGTCACTTTGTTCCACTCGAAGTGATCGCCAAAGCTGAGGGGAAATGAGGGTGAGGAAGGAGGTTTTCCAAAATTGAGAATGACAAATGAAAATAATAACCAGAATGACCTTATCGATGGGCCCACCACCAAACCCTGATATACTTTCCTCAACAAGGAAGAAACACACAGAATTCCAGTATTATAGTCAGAATAGAATGCAAGTTCCATGAGGGCAGGACCATTCCACTTTCATTTCTGCACCCCCAGTGCCTGGCACACAGTTGATTATAAGAGATGGCTGGAAGACCTAGGGCAGCTAGGTGGCACAGTGGATGGAGCACTGGAAGACCCATCTTCCTGAGTTCAAATCTAGCCTCAGATACTTACGAGCTGTGTGACCCTGGGCAAGTCACTTAACCCAGTTTGCCTCAGTTTTCTCATCTTTAAGATAAGCTGAAGAAGGAAATGGCAAACCACTCTGGTATCTTTGCCAAGAAAATCCCAAATGGGGTCACAGAGAGTGGGATATGACTGAAAAACAACTAAACAACAATGGAAGACTCAAGTTCAAATCTGGGCTTAGACACTTATTCTGTGTGACCTTGGTCAAGTCACCAACCCTCAGTTTCCCTATATGTAAAATGGAGATAGTAAGAGCACCTACTCCCCAGGTTGTTGTGAGGATTAAAGGAGATATCTATAAAGTACTTTATAAACATTAAAGTGCTAGCTTTATTTTATTATTAATAATTTTAATTGATTATAGATCGATTGACAAAAGCTTTTTTCAGAGCAGAGCTTAGGCATCACAGCCCAGAGGCCTCCCCCAGAGATGTTGGTCTTTACCACCTCTTCAATGAATTTGCTTATACCTTGGGGTGTTCATTTATTGGTCTGTTCACTCCCTCACTCCTTCGTTCGTGTGAGCACATGGTCTATTCCCCAAGGAAAATGCAACCTCTTTAGAGGAGAAGACGGCTTTGGTTTTGGTTTTGTCTGGACCCATGATTTCATCAGTGCAAGGGAGCTCCCAGGGAGGAAACCCTCCCTTCCTGTTGCAGTTTAATAGATGAAGAAACAAAGGCATTGACTGAGTGACTTGCCTGAGGTCACTCAGGAGGAAGAAACTGAGGGCCAGTCTGAACTCAGGACTTCCACTTTACCACCCAGCTCCTTTGTCTGGGACATGCCATCTTCTTTCCTCCTCCCAGCCTCGGTTTCTTCAGGTTTGAAAATGGCAGGTTGGACAAGATGAGCTCTGAGCCTTTCCAGCTCTACTGTGTCATGATTTGAAATGACACTAATCCCTGTGAGCCCAACATCAGTTTCTTTCAAATAAGACATGTTGACATTGAAGTGAATTGACTTGGGCAGCCCGTTCCCAGGCAATGAAAATCTGGATAAAGGCCTCACTGTCCTCTGTGTGTCCAGGAGGGAAGGGCCTGGGGTGAGTGAACAATGGTTAGAGCAGAGAGCGGAGTCTCCCAGGCTAAGGAAACTGGACATGGAGAAAATGAACAAAATCGGAGCCAACTGTCCAGTGGATCAAAATAGTTACACAATTGAATTTTATGTGCAAAGATAAGTCATGCATGGTCGCTTCAAAGGTTTCCAGCTAATTGCTTAAATTTAAATCTCAACCACAAATTCTATGCAGTTTGGGTTAATGGGGCCATGATGCCTCTGCAGAGAACTTACGCAGGAAGGGTGACATGCGTTGTGCCAACTGGAACGATTTCCATGGATTTGCCCCAGAATTTGTTTTTCCATCTCACATCTAAAACAAAACATCAAATGTCAGTCAGTTAGTAGGACAGAGGCGTACTCTGAGGCAACCAATCCATCAATGTACTTATTAAGGGCCTACTATGTGCCCAGTGCTAGAGATGAAAGGTCAAGGTTAGGGATGACCTGTCAAGGATATTGTAGAGAGATTGCTGTTCAGATGCATTCAGATGCTGTTCAGATGTTCTAAGTTAAATTCTGTTTAATTCAATGTGGTAAGAATTTATTAAGCACCTACTGCATGCCAGGCATTGCATTATAGGTTGGGAAGTCAACAAGCAAACAATGCACACTCCAGACAAACATGTTGTGTGTGTGTGTGTACACATACACACGGTAAAGAGGAGGTAATCTCAGAGGGAAGGCACTAAGCTTTGAGACTGAGAAGGACCTCTTCCAGGGAGAAAAATGAAACGGTCCCTTGCCCTCAAAGAGTGTGCATTCTATTGGGCATCACACCAGAGGTGCTTCTACTGCCGATGTTCCCCAATTCTGATTTTGATGGGGAGAAACTGTAGGTCCGAATGCTTCCTCATTCCCCTCCGGCCAACTGCCTATAGTCACATTTGGGCTGGTGAAAGCTTAATGCCTCTTCTTTTCTCATCCATTACCAAAAGGCAGAGATTTCATTAACGTGCCTTTTCCCACTAATTGGGGGAGAGCGGTCGTCCCTCTGGAGAAGCTTCCTGGCCAAAAATAAAAAACTGGTTTGCAGAGCAAATGAAGTTGCTCCAAACAAGATCTCAGGGGACAATATTTAAGTAATTTTTCCCGACTTCAGGAGCATTTCATTCAATGCAAACACTCAATCTGCAGACTAAAAAGCATTGCTGTTTGTCCATTAAAACAAAGGGCTAGTCTCTGGGGACCAGCAGTCTAATTCTTGTTATTATGTGTACTGGCAAGTAATAGAACGATGCTGCTTTTAAAGTCTTTTCAGTCCCAATTTTTCACTCGTTCAGCCTCTGTTCCTCACCCACTTGTGAGGCTTTCATTTTCATAGACTCTAGGCTGGGAGTGAAGGATATGGAGTGTTGAACTTGCTTCTGGGAAGAGCTCACCTCAGGCTTTACCCGTCAGGCCACCCTGAGCCTCAGACAACTCTCTGTGACCAGAGATTACAGACAGGTGATGGGCTGCTTGGGTGGAGGAGTTCCTATATCAACAAGACCAAAGGTTCTTCTGGAAGGGATAGGGGAAAAGATTCTCAAAAGGATGGAGGAGAGTTGGCCTCTTGGGTAGTACTTTACCAGAACCCTGCACCCACAGAAAGGAAGTATGGTAGAGGGAATTGTGCACTGTGTTTAGAGTCAGAAGGTATGGGTTGGAATCTTGGCTCTGCCATTTTCTCTTTGTGTGACCTTGGGGAAAGTCACTTCACTCGGGGCCTCATTCCACATCTGTAAAATGAAGGGATTGGACAACGTCATCTCTCAGGTCCCCTCCAGCTCAGAATCTCCATTCCTATCGTGTCTGAGGCTCTGTTGATAGGTGCGACTGCCAAGTATACAATCAATGACGCAGAGATAGGGAAAGCCCAGTTTATTATGTTCAGAGTATGGGCATCATTGAAATAAAAATCAAGGAGCCCAGAACATATGTTTCAGCAACCTTTATATAGGTTTTGTTTATATAAGTGGGATGGGTACAAGGGAATTTTTACAGAAAGTAGAAGCAGAAAGTAATTATGTACACGTCACAGAAGAGATGGCAGAAGGGGAAATCAGGTTAAACAGTAAGCTAGCTGGGAAACAATGGGGCAAGAGCTGCTCTCTTAAGCTTAGATTTTCAGACAGAGCAGGAACTAACCAGTTCACACCAAGGTGAAGGTCTCAGTTTGATTTTGCAGACTCTAGCTAGGTATGGGACCTGTTCACCTTAAATAATTGGTGGTGAGAAACTAAGCTAGAAATTCTTTTCTGATACTACAAAGACTCTGATTTGATGTCAAGAAAAGGGCTGATATTTCTAAGACAGAAGGTCTAAGAAAATCAGAGCTGTTCCTCTTTCTAAAATAAAAAGAATTCTCAAGAGTCCAAGAGTTTCTTTACTCCTCTGAGCACCAGCTTCCTTATTTGTAAAACGCTGATCCTGACAGCAACACGGCAAAATGGTTAGAGCTGGCTGCAGAGTCAGGAAGTCCTGTGGTATTCCAGCCCCACCTCTGATACAAACTGACCGTGTGACCCTGGGAAGGAAAGGGGAGGGGAAGGAAGCATTTACAGAGCACCTACGGTGTACTGGATACTGTGCTAAGTGCTTTACAAACATTATTTTTTAGATCCTTTCAATAAGTACTCACCTGAAAGGTGAGTACTATTAGTTTCTCCATTTTATAGCTGGGCAAATAATTTTACTTCTCCAGGTTCCCAATCAACTTTGCAAGTTTCAGAACAGGGGTGGGTTTGTATTATAGAGGGAGTTTGTTCACTGCGAGTTCTCTAAACTGATGAAATCACTGGGCTCGTGGGAGGCATGTCTTCCACTGTGTTATTGTGAGAGCCAACTGGCACCATGTGTGCGAAATGCTTTGAAAAACTCGAAGTATGGGAATATCAGTTTGAGCAGATCCCTTATTTAGGCCTCAGTTTCCCCATCTGTAAAATGTGGAGGTTGGCCTAGATGAGTCCTTCTAGCTTTAAACCCAGCTTGAGAGAGGTTGCCTACGTCACTTGGCTCCTCTGGGCCTCAGTCTCCCTGTCTGTAAAATGAGGGGGTTGGACAGAACGGCCACTAAGGTCCTTTCCACCTCAAAAATCGATGATGCTACGAGGTGGCGGCTTCTTCCACCAAACAATGGTAGCTGATGAATGATTTGAGCATGAGGAAAACCCGTTTCAGGGAATGCCTGTTCTCCTTTCAAGATGTCTGTCATAATGAATGTGTCATGAAAGAAAACCCACACTTTCCAAGCCTCGCACCTCTCCGACTCAAATCCTCAGGGCCGACCCTCGGTTGTCCTGTTTACATCTTGTCTGTTCATGGGAGCGCCTTGAGGGCAGGGACCGTTTCTACCTTTCTTTGTATCCTCAGTGCCTGGTACATAGTAGGTGCATAATAAATGCTCATTGACTGACTGATTTACACCATGCAGCTGCTGCCATCTCTATGGGAAGCTCATAGACTTGGGATTGGAAGGGGCATCATCACTGTCTTTGATCCTTAAGACCTGGCGCAGGAAGGTGGGCGGCCATCAAACCCTCTTCCCCCAGTGGACGTGTGGGTGAATGGCAGAGCCAGCATGGACCCCATGTGGCCAGATTCCTCATCCACATCTGGATAACATCAGGAGATTGTGAAAGTTAGTTAATTCCAGTGAGTCACAGCGGACTTTGGGTCTTACAGCTGGAAGCGAGCTGAGGTCTCATTTCATCCCATACGTTCAGCTCCCAGATGGGGTGAAGTGCGAGGGGACTTCTGAGTCAGCGTAAGTCAGCAGGGGCCTTATTGGCCAAACAGGCAGTGTGACCTGGGACTGCATCAGGAGGTGTGGTGTCTGGAAGAAGAGGGATACTGCCAACATGGAGTGCCTCTAGGTGAGGGAGACAAGGAAGGCTAGGGGACTGGAGACCATGAACACTGGTTAAAGGAGCCAGGGATGCTTAGCCAGCAAAAAGGAAGACCTAGAGAGAAGACAGGATCAAGGATCTGAAGGGCTGCCACACAGAAGAGGGGTTAAACCTTTTCTGTTTGGCCCTAGGGGAAAAAAAAATAATAATAATGATGATAATCTCTCAGGTTTACAAAGTGCTTTAAAATATTATATCACCTTTCCCTCACTCTGGGAGATGAGGGCTTTTATTATCTTCAGTTTACAGATGAGGAAATGGAAGCATATAGAGATTAAGTGACTTGCCCAGGGTCATAGAGCCGGTTAATTGTTTCAGGTAGGATTTGAACTCAGGTCTTCCAGGCTCCAGGCCCAGTGATCTTTCCAACCAGTTAGTCAACAAACATTTAAGTACCTACTATGTGCTAAGCACTTTCTGATATTGTGTCTTGTGATCCTCACAACAATCCTGCTGAGAAGCTAGACTCACGGAGGCATCAGGTGCTAGAAAAAGTGCTCCTGAGAAGTGGATGGAAGGAAGGCCATTCTGCGAGATGTTCCAAGGCCCGCTGCTCAGGGCTGAGCCACAGCAGGGGTGACCATGGGCACCGTCCATCTTGTGTCTGGGGGCTCTCCTTTTCTTTCCAGGCACGGGTCACACATGCTGCTCAGACCGAGGAAAGGACAGTCTGAACTTACACGCTGACTCCACGGCTGAGCTCCTGATCTTTCCATTGGGAGTGGAAGCTTTGGATAGAAGATGAAGGTCAGGTCTGTGCGTGTAAGAGGGTGTGTTCGTCTGCAACCACACAGAGACAGGGTCAAGGGGGCCTCAGCCCTTCACTGGAAACACTTTCGGACTCAGCGTGGTGTCAAGAGCCTTGAGTTACAGAAGCAGCCACAGACACAATCTCACCTCATGCCCTTGGCCTGGAGGCTGAGACAGACCCACACACATTCAGCAGTTAAGAGAACACGATCACGGGCCCAGACGAGTGGTCCAGAACGCTGGTTCAAAGACAGAGCCCTAGACGCAGAGAGGGCTCTCCTCCGTTAAGTACTTGCAAGCTGGTGATTGGTGATGCAGGGGACTGGCCATGGAGTCCCAGGACCTGAGTTCAAATCCTGGCTCTGCTAGTTAGCCTTAGAGACTTTAGATCTCCTAGAGTCTAATGGGTTTGTAGGTGGAAGAGACAGAGCACAGAGCGCGGACCAGCGAGGAAGCCGCAAGGGAGAGTGTGTCTCTCAGCCCAGGCCCAGACCCCAGGCACGGTCTCGGCTTCTTTGCTCCTCAGCACTTTTTGTGGTAACAGCTCAAGGGCTTTCTGCTGTCTCCAAATAAAGGAGGTGCAAACAGCTGCCTGAGCCTGTGTGCGCAGAGCGCATCAGGTAGATATTAACCTTTTCACCAAGGACTCCTGCTGTGGGGGCCCTGAAGAGCTCTCTCCTCTCTGCAGGCCTTTGGAAATGAGAATTCCCAAAAGCCTCACGATGGAAAGTGCTGTCCACATCCAGAGAAAGAACTATGGAGTCTGAATGCAGATCAAAGCCGACGATTTGCTCTCTTTTTTATTTTTGTTTTCTCTTTCTCGTGGTCTTTCCCTTTTGTTCTGATTCCTCTTTACATGACTGATGTGGAAATGCGTTTAATATGATTGTACGCGTAGAGCCTATATTGGATTGCATGCAGTCTTGGGGAAGGGGGGGAATTTAGAACTCAAAATCTTAAAAAAGTGAATGTTGAAAACTAAAAATATATTAATTAATTAAAAAAGGAAATGAGAGACGTCATCACTCTCTGAGGAGCAGGTAGAGTTTTTAAGTTTTCCCTCCTTGAGCCTGTAACTTCATTAGAGCAGGGAAATCCTGGTGGGGAAAAGCCCTCATTGGATGACGATCAGCCAGCCTCATCACCTTGGAGAGCTGCCCAGGACGCTGAGAGAGGTTCGGGGGCTTGCCTGGGCCGCAGACTCAGCATGTGCTAGGGGGAGGATCTGAACCCAGGCTTTCTGACACTAAAGCCAGCAGTGCGCTAACCCCTGCAGCACACTGCCTCTGGCACAGAGGACAGAAGAAGGCCTCAGCTAGAGTGGAGGGGGCCCAAAAAAGCCGAGGAATGATTAGCCAATCAGGTAACACTCTTATGCTCTCAAGTCCTGCATTTGGAACCACTGCTTAGACAGAAAATCAATGCTAGGGAGGTCTGTGCTGGAGCGCCAAGGGGCCCCTCCAGCTGTAACGACCAGCTTGACCTTTCTCCTTGGCCCTGCACAGCTGGCCACTGGGACGCGCAACAGAAGAGCCCAAGAGAAAAACCACATTACCTTGCCAGAACACGAAGTTTGCAGACTCTGCATGACAGGCTGAGATCGGCGGGTGGTGGCTGACCTGGCGGACACAAGGAGAGAAGGAGACATTTGATCATATCAGTTTCCTTCACCTCCAACTCCCCGCTCCCTCACTGACCACCACCATCTTCTTCCTCTAGAGGTGGCTAAGTGGAGGAGTGACCAGCATGGCCTAACCTAAGGTTAGTTGTTTCAGGTATTGACGATGGTGAGAAGCCGACAGGGTGGGGACAGGGGTTGAAGGATCATGGCTTTGGAACTGGAAGGGCCTTCAGGGACCATTTACTCAATGCCCCCCCATTTTACAGATGAGGAAACTGAGGCCCAATGGAGCTGTGACTTGCCCGAGGTCAAACAGATAGTAAGCATCAGAAGTGGGATTTGAACTCAGAGCCTCTGACTCCTAGGTCAGTGCTCTCATCACTGAATCGTACAGTGTGGAAATTAGAAGCAAATTTTTAATTAAATGAGCACCAATTAACAATCACCAAGGATTTATTAAGCACGTGCTGTGCACCAGGCACTATTAGGACACAATGCAAACTGAAAATGACCATGATTCAATAAATATCTGTACATAAATTTAGAGGGATCTCTCCCCTGGTGGAAACTATCCTGTATTTATTTTGCACCCACTTTAATTTAATTTATTTTTTCTGGTTAATAAGCATTTATTTTCTCTCCCTCCCATTTCTCAGACTGAAGAAACCTCTTATAATAAAAATGGAAAATCAAGCGAAAGCACTGCCCACCTTGACTCCGTCCAAAGCTGTGCATGCCCTTCGTTAGCTCAGGCAGCGTGTGCAGCAGAGAGAGCCCTAGCTTTCAAGTCAGGAAGACGTGGGGTTTGAGTTTTGCCTGTGACCCAGAAGGGCTGTGGGACCTGGGAGAAGACCCTGAACCTCTCAGGGCCCTACCTACCTACATTGAGCCTCAAGGACCCAGGTTTTGGGTCTCCACAGACAGAGCTGAACCCCCAGTGTGGGTCTTAGGGGACAAAATTTCGCTGCCCTGAAGCCTTTCCAAACTTAGCTCGCTGGATACCCTGGGATGACAGATACATGGTCCATTGTCAGGTTCCATGGGGAAACTTTCTTCTTTCCTTTAGATTATCTGAGCACTTCACATAAATTAACTCATTTGAACCTCATAACAACACTGTGAGGTCTGAGCTAGCACTATCCCATTTTACAGATGGTGAAACAGAGGCAAAGTATCTTTTTTAGGGTCATATAGCTAGTAAGTGTCTGAGGTGGGATTTGAACCCATTTTTTTTTAAGCCATCTCCCAAGCCTGGAATGCCAAGCTTCACCTCTGCCTACAGAACTTCCTTCAAAGCTCACCTCGAGTACTCCGCTCCTCTGGTTATCTCCCATTTATTTACCTGGGGACGTGTTAGATGTTTGGAGGCCACAAAGCACTCCTCCCCTAGAAGGGTATAAACTCCCCGAGGGCAGGGACTGTGTAGTTTTTGTCTTTGCCTAGTGCTTAGCACATACCTGGCACCAAGGAGGACCTAAATATTTACACACTTGTTGGATTGAATTCAATTTTCATCCAGAAGGTTGTAAACCAATATCTAATCTGCAAGCAATTAAGAGACTCCAGGAACAGGCAAGTAGGAACTCACTTACTTTTCTGGTAAAGAATCATTATTTCTGCTGTATTTACTAATGAAAAGGCTAAAGAGCAAATGGCGGCCCAATCATTTTCTCCCCATTATATACCTTCCCACCAAATAGCGTTTCTCCATCTAATTAACTTGTTACTCCTGGTCTAAGCATGAGCAACACTGCCATTTGTCTGCCCTGGTGGCACAAGGCGTATGCTAATACTGTTTTCTTGTTTGGTTCTAAGGAGACCTCCCCATGCAACTCTGCCTCAATTTGTCTTTCTGCATCCCAGCAGGCTGCAGACCCACTGCTACATAAGCATTGACACCCCCAACTCCAACCCCTAAGATGCTCGGAGGAAAAAAGAGCAGCTTTGACTGGGGCCCCACTGTAAATGTCTGGCCACCGAGCTCAGCCAGAGCAAGGCTTTTTATGGGACTCCTAGATCCAGGCAGTCTTTGCATATAGCAGACTATTGCAAAGGGAGCCAGGCCCTCCCTGAGGAATGAGGCCTTCTCTCTATCTTTGGGGGCTGTATCCCTCACCAGGCTTTGGCCGGCAAGACCAACCACAGAATAAAAGCCATCCTTTAAGAACCCAAGGATCCAATTCAACTCAACCAGCATTGATTAAGCACCTACTGTGTGCCAGGCACTCTGCTGAGCATTGGGGATTCGAGGACAAAGATAGGTCAGTCCCTGTCCTCGGGGAGCTTCAGTTCTACCCAGGGATACAACATGAGCCCAGATAAGTAAACACAAAGTATACAGAAAATGTTGTTTGGTCATTCAGTTGTATCCAACTCTTTGTGACCCCATCCCATCCATGGACTATATCCATGGGGTTTTCTTGGCAAAGATACTGGAGTGGTTTGCCATTTCTTTCTCCAACATATAAAATAATGCCAAGTAATTTCCAGAGCACTAACGACTAGTATGTAAGTCATCAAACAGACACCAATTAACCAGTTACATAGCGATAACTCTGCCTGCCTTCTTACTGAGGAGGGCTTTCCTCTGGTGATTGGATGGCTCGGGCTCTTCAGAAGATTGCCCAGGGAAGAGGCCCGCCTTCCCCTCTTACTGCCATCATCAGACCTTGACTTCCTAAGCACAACCATCCTGGCTGTTTATGTCGTGTGCTGAGACGCCCCAGGTGTGTGAGAAGGGCACTGAGACACATCACTTGCCTTTCGTCAATCTTTCTGTCTCATTATATTCAGAATAATGTGGCCATTCATGTAAGCTTAGGACACAGTGCCTGGCAGCACACGAATGGCTTAATAAATGCTTTTTTCCTCTCTTCTTTCTTAGGGTCCTGTTTACTGAAAGCTGTCCCCAAAACCAGCCTTTTCATCAACTAGGGAGAATCACATACACCTGGACCACCAGGGCGTGCTAGACTCAAGCCACTGGCCAAGTTTCTCCCCAAAAATTCTGAATTCCATTTATCAGAGTGGGTTTATCAGGGTGTCTAATGCGCCTGCACAGCCCTCCCCAAAGGCTGTAGTATCACCGCTGCTACCAGAGGGTGCTCGGTCTGATGTTTAGCCTACCTCTCTTAATTCACTGAAATGCCAGGGCTTTTTATGAAACTGGGACGCTGGCCCCTGGCTTAAAATGGCCTTATACCGCTCCAATTTTTGTTTTAGGGATAATCAATAACACTAGAGCTCCCCCTTCCCCCTCACCTCCAACACAGAGGAAATCTACTGCCAAATGTCCACCAACTCCATCTAGAAGACTCATGCAATTGAATTTTCAGTAGTTGCATGATTTATTAAAATAAAATGTACTATCAAATGCTCCCCTTTCCAGGAAGGCTCTGTCCAGCTGGTTCCTCCCTCTCCCAATCTCCTTCTTCCTCTAATGGAAGGAAAGATTAAGGAAAGGGACTCTATGTTTAGAATCCACCACAATGAGCTCTGTAAACAATGTCCAAACAGAGTGGTGCTAGCTCTGGGGTTGGGGACTGGTCTCCTGGCCCAGCTTCGCCAGCTGCTGAGGTTTGGGGACAGCCGCCTCTTCAGGCTCCATATCCCATATCAGTACCTATATCCTTTATTAGTATATGCAGAATAAATAAAAGGTCATGGGCGGGGGAAGAGGGAGCCTCTAACAGTTGGAGGCCTCTTGCAGAAGGTGGCCCATGAGCTGAATTCTGAAGGAAACTAGGAATTCTAAGAGGCAGGTGTGAGGGCACATTCCAGGCACAGGGGATGTTCAGGAGTGCACTGACTCAGGGTGCTGCGTGTGGGGAATAGTCCAAAGGCTGGTTTGGGTGAACTGAAAAGTCCATGAGGAGGAATTATACATGATGAAGACTGAAAAGGTTGGACGGACCAGATTATGAAAGGGCTTAGAAACCACCGGCCAGACTGCTTTCTCAACAGTATGTTTGGGGCCCATTTCTCGGTCCTAAAGCCAAGGTGACGTGTTTCTGCCCCCGATGACTCTTGTGATTTCCAGGCTAGTAAGGGGATCTCGGTGCTCACCTTGGAAGTTGAGCATCCTGGCCTCCGGGAGGTCCCGGGGACCAGCAGCTCTCCCTCCATGGCGGCACCTTCTTCTATCTTGTCACCCTGGCCAGATTGGCCGCCTAGTTGGGTGGCTATTTTTAACTGCCAGTCTCAGTTTTATTGCAAATGCTGCTATGGCAACCCAATCACCTCGCCATTTTAAGTCAGTTATTAAAACGCCAGTCAAATTGGAATCTGACTCAATCTCCCTCATTCTTTTTAACCACCATTTGAAAAAAAAAATCCAGCCAACCCCCAACAGATGAAAGCCCCAAGGTTCTGAAGATCCCTGGGATTGTCAGCTGTGGGGCAGAAGAAGCTTCTTTCTACCTTCTGACCTTTCCTTTCTCCTGTAACATGGAGCAGGCTAGAGGAAGGACCCCCCAAGGAGTCAGGCAGAGCTTCCCCAGAGCTCCAGAGCAGCAGTGGACGCTGGGAGTTTGGTGCAGCGGTCAGAGGAGCCACGTTCACTCCCTATCCGTGCATGTCAGGCAAGGCCCACGACCTCTCTGGCCTTCAGTGTCCTCTTCTGTCCAAAGCTGGACAAGAGGAGCCCAAAGGAACAATGAGTTTCCATGCTAGCATGGCTATCTCTCTCCTGAGTTTAGGGATTATTCATGTGATGGATGTGCTCAGGCTGGTCTGGAAGGCCTCAGAAGTAAAAAGTCTTAGGCCATCTAAGTGGCAACTTCCTCTCTCTGAGCCTCAGTTTCCTCTTCTGTAAAATGGGCATAACATTTGTCTTACCTATGGGAAAGTAATTTGTAACACTCAGAGGTCACATAGAAATGATGGTTGAAAAACCATGTAAACCTTTCTACAGGAGGCAGAAGCTGTGCCATGGAGTGGAAAGCAGGTTGGGTTTTGAGTCAGAGAACCCACGTTCACATGCTGACTCTTGCATGTAACACCTGTAGAGAGCTTTACAAGTCTTAAAGCACTATACAAATCGCTAGCTATTGTTAACATTACATTATTCTTACAGAGGCAGATGGTGGTGTAATGGATAGAGTGCCAGGCCTAGACTCATGAAACCCTGAGTTCAAACCTAGCCTCAGACACTTAATGGTTGTGTGACCCTGGGCAAGTCACTTCAACTCCGTTTGTCTCAGTTTCCTTATCTGTAAAATGGAGATGATAATAATAGCTTCCATATCCTTGGGTTGTTGTGAGCATCAAATAAGAGATTTGTAGGAATGCTTAGCACAGTGCCAGGCACATAGTCAGGGCTAAATAAACGCTTATTTCCTTCCCTTCTACCTATTTTTGTTGTTGTTCAGTCATTTCTAACTGGGTTCAACTCTTAGTAACCCCCTATTGAGTTTTCTTGGCAGAGATACTGGAGTGGTTTGCCATTTCCTTCTCCAGCTCATTTTACAGATGAGTAAACAGAGGCAAACAAAGTCAGGTGACTTGCCCAGGGTCATACAGCTAGTAAGTGTCTGAGGCCAGATTTAACTCATGTCCTCCGGACTCCAGGCCCTGTACTCTAACCATTTTAGCACGCAGCAGTCCTGGGTGACCCAGGGCACCTCTGGGTTAGGCCTAGATGGCTCCTGCAGGACCCTTCTACCTCCAAATCCTTGGTTTTATGATCCTATGAGTTTGGATTTGAATTCCAGCTCCTGCCTATATGACCTCTGGGCCTCCACCTGCTTCCCGCACTGAGTCTTGGCTCCTTTCATCACAGGAACTGCTCAAGTTCAGCTTGGAGACAAAAATCCACCCGGTGAGGAAAGGTTGTTGAGGGGAGCAGAAGTCAGCCCAGCGGTGTCTGCCCCCAGACAGAATGGGCTGCCTTGGGGCCCAGGGACTGAGGGGTGGTAGGCAGGGGTCTCACTGGGGAACAAAGCATTTGCCTGTGTCTGACGAATGGCTAATCAAATTGAGGCAGGCAAATGTGATGGAGTGATAGTGTCACAATGGGCGATGAATATAAAGATTCCAGAGAAGCCCAGAAAGACTTAGATAAATAGATGCAGCAGGAAATCAACAGGACCAGGAAAACAACACATGCAAGGATGACAATAGCGTTAAAGGAAAAGACCACAATGAAACAACTTAAATGGAAGCCTGGGTAACTATGTAACTAGCTCAGCAAGGAAGACATAGGAGGACACAGCTCCCTCCCTGCTTTGGAGAGAGGAGGGAAGACCTCCAGGTCAAACGCTGCATATGATGTCAAACTTGGCTGAGGTGTTCACTAGGAAATCCTCTAATTACTGTTAAAATTAGCATCAATACTCTTCCTGAATCAGTATAGATATTGGTTATGAAGAAGGATTGTTACTGGGAGTTGGTAGCCACGGTCCCACACTTCTCTAGTCTCTCAAGTTTAGTTAATTAAGCAACTAATGCTTAATTGGGGACCATTGTTACTTGGGTCAGTAGTACCTGCATTTGGCTTTACTTCCTCGGAGGGGACATAGCCTGGTGGGTGGTACCTGCGGAAGGGGTCAAATGTAATTCTTCAAACTGCATGGGCAAACACGCCTGGTGCTCTTCAGAACCCACTCCAATAGCTTTAACAGAGAAAGAGCTCTCCACTCTCCCTGCCAGGCTGGTGCAGGGTTGCGCAGGCAATTGGACGATATTAGCAGGAGCTAAGTTTCAAGGATGGGTGAGGGGAGAAGTGAGAGTTGATGTCTCTCCCTCAAGTAGATGCAATGGAATTACCCTAAATGCTTCAAAGCTGGGAAAAGAGGACAATGGCTAATTCAGATGCACGTCCAGCGGAAGCCTGAAGGATGCCTCAGCAGCATTCCTGAAAGCCTCCACCTCCCCAAACCCTCCGAGCTGTGGGTTTCTATTTCAGCAGCAGCAGCAACCCTACCTGTTCTGAAAAAAACTGGAAGCCCTTCTCCTCGTGGATACATTCATAGGTCTCTCCAAGCACTGGATTGAAGGGCTTGCTTCCTGCTCGGAAGTAGCTGGACGCATAGGCAGACACGGCAAAAGCTGCCACGTACACCTGGGAACAGGCAGAAAAGAACACAGTCAATTCACCAGTCGAGCTTAGCAGCCAGATGGGTGGCACAGGGCCTGGAGGCAGGAAAACCTAGGTTCAAATCCTACCCCATGCACTCAGTAGCTGTGCAACCCAAGGACAGTACCTTAACCACACTCAGCCTCTGTTTCCTAGCCTGTAAAATGGGGATAATAATACTTTAGTCACTGGGTTGTTGTGAGGACAAAGTGAGATGCTCGTAAAGCACTTTATAAACCTTAAAACACTGTGTCAATGCTAGCTATTATTGTGAACAAGCATTCATTGAGCCCCTACTGTGTACAACGTAAAAGTTCTGCGTGAGTGTTGGGGACAGAATGATGATCGATAGTGAGTCATTGATTATAGATTTGGAGCAAAACCACACCAGGTCCATTTTGCAGGTGGGGAAATGGAGGTAGTCAGAGATGAAGTCACACAGCTGGTAAGTGTCTGAGGCAGAGCTTGAAATTAGTTCTTCCTGACTCTAAGCAGACAGTGCGGGGTGCTGGAAAGCACACTGGATCTTGGGTTGGAGGGCCTGAGTTCGAATCCCACTTCTGATGCACAGCAGCTTCTGGTCCTTCTGTAAAATGGGGGGTGGGGGGTGGTCACAAAGGGCTCTCCTAGCTTTAGATCGAAGATTCTATAATCCCTGGCCTAATGGGGCTTCTATCCTAGTAAGGGAAGGGGACAGATGGCCCATCATGAAGACATGGGACAAAGAAGTGGAGGGAGAAAGAGTCATCAACTGGGGGATTAGGAAAAGCCCGGAAAAGGTGACACCTGAGCTAAGCCTTTAGGGGAGAAAAGGAGTTAGAGAAGAAGGTAGATGGGGGAAAGTGCATTACAGTGCGCGTGAATGTCCCAAAATGGGAGGTGGTGCTGACTTTGGGGAAGAGTCCCTATGTCAGTTTGGTTAGAGGAGAGCCAAGTGAAGTAAGGCTGGAAAGTTAGCTGGGAGCCTGAGTGGGGGGCAAGGTAGAGAGAGAGCTTCTGGGCCAACCTAAGGCAATAGGGAGCTATCGAAGGTCTTTGAGTGCAGGGGAGGCCAGCGACAAGGCCGGGAAGATTATTTTCATTGTTGTGAGAAAGATGGGTGAGGTTGTTATTTAGTGGCTAACAGATACATTGGCCTATTAAAATGTAGCCCTGCTTTTATTAAGATTTAACTGAATCAGG
Source organism: Vombatus ursinus (assembly GCF_900497805.2). Lineage (NCBI taxonomy): Eukaryota > Metazoa > Chordata > Mammalia > Diprotodontia > Vombatidae > Vombatus > Vombatus ursinus. Next base: position 51,774,800 of record NW_020954577.1, on the reverse strand, counting down.
TTCAAACACCTCTCAATTTAGCAGACAACCTAATTCATCAACAATCCATTAAAACCTCATTTTCCTTCAGTCAGACTGGATGGTTAATATTTAGCTCTTTTCTTCTCTCCTGCCTGGGCTCAGGGATGCGGCTAAAGGGGAAGAAATAATAATAATGCTGACATTTCTATAGCACCCTAAGGTTTGCCAAGCACTTTAGAATCTCATCTGAGCCCCCCACATCTACAAGTCACAGGCCATTAAGAAGGCCAGAGCACAGATCTCACAGGGCCACACTGGGAGGTTCAAATGCCACCATGTCCCTAAAGAGCTTTGGAAACCTCAGCTGTTGTCATGAGGGTCATAGTTTATGTGACTTGCTCAGGTTCTTTCGGACATCTAGTCCGGTGCTTTCATTTCTACGGTAGGCTGCCTTTGGAAGAAAAGGAGCAGGGTGACATAAACTGAATTAGAAATTGGCTACTTATCAAGCAAAGATTAAATGAGGTATTAACCTAAAGATTTTTCATTCATTCATTCATTCATTCATTTATTCATTCATTCTTCTCGCCTGGTGTGCTTAGGTCTAAAGGTTTGTTTAACAATTGAGAACATCTGCAAACCATGCGTTCCTTTTCTAGTTCCCTCTGTGTCCCAAAGTTTATCATTCAATAGAATTTTATTAATAAACTAACACACAGTAACTCTCTCTCTGGTAAGCTGGTTCCCAGACGGTCCTCCCACCCTCCAGGGCACACAGACCTACCCAGTCACAGAATCACCTTCCAACACTTCCTGCCTCTCCTTTGGCCTCCAACCAATGCTCCCAAACTGATTTTGCCATCCTCCCTCCCCCCTCACACAGACACACACCGGGCATTCCAGTCAAACCGGTCTAGATGGCCCTTCCCTATACACAACATTCCATCCCCCGCTGCTGTTTCCTGTCTGCCCCATCCCTGAAGCGCTCTCCTTCCCTACCTCAGTCTCCTGGAATTTCTGCATCCCTTCCAGCCTCAGCCTCCCCTGGCTGTCTCCAGTCCTCCCACTTAATTACTTCTCTCCCACCTAGTGCATCGTTTGCATACACTTATAGGTGGACACATCATCTCCCCCATTAGAAGGTAAGCTCCTTGAAGGCAGGGTCTGGTTTTTGTTGCTTTGTTTTCTTCACGTCCACAGCAGGTAGCACAGGGCCTAGCACACACTAGGTGCTTAATAAATGCTTGTTCAACTGAATCGTCTTGTACTTGTTAATGAAGAATCCAGATTCCTGGGTTTCCCAGACTTTAAAGAAGGGAGACAAAAAGCAGGGCCAGGCTCGTGGGAGAAACAGCCAGAATGCAAAACGACCCAGAAATGTCCTCTGCCAGTGAAGTCATTTGCAGCTGGGCATTTTCAGACCTCGGAGACTCCTTCTGACAAAGCTGGCCCTGAAACATTCATCATTGCCCAGAGAACACCAGGCGCTCAGGACTGTCTGACCTTCTCGAAAGGGGCTGAATAGGCTTGAACAGGCCACTGGGGGGAGCACGGGCCTTCAACAATTTCTGCCTTTCTGGGAAAAGTAGGAAAAACAAAAAAGCACAGGGAGGCAAAACTGAGTGGCTTTGCCGGCCCCCAGAGTGCTCCCCTCTTGGCAGGCTGAGGGAGGAGGCAAGCTCTCCTAGCATGGAACAGGCAAGATTTCCCCAAAGGGAAAAAAAAGAATAGTAACAAGCGTCTTGTATCTTAGATTTAGGGCTGGTGGGCACCTTTCAGAGATTGCTCACCCTCAAGATTACACATTAGCAAGGGAAAATGCAGGAAGGGCCCCCTTAGACTGTGCCTCAGTAGCCTATGGATAGGGCCATCAGTGGTCATGGCTCTAGGGCTGGGAAGCACCTTCCGGGTCATCCAATCCAATCCCCCCATTTTACAGATGGCCAACCAAGGTCACAACAGCAATGAATGGCAGAGTCAGAAGCCAGACACTGTGCAGCACCATCTCCCTCATACCACCGACTCCTCTGGGTGAGATTCCTCTGTGCCAGGGAGCAGACAAGCCCTCCCTTCCAGGTCCATCCACAGAGGTCATCCTGTCCTTCCGGGAAGGGCGGGACTTTCCAGCCGGCACTGAAAGGGCTACACAAGGTCGCCCAGGCTCCCATAGGGTCCCAAAGCTCCGTGCACCCCTCATTCTCCTGCCAGCCTTCAGCCTGCTCTAACAGAAAAGGGCTGGCTCAGGAAGATCAGGAAGCAGCTTTAGCCCTCCCTGGCTGATGGGAACACGTATCTGGTGTTAGACCCGTCACCCCTGGACAAACGAGGCTCTGGTCATTTCCCCCCCAAGTAGAACCAAGTTAAAGAAAGGAATGCAGTTTAACCCTATCTGTAAAGTGCATGTGGGTATGAAGAGGTTTACCTACAATTCCCAGAAAAACCTTAAAACTTTGAGATTCCTTGTAGACTCACTTATCTCTCTTTGACAAAAGGAACCTGGCTTCAGTTTTGTTTACCGGTCCCAGGAAACCCTTCAAGTTTTAGAAACTGCCTTATTTCCCTTTGAAAGCAAACTTCCCCTCCCAGCTCCCTTCATTATCTATTCTCATTGTCTGTTCAAATCACTCAGACATTCCAAACGGAAATTCTCACCTGGACCCTTTTCCAAAGGACCCACCTCCCCCATCAACTGGCTTTCCCATTGTTTTGCCTTCCTGGCCATTCCCACCCTTAATCCTAGCTAGGCCCCAGGGTTCCTTTCACCCCAGCTTGCTGGCTACCCCCATCCAGATCTCCCTAGACCCCTCCTCCCCTCATCCCAAACTGCTTGGCCACTCCCTTGGACCCCTCCTCCTGTCACTCCAAACTGGATGGCCCCTCCCTCAGTCTGTACTTCAGGCTCACCCTTCCCCCAGCGTCACCTGACCACCTTGAAACCCTATTTAGATCACTGATGTTTGGGTTCCTTTGGAGTCTAGCCTATATGCTTATCTTTAATAAACTTTTTCTCTGGCTGGAAGAAGATCTGAGTTGAATTCATTCAGGCAGATTCATGCCATGATTTGGGCTTTTTCCCACGATCTTGGGGTGCCTCTGTGCATCTAAGAGTACCCCAAAACCCCCCCACTTCAGGTGTGTGCACATGTGTGTGTGGACATGCATGTGTGTGTGGTTGGGGATGGAGTGGTGGGGGAGAAGACCCCTTCCTTGAAGGCCTTCCATGTTATGGTGAGGGAGGCACCAAAGTAAGCCCAGGAGGAGAACCCCTCTGGGTCTGGATTTTCTCGTAAATGAGGACAGCATGGTCTCTTACAGCTGTGATCCTACGAGCCCTATCACATGGCCCTGAATGGCAAAATCTGTGCTGAGCTACGGGCCTTCCTGTGTTTGCCCTTCCTAGTGTCCCGAGCATGAGAGACCCTCCCTCCAATCACCAGCATATCCTGGGGAAGCCCCACCTTCTGCAGGGCAGGACATTCCCTTCATTCTCTAGAGATTAACTCTTTCCTCCCTTCCCGACAGTCCTACCTTCCTTAGGGTGAGCTGTGACTTTCTCTGTTCTCCAGGGAGGTCCCTAAAGAGGTTTTCTGGGGTGTGGGATGAGATCTCTTTCTGAGAGTAATCCCAGATCACACAGGGAAGTCCAAAGTAGGACTCAAACCCAGCTTTTCCGGGGTCAAAGTCCATTTGCTATTTCCCATAGCCTCTCAAAGAGTCTAAAAGAATCTGGGTTTGGGTTGATAGAAGAATTAGCTCTGTGGAGGGTGGGGGCTGACAGCTGGTGGTGACTCATTAGCATTTCCACAGTAGACAAGTCACCACAAGCCATCAGCCTGCACAGACAGGAGGGCACCTGGGCCAGAGGCCTGGCCTCTGAGACCCCAGCATTTACATGGTCTGCCAGAAGATAAGCAGCCTTATTGTTTGCCTGGTGGCAGCGGGGAGAAAAGAAAGAGGCAAACTCTGCCTGGCCACTGGGAGAGAGCAGGGGACAGACGGGCAGGTGGGAGGCCAGGGAGGAATCAGATGACCTCACACACTCCTGTAGCTCAGACAGCCGGGATGGGGGGAGGAGGAACATGAGAGAGGCTTCCACCTGGCTTCTTCCTGCCTTTTCTAGCTTAAAGGTTTTCTGTGGGTACATGGAAAAGGGGCTTCACATAAACCCCCAGAGAACAGAAATGGAAGCACAGATGCCAAAAAGAGGGAACATGATCCTGGAGGGAAATTTTTGCCCAAAAAGGGCAAAAAGAGCAGTTTCTAGAACAAAATTCTGGAGGTTTGTGAGCGCACACACACACACACACACACACACACACACACACACACACACACACAGAGACACATACACGTGTGTTTTCTGTACCTTCTTGACAGACCTACATGTGTGTGTGTGTGTGTGTGTGTGTGTTTTCAGATAGTACAGTGGAAAAGAGTGTTAAATTTGGAGTCAAAGGACCTGGGTTCAAATCCTGTCCCTCCAGATAACCATTATGACCTTAGGTAATAAGGTCTCCCAGGTCCTTAATTTCCACATCTATAAAATGAGGGGGTTGAGTTCAGTGACCTCTGAGATCACTTCAAGCCCTTGATCTAGAATCCTATGAGAGGTTCCAGATTCAAATCCTGACTTTGCTACTTGTATAACCTTGGGCCACTTACTCAATGTCTCCGGCCTCGGTCTCCTCTACTGTAGAAAGAGGGAGGTGGGATTTCCGGCAGTCCCCCCTCCCCCCCAGCCCCTGCCCTCGGGCACGGGAGCCCATCCCCCTCACCATCCTCTCCAGGGGGTCTGGTGTCCTCGAGGCCCGGTCCAGCAGCTCGCTGTACTCTAGCTCCTCACAGAGCCGCTGTAGCGTGTTTAGAGGCTCATTTAGCTCCACAGGCATGGCCACCTTGGACAGGTCCTTCCCGATGTTGTTTCTCAGAATATTCCAGAGGCTGATGCTGCTGGTGTTGGGGCAGGGCGCCGGCAAGCAGGTCCGCCGTTTGCTCTGGCCTCCTGGGTCACTTTCGAGAATGGGGCCTGGAAGGGACAGAAGATGACTCACCTTCAGCTCACCAATCCATTTCTTTCCCTCTTTCGCTTGTTAAAATTTAACTCTAGTTTAAAAAAAATTAACTTATTAATGTTTTCACACGTCATATCTGAATGGGCTATTGTATCCAACCATGTGCCCAGAAAGGCTTCCCTTGTGAAAAAGAAAAACAGTTCAGAAAACCAGCCAACAAAGTCTGACAATATATGTGGCATGTTGTACCCACATGCCACCACCTCTCTTAGTAGGCAGGCAGGTGCATTTCCTTATCTCTTCTCCAAGACTGGTCACTATAGTTACACAGAGTTTGCCTTCGTTTTAGGGTCTTTTCATTTACGTTGATGTAGTTTCTGTGCAGAATGTTTTCCTGGTTCAGCTTACTTCCCTCTGCATCAGTTCATATAAGTCTTCCTGTGTTTCTCTGAATTTTCATACACTTCTTCCTTTATTCATTCCCCTCACCCTGGGGGCCCAGGTACCATCCTGGTACAGTCACCTTTGTGCAAAACAACACCAAGAGCTCTCATTTCTACAATATGTTTGAAGTTTACAAAGCATTCTCCTCCCCTTCCTGGTGCTACTCTCAGAGGACACTCCATCTCCAGACTCCACATCTCTTCACTGGCTGTGCTCCACACCTAGAATGCCCTCCCTCCTGGCTCCCTTCAGGAATCAGTTCCAAAGCCGCTTTTTTTTTTTTTGGCTTTTTTGATGAGACAATCGAGGTTAAATGACTTGCCCAGGGTCACACAGATAGTCACTGGTCCAGTAAACAGGACCCAAAGAAAGAAGAGAGGAAAAAAGCATTTATTAAGCCGTTCATGTGCTGCCAGGCACTATGTCCTAAGCTTACATGAATGGCCACGTTATTCTGAATATAATGAGACAGAAAGATTGACGGAACGCAAGTGACATGTCTCAGAGCCCTTCTCACATGCCTGGGGCATCTCAGCACACAAAATAACCAGCCAGGATGGTTGTGCTTGGGAAGTCAAGGTCTGATGATGGCAGTAGTAAGAGGGGAGGCGGGCCTTCATTTTCATTCATTTCTTTCCTGAAATGCTCCAAGCACTAAACTCTGTCCCTGACTGCAGAAGGTCCCTCTTTGTCAAGGCAATCACAGTCTGTGGAACACCACCAAGATTTGATTAAAATGCCTGTGTCAGCACACATAGCCCACCCTGGCACCCCCTCCTCACGTCCGGCTGCCCGGCCGCTGTAGCCCACACACAGCCAAACGTTCAGGGGCCCAGGGCATATCCCACCATTCTGAAGGCTTCGGCCAAAAGACTCTTAACCTTCTCTATGCTGTGAGCAGAGGACATGCACAGCCCTTCCTCCTCCTCTTCCCCTGTCATCTTCCTTCTCTTTCTCCATCATCTTCGTCCTCTTCTGAATTCAGATTTCTGACTCTAAAGCCAGTGCTCCAAACGGCCTAATGTTTTTCTAAACAGTTTTTGATGAGGTGGTAGGTTGTTTGGTATTTATGGTGCTCATTAGATAGCATTTATTATATGCCTACTGTATGGAGAGCCCCAAGTTAGATGCTGAGTAGACACAGGCATAAGCAGTTACTCCTGCCTTCAAGAGTCTCGTGAGCTAGTCATGAAGACAGGGCACAGATGGAAACTAGAACCAATGCATGGTAAAGTGCAAAGGTCAGAGGGTCCTTAAAACAAACCTGGGGAAGCTGTCACACTGTGGGGTTCCTGGCTGACAGCTCAGGGTCCAAGTAACACCATACCTCTGGATCAGTTGGGAGGGTTCCAAGTGAGGAAGTTCTCTTCCTGTCCCCTGCCCCAAGGAGGTGACAATCTACTGAGTGGCACCCCCAGCCTAGGCTGGCCTGAGAGCCTCTGGGATTCCCCATGGCACCAGGTGGCTGGAATCCTCCACCTAGAGAACAAGCTTTTCTGTGGCTAAGTCCTCCTTAAGCCACATGCAAGGAAGCTTTTTTAATCTGCTATGATTGCTGGGAGGCTATTTTCTTTTTCCTTTTTTTTTTTTTTTGCAAGGCAATCAGAGTTAAGTGACTTGCCCAGGGTCACACAGCTACTAAGTGTTATGTGTCTGAGGTCGGATTTGAACTCAGGTCCTCCTGACTCCAAGGCTGGAGCTCTAGCTACTGTGCCACCTAGCTGCCCCCAGGAGGCCATTTTCACAAAGCCTGTTAGCCATTCTTGGAATCAGGCAATATTTACTCTTCAATGCTATGACTTGTTAGAAGAAAAGAATCAAACAAACTTAGGGTATCCTTTTTATCATGACAGAGCCTCAGTTGGCTGGAAGGGGGTGTTCTCAGAACCTCTCATGGGGCATAACCTCGAGGATGTGGTACTTGTCACTTTCAAAACTGTGATTCCCCCCACTCCAATCTCCTGAGGACCCTGGAAGCCCGCCATGTTACATGCCATACAAGAGACACTTAAATGCTCTAATATTCCAACAGAGTGGAAGAGGCAGCTTGGGATGGTGGATAGGGCACTGGATTGGGAGTTAGGAAGACCTGGATTCCAATCTCACCTTAGATACTTACTAGTTGTGTGACTCTCACCAAGCCACTTAGCTTCTCTGGGCCTCAGTTTCCTTATTTTGTAAAAAGATGGGGTTGGACTCGATGGCTGTCTGGCTGTTGAGGTCCCTTTTGGGTTCACCTCTAGGGTCCTATGATCTGTGATCTCATGAATGTGGGGCCTCCTGCTAGTGACCACAACCCATTTCTGAATACCCAGGCGGGGTGACTCTCATCTAGGCTTCTAGAAGCTCCCCTTGTGGGGTCCATCCAACACGCTGATGGCCAATCCTCACTTTCCCTTGACCTCACAAAGGTACCAATGGAGCCCATGGATGGACCGTCAGTTATTCCTTGCTCCTGCTATATGACTGGCCCATCTTTTTGAGCATGGATCTCTTTGGCGGCATGTTCGCTTGGTTTCTCCCATTTGGCCACGGGCTCACACCCACCATCTGCCTCTCCACCTTGGTCCCAGCAGTCCCCATTTTCTGTCCTTAAGGCCTGTCCTGTACCATGGCTGGTGGCCACAGACAACCAGAAGGATGGACAAAGGATGGTGTTCCCTGAAGCTGTTAGTTTAGCGGCCTCAAGCCTGTGGCGATAAATGTATACAGCAAATAGAAATGGATTCTCACAGGCTACGTCGTGACTTGGAAAATGGCAAATTAACATTATCTCTGTTGTATTATATTTTTGTTTATTTTGGAAAACATTTCCCAATTTCATTTTAATCTGATACAGGCCACAGGGGAGTTTGCAGGTCCTGAGTCTGACCTCTCTGGCATACAGTAGGGGAAAAAAGACAACTCTGAATAGCAGTGGATACTATTAACCTAGCGACTGGTCCTTGGGGGCACTAATGCCTCCCATACCATTGGCAGAATGGACCACTACATTCACCATGTGAGGACTACTTTAGGACCAGGTCTTAAACTCCTGATGTGTGCCCTTCTGGTTCTCTGTGACTAATCCAACAAGCACTTATTAAGCACCTACTATGGATAAAACCCTGGCTTAAAGACAAAAAGTGGCTGCTGTCTTTAAGGACATTCCAACCCAATGGAGGCTTCATAGGGCCTGGCTTGGTCCCTGTACATAGCCAGTGCTTAATAAGTGCTCCTGCTCCATGAGGAGAAAAACATTGCCTTTTAGACAGGAAAATGTTTTGGTCTTACCCAAAGTCTGCCTCTCATTCTCCAGATCATTGCTGAGGTTATCCATGGAGACGTTATCACTTAGGTCACTGACGTATGAGTCATCATCAGAAGCCTGCAGGAGAAGAGAGAAATATCTTCATTAAGCCAAGCGTTCCAGGGCCACACCATCACGAGAGGTGAACAAATGGTGGCTAGGATGGTTTCCCCAAATGGCTCAATGCTCCTTGAGTTATGAGGCACCAATGTTTTTCAGGGCATTGTGATCATGCTATTTTCGCAGCTACCTCCTCCAGTCTGATAAAAAAGACATTCAAAGCCTTTTAGCCATTTACTGGAATCAAGCAATATTCATTCTTAAATGGTGTGGCTCATTATCAGAAAAGCATCAAATAAACTCATGGTATCATCATAATTGCGCAGAAGCCCCATTTGGAATATTAATCATAATAAACCCTTATTTTTTCTGAATTAGTTAGAAAAAACTCAGCCAGATTGAGTTGAAGTTTAGAGTTTTATTATCTATGAAAACAGGATTTATGGAAATCAATACCATATGTGAGCTTGCCAGGAGAATGCCTTCCCCACTCACGAAAACAAGCCCTGGGAGCGGCATTCATTTGTTCTCAACGACCGAACTAACGGAGGATTCTCACCAACTCACTGAAGCAGGACAGAACCTGGCAACACAATTATTCATCAGCTCACGTGACAATGTTCATCTTACGGTGACACACGGGTTAAATTCCACTGGGACAAAGGCTACTATGGGAGAAAGCCAGATTCTTTCACTGCGGTGGAATTTTGCTTAAGGTGAACACATTCACTAGAAGTTAATCACTCTCCCGTGTTGTGAGCTGAAGAGAGTTTCTGAAGTGCTGCTTTGCCTTGATCCATCTGCCCACGAGCCAATTTTGTAAAGTGAGAGGGAGATGTCACATCCATGTTCATCCTCACTCCTCTCCCAAAAAGCCTGGACTTGGGGGGATGGGCTGTTCTGTAGTTCCAGTGGGTACTTTGAGAGTCTCCAGGGTGTGGGGGAAGGGGATAGGCCGTCCTGTTTGAAGTGATAAGGGCTAACAAGGCTCAAAGAAAAGCTACTTGATGGCAGAATAAAAAACCCCATATATCTCTACTCCTACTCCTACTCCAGCCCACCCCACCCAGGCGTGCTCGTACCAGCCACATTTAATCAGAGGTTGTCATCACAGAGCACATGGGCCCTCACTCCACAGCATCCAATGAGACAACACATATGGAAAAGTACTTTGCACATTTTATAGCATTATGCAAATCTGTTGTTGTTATTATTATTATTAGTTGTTGTTGTAGATGGCTCATTAAAGCAACGTAACAAAAACTATCTTAAAATTTAAAGAGAAGTAAAGGCCAAACCTCATTTTCTGAGGAGCTTGGAGACAGCAAGACTTCTTGTGCGTCGAAAAACTCTGAAAGGGAGTCTGTGATGGAGAGCCGACTTTCATTGGAGAGCTGATGGACGAGGGCTCTGCTTTCTTCTCCAGAGATCTCCTATTTTCAAATCAAACCAAACCAAACCAAGACACTGAGAAAGGCTATCTGGAAATTTGTAAGGTACAAGGCAAAGAAGAATCTTTAAAAAAATCAGTCCCGGAGCACCCCTGATCAGATTTCGATTTCAAAGCGGGAGCGAGTTCCAAAAATCAAGAGGCCCAAACGTTCACTGAGCAAAGTGGAAAGCCAAGTTCCCTAGGCCCTGGACAGGCCACTCACAGAAACGGGTCACCACTCACATTTCAAGGCAAGGGGATATTCTACCAACAGAGACAATTTTTTTTTCATTCAAGAGAGAAAAAACCTTTTTCTGAAATGGAATTCCCACCCTTTCTGTTTCCTCCTTCTTCCACCTTCTATGCAAAGGGCTCCCAACCTCTTGTGGTCCTCATATCACCCTCCTATGGTGGTTGTTCAGTTTCATCCGACTCTTTGTGACCCCTTATGAAGTTTTCTTGGCAAAGATACTGGAATGACTTGTCATTTCCTTCTCCAGCAGATTAGGCAAATGGAGGTTAAGTGACTGGCCTAGGGTCACACATGTAGTGGGTGTCTGAGGCTGGGTTTGAACTCAGGTCTTCCTGACTCCAGGCCTGGCACTCTACCCACTGGGCCACCTAGCTGCCTCCAAACCTTCCTATACCCCTAGCTAACATGAAAGAAATAAATTCAAGAGTTTACCAGGTCTATGCACATGAGAAATAAAAACATTAATTGTAATAGGATAATCTAGTTATCCAATATTCTCCATACTCCCTTGCCCATCTTCCATCATTCCCTCTATGCTAACAATTGCTTTCTAACTCTTACTTGCACCAAAGATCTGAACATACTTGTGCACGAGATTCAGAATGATATTAATTTCCTTCTCCTGGGGAAGAGCAACACATCTCTGGCACAGAAGGCAGGTTGGGTGGATTTGAGCTAGGAAGGAGCCCTAGTTCTGGCAGGAAGAAGAAATCCACCACAGTTACCGACCCCTTTCCCTCCCTCAAATTTCTTTTATCTGCCTCAGAAAAAGTAAGAAGTCAGAGCAGTAAGCCCAGAATCCCCACTTCTTCCCAGCCCTCAAGGATGGCCTCAAGCTCTCTGGGCAAGATGGCCATGACACTCTGAACCTACACTCAAAATGGGATACAGGAAATCCTCCTGCTCCTCTCTGGGAAAAGACTCGAGCCAGTGCCATTCAATTACTTAGAAGATGGCGCATTGGCCCATCTGGTGCTGCCCAACAGCATACTCTGCACCAAGTGACTTGACGATTCTATCATGGTAGCTAAATAAGCTTGTTCCATATCACTCACACATCTAATAACACTTCATAGGCTGGCCCTTGGAATGATACAGACAACCAAGGAAAAAGAAGAGTTTAAATGCTTGAGGCCCATTCCACAGGCCCATAAGATGAAGGTACTGAGGATCGGCATTCATTTTTTAAATTATTAACAAAGAGTAAAAGAACCGAAATCTTCCTCTGGAGTCTTTGTTACGTGGATGACCTTAAGTTCTCAAAGATTGTACCAGTACAGCACCAGCTTTGGTAGGGCAACTAGGTGGTGCGGTGGATAGAGCACTGGGCCTGGAGTCAAGGAGATGTGAGTTCAAACCCAACTTCAGACACTTACTAGCTGTGTGAGTCTGAACAAGTCACTTAACCTGTTTGCCTCAGTTTCCTCATCTGTAAAATGAGCTGGAGAAGGAAACGGCAAACCACTCCTGTATCTCTACCAATAAAACCCCAATGGGGGCCACGAAGAGTCAGACATGACTGAAATGACTGAACAACACCACCAAGCCGGGAAGGCCATGAGGATGGAGTCGGGGATTGACTGTGTGTCTGCATTTTCTTACATATATTTATTTTTAGTTTTCAGCATTCGCTTTTGTAAGATTCTGAGTTCTCAATTTTTCAGCCCTGCCCCCACTCCCCCTTCCCTAAGACGGCACGTGATCTGATATAGGCTATACATGTATGATTGTATTAAACATATGTCCACATTAGTCATGGAGTGAAAGAAGAACCAGAACAAGAGTATTTGTCCATATTCTGAAGCCCAGTCTCTCCTAGTTCAGTGACATAGGCAGTGTGGTAGATAGTGGCAGTCAGAGGACCTGAGTTCAAATCCCACCTCTGATGCTTGGTACCTGTGTGATCTTCAGCAAGTCATTTGAGTTTGTTGGGCCTCAGTTTCCCTCTGTGTGAAGTGAGGGGTTTAAACTAGATGGCTTCTGCAGTCTCTTCCCCATCTGGAATCCAGTGATTCTAAGAAAGTCATCAGCAGGTCAACTAAAGGTGGATGCATTTCTCATCCACAGCAACTTTGAAAGGTGACAGATTCACAGAGGGGTCACAATCTACACTGTGGGCGGAGGGGAGAGACCCAGGAAAGGCGTTAACAAGAACTTCCTCATACAACCCAGGATGCCATCATCATTTCCAAGATGGCACTTCATAATTCATATGCCAAAGAGAAGGAGAGAAGAAAGGATAGAGGAAGAAAGGAGAAAAAAAAGAAAGGAAAAAAGAAGGGGGGGAGAAGAAAAGAAAGGAAGAAAAAAGGAAGGAAGGAAGGGAGAAGAAGGGAAAAGGAGAAAGAAAGAGAAGAAAAAAGAAAGGAAGGGAGGAAAAGAGAAAGGAAGAGAAGAAAAAGGGAGAAAGGAACAAAAGGAGGGAAGCAAAAAGGGTGGAAAAAAGAAAAAAGGAAGCAAGAAAGGAAAGTGGGATGGGAAAGGTGAGAACGGGGGATGGAAGGAATATCAGAGTATAACACTGGGAACCTTGCTGCCTGGGGCTTGCAGGGGAGGGGGCTCTAGGAGTTAGGAAATGAAGATGGGAGTTCTGGAGACAAGTTTCATCCACCAAGCCAGCTAGCCAACACCATCTGTCTTCTTGTTTGTCATGCCTATGAACCACTTAAAAGACACCCAGGGCCACATTCCATACTCGGTCTCCAAGAAGCAGCAGCTGAGCTTCCTGGGGGCAAAACACTGACATTTTCATTGCTGGGGAAGTCAGCTAAAGTCACTGCTAAATCAGCACCTGGGGCAAAAAACAGGGAGAAGTATGGGAAGCTTAGCCAGACACTGAAAAGGGGCGTAAAGAAATAGAAAAATGGCATCAACTGGGTTGATTCCAAAAAGACTTTGGAAGGGTAGGATATTGGGCCAAGATAAAAAGACGGAAAATTAACTGGGACAAACGTAAGTCATATCTGCTTTTGGCAGCAATAAAAAATACTGGGTTTGGTGCCAGAGGGCTCGAGGCGGAATCCCAGATGCTCAGCTGTCGGGCAAATGAGGAAGGTCTTGGTGCCTTGTTTTCCTCCTTTGTCAAGTGAGGGGTGTTGGACTGTGGCCTGCATGGTCTCCCCGGTCCTCTTCTCTGTGAAGGCTTTTAGGTCAGTGTTACTGGGGTGAGAGGACACCCATGCCTGGAGCACTTTGGGCTCTGTTTTCAAATCCCCAACTGCTACAAATCTCAGATCAGGCAATGACAAAGCGGCATCTTTGTCGTTCAAGATGAATGATTAACTCGCTGAGGAATGATTATTCTAATAAAGGTAGAAATGGGGGAAACACGACCTACAAAGAGCATTCTAAACAAAAGGAAGAGCACAGGAACAGCCAGGGGTTGGGAGAGGACCCATCTTTTCCCCATTCATGTGATCTCACCTCTCTCTTTCTTTGTTCCTGCATCTGAGAAATGGGGAGAATCCCTGAGAGTCAGAAGGCCTTCCATCCTCCTGGGCAGCAGGTCTCAGTGCGCCCACTGCCCAGCTCTCACTACCGAGGAGCTGTAATTCTGAGTAAATTTTTCCTTACATCTTTCTGCCTGTGAGACTCCCTCACTTCCTTCAAAGGTCAGTTTAATAATAACAAAAATATGTAATAATAATATTTGGTATAGTACTTTAAGGTTTGCAAAGTGCTGTACAAATATTCTATCAGTTTATCTTCCTAACAACCCTGGAAGGTAGGTGCTATTATCACCTCCATTTTACAGATAGGTAAACTGAGGCAGAGGCTTGACTAACTTGCCCAGGGTCACACAGCTAGTAAGTATCTCAGGCAGGATTTGAATTCAGATCTTCCCAACTCCAGGCCCAGCACACTGTCCACTGTACATACAGCTACCATCTACTCAGGGTTTTCCTGAACCTCCCAGCTATTCATTCTCCCCCCAAAAAAATCACCTCCTGAGTTTTTACAGAGGAAGCATGGCAGATAGTGGATAGAGAACTGGTCTCTAAGCCAGGAAGGTCTGGATTCAAGCCCAATTTTGACATATCCTGGTTGTGTGACCCTGGGCAAGTAATTTTACCTCTTGCGATCTAGGAGACTCTGTAAAACTATATGCTGCAAAGAAAGTGCCAATATGCAATGTTTCCGCATTGGTGGAAAGAGTAACCACACTACAGAGTTTCCTGACTACAAGGAAATCACAGTTTGTATCCTTACCATTTATCCCTATATTTGTATGAACTTATATATGTCCATGTAAGCTTCCTGAGGGCTTGGAATGATTGTTTGTATCCTGTGTCTAGCACAGCTCATGCTACATAGTAGGTGCTTAATAAATGCATGATTGCAAGTCATTCCCCAATTGATAAATGGTCAAAGGATATGAACAGGCAGTTCTCAGATGAAGAAATTAAAGCCATCTATAGTCATATGAAAAAATGCTCTAAATCACTATTGATTAGAGAAATGCAAATTAAAACAACTCTGAGGTACCACATCACACCTATCAGATTGGCTAATATGACAAAACAGGAAAAGGATAAATATTGGAGAAGATGTGGGAAAATTGGAACACTAATGTATTGTCAGTGGAGTTGTGAACTGATCCAACTATTCTGGAAAGCAATTTGGAACTATGTCCGAAGGGTTATAAAATGGCACATATCCTTTGACCCAATAATACCACTTCTAGATCTGTGTCCCAAAGAGATCATACAAAAATATTTATAGCAGCCTTTTTTGTGGTGGCAATGAATTGGAAATTAAAATGCCTCAGTTTACCCATCAATTGGGTAATGGCTGAACAAGCTGTGAATATAATGGAATACTATTGTTCCATAAGAAATGATGAGCGGGTGGATTTCAGAAAAATCCGGACAGACTTGCATGAACGGATGCTGAGTGAAGTGAGCAGAACCAGGAGTACATTGTATACAGTAACAGCAACACTGTGTGATGACCCACTTTATCAGACTTAGCTCTTCTGAGCAAGGCAATGATCTAAAACAATTCCAAAAGATTCAAGGTGGAAAATGCTATTCACACCCAGAGAAAGAACTATGGTGTCTGAATGCAGATGGAAGCATCTTATTTTCTCTTTCTTTTGTTGTGTTTTTTCTTGCTCTTGATTTTTCCCTTTTGTTCTGATTCTTCTTTCACAACATGACTAATGTGGAAACATGCTTAATATGAGCATACATGTATAGCCTATATCAGATTGCACGCCGTCTTGGAAAGGGGGGAATAGAAGGAAGAGAGAAAATTTAGAACTCAAAATCTTATAAAAGTGAATGTTGAAAATGAAAAATAATTAAATTAATTAATTTTAAAAAATAAACGTATGATTGACTTCCATGAAACCTCAGTCTTCCTCTGCCACAGCTTTGGGTTCTGCCCTTTGTCACCAAACAGAACAAATCTGGTCCCACCCAGGAGAGCTCGATCTCGCACCCCTGGGACGTTCTAAGGGAAATGTTTTGTTAACTTGAAAGTGCAAGGGAAATGTCAGTTATTGGTATAGTCGGGGGCTAGCTGTTTGTGCTGACTTTCCAGAACGGCCCAGGAGGGCAAACAGGAGGGCTTTCCCAACAAAAGGAATGGAATCACTGAAAAAAAAAAAACCAGAGAAAATGAAACAAACTCTTGTTGCCTTTCAGCCGTGTCCGACTCTCTGTGACCCCATTTGAGTTTTCTTAGCAAAGATCCTGGAGCAGTTTGCCATTTCCTTCTCCAGCTCATTTTACAGATGAGGAAACTGAGGCAAACAGGGTAAAGTGACTTACCCAGGGTCACACAGCTAGTAAGTGTCTGAGGCCAGATTTGAACTCAGGTCTTCCTGCTTCTAGGCCCAGCGCTCTAGCCATGCACCACCTAGCTGCCCAAACTCTTCTTCTGGGGTGAAAATAAAACAATAAAAATGACCAAATCAAGGTAGATCTTTGAAGGAAGATTTTGTAGAATATGGTACCAAACTTAATGAGGCTGTGGATTCTCTGCTTCCCCTCCCTGATTCTCTCTCTACTTACAAATCTGTGGTAGATCCCTGGTGTTCACAGAGGACTTTACTCTATATGCAAACAACCTATTGGATCCTTACAACAATCTCCTGAAAGTATCATTGCCCCCATTTCACAAAGGAGGAAACTGAGGCTCAAAGAGTAGTCTGGCTCCCACCACCCCTTTCCAGCCTAATTTCTGCTCCTTCTTTTCCTAACCCCCAGCTCCAACCCAACTGGTCCATGCAGAGCACTCCCGGAACACTCCTCACTTCCATATATTTGGATACACCATGCCCCAGGCACGGAATGCCTTCTTTCTTAGAATCCTGACTTTGGTACAAGGCTCCCCTCTGGGGTCACTTCCTTCTAGGAAGCTTTCCCTGATCCCCCCCAACCCTAGTTTGAAGGGCTCTCTCCAGCCTCACTTATGTTACTGGACAAACTATATCCTCCTCCCCCGGCCCTCTCCACCCCAGGAGACTGTAAACTTCTTGAAGGAAGGAGCAGGGTAATTCATTTTTGTCTCCATGTCCTTGGTACACAGACTGGCCCACAGACTGGCTGCTTGAGAAATGTTTGTGAAACTGAATTGAATTAGGAGATCTGTCCAAGGTCACAGGGCTGATAAATGGTGGGCCTGAGGCACAAACCTAGGATTTCTGGCGCCACCAGGGCTCCTTCCACTGACCCAGAACAGCTTTTCCCCTGTACTCTTTCAAGGGATCACTGTTTCTTCCATTTCCACATTCCAGCTGTATCTCTTAGGTAATATTTAACTAAGAAATGACTATCTTGGCTAAGATCTCTCTAACCCAAGTTTCTTCAGTGGTTGACAATGGCAATATTTTGTCCCAGACTGCTTAGGAATTCATTCTGGCCCAGCAGAGGTTTGACTGGTCCTTCTCCCACCCTTCTGGGGCAAGCCCACCCTGTGCTTCAGAGCTGAGACCCAAACCCCAAGCAAGATCTTAAGGCCCCAGGGAAATCCAATGGAACCAAGCTGAGAGCAATCATTTAGGAAAATTTTCATGAAAGTTTAATCATAATGATGATGATGGTGATGGTGATAGCTTACATTTACAGAACGCTTACTATGTGTCAGGCATTTTACACTTATCTCATTTGATTCTCACAACAACCTTGGGAGGTAGGTGCTATTATTATCCCCATTTTACAGATGAGGAAACTGAGGCAAACAGAAGCATCTTGCCAGGGTCACATAGCTAGAAAGTATCTGAAGCTGAATTAGAACTCCGGTCTTTCTGACTCTAGGCTCACTGTAGCACCACCTAGAACAGGCTGCTTCCATTTCTAAATTGGGGCATAGTAAGAAAACCCACAGTCGAACTTCACAAACAAACCTAAAACCCCAGAGGCCTCTACTTTGTCGACAAGGCAGCTATTATTAGGGTGTGTTACATCCATTTGGAAACGTCCATGACCAATCCCAGGGAAAGAAGAAAGGCACAAGTCATTAGGATAATTGGTGGCCTTGGAAACTTACATAATGACTATAATCAAGATAGGAAGCATCACAAGAAATGATTTGCACACACAGGAAGATTAAAATGCACACCTTTTTAAAAAAAAAAGAAAGAAAACTAAATTCCAAATTCCAGAAATCAGGAAAGAATCACATTATGGAGCGAAATGGGGGGAAAACCATCCTGTTTTCTTATGTCTAGCTTATTTCGAGGCAATAATTGTGACAACAATTTCCAAAGCGGTTCTTGTGCACATGCACCCAGGAAGAAATGAAGCAGAAACATGCAGATTCATCAGCAGCCACTTCAGAGACCATTTCCATTCTACCGCAAACACAGCTCTCTGGATTTGAAATGCACTCCACCATGCACGCTGCCCGTTAAACCAATCTGCTCGTGTCTTAAATAAACAACAAATGGCTAAATATAGCATCCTTTACCTTACTTGCCCCTTTCCACGGCTAATTTTAGGCAAAGCACCCATCTGGAGATTTTCTCCTCATCTTAGAGGAAGAGGGAGATTTCATAACAAAGCAGTTGCCTGAAAGCCAGGCTTTTTGATGTACAATTGGCAGAGAGACTTCAACTTAGTTAACAACACAAACTTCCCCTTATAGGAGATGATTGTCCCCTTTTCTATCATTATTTACCTCAAAATCTTTCAAGGGATGGAAGAGGAGAATAAAGAAAGAGTAGGAACAGTTGTAGAAGAAAGTGGTGAACGAAAGCTCATGGAGGCAAGTCTGGTCTCTTTATGAGACCCTCCGAGGGTTCACTCAGCCACCTTTCCCTCCTTCAGCTCATCTTACAGGCGTGCGCGGACACACACACACACACAAACACACACACGCGCGCGCACACACACTGATACCTGTTAGAGGGTGGTGGTATTTAGGAGAAAATGAAAGAGAGATAAATAAAAGGGAAGAGGCTTCTCATTAATGATTTCAAAACCCAGCCAGCCTGATCGCTAAAGTAAACCTGCTCCCCAGTCCCTCCTGTCCTGAAGTCACAGGAAACGAGGATGGCCCAAGGCTGGGTCTATGAGCACCCCTCACAATGGGAGGAATCAGGCAGGAAGTGCACAGTCAGGAAAAGGAATCATGCAGTAAGGGGACTGCAGTCATGGAAGAGAAGCCTGTACCCACCTCTGCCAGACCATCGCTTGACTTGGCACCGGCAGCAGAATCGAGGAGCAGGGACTCAGCATGGATTCTACGTAAGCGGTCTTTAAGGTCTGTGTTTTGTGCTAGGGCCTGGAACATGTTAAAAAAAATATTGGGGCCACATTAATGGAGGAGACGTATCACAAAGGGCAGGAATCAACGGGCTGGATGGGATAGGCACAAGAGATTCGTGGGAGGATTGGTCTATCCATTGTTATTGAACTCTACACCCTCATAGGTCCACTGAGAACCTCGGCTCACACTTGGATGAGCTCTGAGATCCTCTGAACAGCCTTGCCAAATTCAACCCAAGTGATGATGCCCCTTCCTTCCACCTTATTCCAGGTCCTAATAATACTTTTTGAAATAAAAGCCATCAGATCACCGATCCTACTACCTGTGCGCCCTTGGACAAGCTGGCTATCTCTCTCTGGGCCCTGGTTTGATTATCTACAAAAGGAAAAGGGTTGGACTAGCTCTTAAACCACATGTGTATGTCATGGACCCTTTTGGCAGTGAGTCTGGGAAAGCCAGAAAGAAAGATTCCTCAGAATCACATTTTTATACATAGGATTACAAAGGAAACCCATTTTATTGAAAAGCAGTTACCAAAAAAAAAGAAAAATTATTGGCAAGTTCATGGGCTGCAGGTAAGACCTTCTAGGCTAAACTATTAGATTGTAAGCTCCTTGAGGGAAGAAACTATTTTTTGCCTCTTTTTTCTCTCCCCAATGTCTGGCATATAGCAGGTGCTTAATAAATGTTTAATGATTTCTTGAGGAGTGATTTCTAAGATAAACTGACTTCTGCTCTAAATGTGTGATCCCATTATCCTCCCAGAAGTGGGTCCCTTCCTAGGCTGAAAGAAACACAATCTGTCTACTCCCAGGTCCACATTCTAAACCTTTCTGGCTTGCTAGAGCTTGCCATGGCCTTTGAGAACTCAGGGTCACCTCCACATCATCAGGAGACTTCAGGCTAGGTAGGGCTCTTCTGGAGGAACATTTCTTTTTAAATGGAAGGGTATGTCCAAACCCATACAAACAGTGGGATGGAGATGTTGAAAAAAAGGAAAGAGAAAACCTGCAATGCCAGATTTCAGCCCGTTTGTGCTGGCTTCAGGTTTGAGTTTTTGTATCAGGATAAGAAGCCACACAGCTGCTTTTTAAGAAGATGATGGAAAATGGGACTCAAAGCTCTCTATGCCAGTAAAGGCTGGGCCTGAGACGTGGCCAGTCTGGCTCAAGAGCTTCCTGCCTCTTCTCCAACTTTCTAACCCTCCTCTATTGCCAGGTTGCTCATGACTGACCCCTTTTCTTCCCCTTCCTGTGACTGCCAAAGAAAACAGGCGTCTCCCATGCCTCCACTGAGCCCTGCCCTACCAGCAGCTAATACCTGCCTAATCCTGACCACAGCCAAATGGGAGACAGAGGCATCAGTGGGGACCGAGACGTGGTTAGGAGGCTTAGAAGAAATGGCCTTCGATAGACTTCCTAACCAGGAGGGATTCATTCATTCTTTGAGGTTGTGTGTGTACTTACTCATCCGGCTCTGAAAGATGAGTATGTTTCCTCCTCTTAGAAGGGCACCAGGAACAGGTAAATAGTGGGGTGTAAGCGAGCATGTCAGATTATCCTTTCTTTGCCTTTAAGGGAGTCCCTGTTGCCCACTTCGGCTTTCTACACAAGGGTTCTCTCAAAGGCAAAGGGAGTTGGTTTCTTCTTTCTGACATTCCCACCCATTAGAAGATGCCTCATTTCCGAAAGATGCTGGGGTCGGGAGGGCCATGCTCATTATTGGTGCATGTGGAATGTTTGTGTTCTCTCTGACGCAAAAAAAGAGGTCAAGAGACTCTTCCCAGGGCAAGTGGAGAGATGAGCTCAGTGAGGAAATTAATAGGGTTGAGGTGGGGTAGGGGGAGGGGAGTCACTCAGTTCTAGAAATTCCACTGCCCAGGTCAATTTGGATTACATGTGCAGGTTACTTTAAAACATGCACAGATCACTTGAAAAGGAAGCAAGGAGGGAGGGAGGAAAAGAGGGGGAGGAGAGAGAGAGAAGGGGGGAGAGAAAAAGGGAAGGAAAGAAGGAAGGGAGGGAGAGGGGAGAGATAGAGAGAAAAAGAAAGAGGGAGGGAGAGAAGGAGAGAAGGAGGGAAGGAAGGAAGGAAGGAAGGCAGGTAAAAATTACGAAATCATGGCTGAAATGCTCTCCCAGGATCCTGGCCTCGCCCATCACACGTCTTAGCTTTGCTGTCTCTGTTGCAGCTTTTGTAAAGATGGAGAGAAAGGCACAAACCTTACTGAAAAAGTTTGGCAGCCTTCTCCTCTGATGGCAGTGAGGCTCCTCCTAGACCCCCTTCTTCTCCATCCCTTCACCTCCACACTCCCAGCCAAAAAGAGGAAGACACACAAGTCCTGATCTCTGATCAGTCCTAAGAGCAAATGCCACAATGAAAAGAAAGACCTCTTCTGTTCTAACTACATGGCCAACTCTCAAATTGGCCGGAGGGTGAATGGGGTTTCCATTGGAGTAATCGTGATCTTCTCCATGGGTAGGAATGTCAGAGAAAAGGCAGCATCACCTTGTTTTCATCTGTGCATGGAGGGGGATGAAAACAGCCCCACTCCTCTCAGACCCTAATGCCATTCCATAAGAGCTGGCTTATCGCCAATCCAAAGAACAGTTGTTTGAATCTGTGTGTGTGCTGACCCCAGCCTGGCCTTTAAAAAGGTTCTCAGATCCCAACAAACCCTGGGTTGGGTGCTGAATGCCCCCCTCAGCCTGGCTCCCAGCTCTCATAGGTTTGTTTCCCGTGACCCCTCTTCACACACACCCATGCCAGGGAAACTGGCCTGCAAAGCTTGTTCCTGAACACAACGTCCCTTTTCCCACCTGGGCCAAGTCATCTGATCTCTGTAAGATGGGGATAATACTAGCAACCCCCTCCCAGGGCTAGAGAGAAGATCAGGTAAACTCCATGTAAGCAGCAAAGTGGTTTGCAAACAATGAAATGCTATACACATGTGAACAACCCCTGCACTGCCTATGCATGTGTGTGAATTATCCCTATGCCACCTATACACACGTGTGAATTCTCATTGTACAGCACTGTAACTTTTGGAGAGGATTGCAGGGAGGGGCTGGCCCTGTGACTTCACTCGTCTTGGGAATTCTAAATGAGGAGTTCCCTCTCTCAGTCACATTAGCACCTGTTGAAATTCATAGTCGCTTACAAAGGCTGAGTGTGAGCCCAAGTTAACACAGTCACAGTCTAGAATACAAATTCTGAAACTTACATTCTTAGTTTTGCCTGAGGACTCTGACATGTTAAATACTACATACAATAAGCGCTTAATAAGTGCTGGTTGAGTTTTTTTGTTGAATGAAAATGATGATCATCTAGTTGGTTTATTCCCTCAGGAACTCTCCAGGGAACCCAGGATCCAGACAAGATAAGAAGACATGAGCAAGAAGGAAGGAAGGAAGCATTTGTGAAACGTCTACTATGTGCTGGTTGTGTGCTAAGCACTTTACAAATATACAATACTTGTAGAAATATCTCATTTGATCTTTTAACAACCCTAGAAGAAAGGTGCTGCCATTATCCTCATTTTATAGTTGAGGAAACTGAGGCAGACAGATGTCAAATGACTTGCCAGGTGTTACACAGCTACTAAGTGTATGGTCTCAGATCTCCCCTACATCAGGCCCAGCACTCCATACACTACGGTGTCCCCTTAGCTGCTAGGACAGTTCTATATCTTCCCTCCATAACACACATGTAACTTACGGATGATAAGGCATGCTTCAGACCCACAATCTGTGCGGATGGTGATGAGGAGGACTCATGCTCTATCATCTGCTTCAGTTTCTCCCTCTCATTTGATATGGTATTGAAAGCTGACTTTAAGGTGAAGTAAACTAGAAGATTTAAAGAAAAAAAAAAGGAAGAGACATTAAAAAAATTGAGAGTACATAAAATAAGTTACAAACTATCCCAACAGTCAATAAAATAAGTTACAAACTATCACAACAGTCAATTAATAAACATTTATTAAGCACCTGCGATGTGCCAGGCACTATGTTAAGGGCGAGGGATACAAAAAAGAGGCAAAAGACAGTTCCTGCCCTCAAGGAGCTTGCAATCTAATGGATAACAGCATTCACAACACTAGCCTTTCTTAGGGGTGAAGATTCAGTGAGGAGCAAGTGTTACATCTGTGAGTATTACACACATACAGACACAAACACACACTTAAATCAAGGCTGAGCCCTTGTCCCTCAGCAGCCACAGTGTCACGTGCCACGAAAGCTTCTCCTGAACCCCTGAGTCAGGCTGTGTTGACACTGTGCCAAAGCAACCCGTTCTAGGAGTCAAAGAGGCCCAATGAAAGTGTCTGGGCTTTTAGACCGCTTCTACTGAACTCTGCTTATTTTAAAAGTCAAACACACACACACATACACACACACACACACACACACACACATACAGTCCTTGATATTTGGGGTCTAATGATAAGTAGCTAATGTGACTAAACTTTTCAAGTTTCAATGTAAATTATTTGTTGCAAAGGTTTTTTTTTTCTCTTTCAATTGGGGGTAGGAGTTGGGAGGGAGATTCCCTCCCCCCACAAACGAAAAAGAAAAGAGGGTCATTGAAGCATTTAAAAGCAATGCACAGCAAAGAACTGGAAATTGAGGGATTGCCCATTAATTGGGGAATGGCTAAACAACTTGTGGGATATGGTTGTCACGGAATATTACTGTGCCATTGAAAATGATGAGAGGGATGGTTTCAGAAAAATCTGGGAAGACTTACGTGAACTGATGCAAAGTGAAATAAGCAGAACAGGGAAAACAGTGTACATAATAACAGCAATATAATAAGGATGAACAACTGTGAAAGACTTAGCTGCTCTGATCAAAACAGTGATCCTCCACAACTCCAGAGGACCCATGATACTATCCACCTCAGAGAGAGAACCAATGAACTCTGAGGGTAGCCTGGAGCAGACTTTTCTTCACTCTCTTTATTCTTCTTGCTTTTTTTTTTCTTTGCAACATGGCTAATATGGAAGTATGTTTTGTGTGACTTCATACATATAATGAGGTATCATAGTACTTGCCTTCCGAATGGGTGGAGGAGGGGCAGGAGAGAAGGACAGAATTTGGAGCTCAAATTTTAAAAAATGTTAAAAATAAATAAATAATTGAAAAAATAATAAAAGCAATGCACAGAATAAAACAGAAGGAAAACCAGAAGGAAAGACAGACAAACCAACAGGAGCAATCTGAAAGTTACCTGTTGAATTCTTTATACGCTTCTGTAAGGTACAACCCATTTCATATGAAGAGTTTGCTTGCTAAAAGTGACCCAAAAAATTGTGTATGAGGGAAAAAAGAAAACCTTGTAAAGATCAATTTGCAGAGAAATAAAATATTGATAAAAATAAAATATTGAGGAGAGAGCCAGATTGTTCCAAGGAGCAGATAGAGAACTGCCCTTTGGGGGATCATAGCATACTAAGAGAAACTCTCAGCAGCCTGAGTTTGAAGAATGATGGAGGTAATTCAAGCTGCAGGGCATTATTGTCCATTGACTCATTTTCTGTGGCTGTTTTTTTTTTTTCAACATTTACAACTGAAGCTGTAAACCAAATGATTGTTTGGGGACTATGAGATTATTATTAAAGGCCAGTGGAGTTCATATCTTTCAGAAACAGTCACTGATTAGCAGGAAGCTGTGACTTGAGTCTTTAGTAGATAAAGGAAGAAAGAGAGAGAAGGAGAAGGAAGAGGCAGAAGTAGCAGGAGGGCAAGCTGAGCAAAAGAGGAGTCACAAGAAGCCATGGAAGGCTAAACAAAGAAGTTTCCAGCTGAGAAAGCTGATTCTTCAGCTGCTTTGACGGGAGTCTGCTGTTTGGGAGAAAGCTGATTCTTCAGCTGCTTTGACGGGAGTCTTCTGATTGGGAGAGGCAATGTTTTGCAGATTGACTGGCAAAAAGACTTGTTCAGCTGAAAGGATTCTTTGGCTACAGTGCTGATTGGAGGAGAGCTTAACTCTGCTGCTGCACATACATAGCTTTCTATGTTTTCTGTTCTGTAGTGCCATCTATATCATGAGAAAGGGGGGAAAAACTCAGACAGTTCCTTGCTACCTGTTACTACCCTCTATAGTTTGAGAGGGAAAGAAAGAGAAGGGGGAAACAGGCTTTGAATTTGTTTTGTTATAAGCTGGGTTTACTGGGGAAGAGGCTTGGCTTGGCTTTGCTAGAAGATGTCAGGAGAGAAAGCAGAATCCCTTTAAATGAAAGGCAGGCTGGGCTTGTCTCAATTGCCCAGAGAGTCACCTTAGAGAGTTTTGTACTTCTCTGGCTGAAGAGAATTACTTATCACTAAACAAACATAATGTTTGTGTATGAGTGTGTCTCTATATAGATAGAAAAACAAATATAGAGACATACACATGTCTCTGTATATAGATATATATGTATATACAAACATATCTATAGACGTAGGGAGATGCATATGTATGTATGTGTGTACACACAGACACATCCTCACATTTGCATTGCTAAAAAAGTATAACATTTTCTTAGTGCCCTATTAAATGTGACTGTGAACTCCAGAGGGTGTCGCTGATCTATTGGTTAGAAAGCAGAAGAGAACCAACTTCGCCCATCAGGAGATTGGTAAGGACCAAAGAGGGGCATTTATCAAAGAAGCAGCTTTGTGTGGTGCAGATTTTTCTTGAAGGGGTCAAGGACATCAAAGCCTGCAGTCCAGAGTTGTGACATGCTTCTGGTGTGTGGGTTTCCTCATTCATGTAAGTATGTGTCTTCTCTCTCCCATAAATACTCTATGCATTGCTGGAAGCATATGACTCAGGTTTTTGAGTGGACTGTAATTTTTTTTTGTTATAGAAGTTTTTGCCCTCTGCTTAATAAATGTCATGTTTGATTATTCCTGCTCTTGCCTTCTGCTGAGAAAATGATATCAGTATTATTGCTTTTGCCTTATTTTTTTAATAAATGTTTTATGTCTAAGAGTCATTGGTATCACTCTGACTGATTGATTTTGTATAAATGGGAAGTACACCAGTGGGGGGTTCAGGACCCACAGTAGCAACTAGTAGAAGTGTTTCCTTCCACATTAGGGTTATCCCTATGGCCCTAAGAGAGTGATTGAAGAACAGCAATGTGACCATGGCCAGTCCCCAGCTCCAGGAAGAATCCCATGACTGATGATGTGAAGTAGGTTGGGGTTCATGAAGCAGCACAGACAAAGGGGAGTACAAATGACATGTCAGACACCACTCTTGCAGGCTACACTGCCCCAATGGGTGGGCCACCCCCTCACTACACTTAAAAGGAAAATCAAAGTACATGTAATACAGATTTGCAGTTTCACATACAATCCTCTTTCTGTTCTACTTTGCCTATGAAAGCTTAAATTATGAATTTTTAAAAAGTCATAACCAAAAAAAGCTTCAATTTAAGGGATAATAATAGTCTAGATGATGAAGGCCTGAACCAGGGTGGTGGCAACAACAATAATAATAACCAGCATTTATATAGCACTTTAAAAGTTTGCAAAGCTCTTTACAAACATTATCTCAGGTCATCTTCACAACAGCCCTGGGTGGTAGATGATATTGTTTCTCCCCATTTTATAGATAAGGCAAATAAGCAAGATGAAGGTTAAGCGATTTGCCCAACGTCATTGAGCTGATCTGAGATTCTATTGGCTCTCAGATGTTCCTGATTCCAGGTCCAGGACTCTAGCCACTTCCCTGACTGGCTGGTCATCTCAGGAGGGAAGGGACAGAGTCAAAGAGGTTGTGGAGATAGAAAAGATAAGACTTCACTTCTGATACTCGTGGACCTCTGTGTTTATGTCCAAAGTCATAGGAAACAGCAGCTTCCAGACACTTCGAGAACGTTCTCTCTCTCATGGACGTGTTCTTATTACTTATTCAAAAAATGATTTCTTAGTTGTTTATTTGTCCCGAGCTGGCTTTTTTTTAATAGAAAAAAAGATCAAAAGGTCTGAGTGATAGCACATCTTTACATCCCTGGCAAGACAGCCAGACAATCACAGTGTCTGTTTTGGAAGCAATTATCACCTCAAATGGGGGAGCCAAACCTCCTGCACAAAGTCTTTCAAGGCAGCTCCAAATGCCAGAAACAAGATCTTTGGTTCATCACAATTGGACTCTTCACTTTGGGAATATTCTAAGTTCTATCCAATTAAGTAAATATTTAAGTGCATGCAATGTGCAAGGCACTCTTAGGAATGGTTTGGACTTTTATTTGGTTTTTGGGTTTGTTTGTTTGCTTGTTTTCTGGCATTCACAAAAGATCAGAGACAATAAATCCTTCCAAGTCTCGATCTTCTCTCATTTCAAAATCTCACTGGCTCCCAGGGTGGTGTGGTATAGTGGAAAAGCAAACACTATGGAGTCAGAGGACCTGGGTTCAAAACCCAGCTCTGCCACCAGTGTAGACCTTAGGAAAGTCCCTTCCATCGGGCCTCGGTTTCCTTCTCAGTAAAAATGAAAGGGGCTAGACTAGCTCTGATCCCAAGATAGAGCTATGATGGATGTTGTGTCTGAGCCATATATTTCTACTCAGTAAAATGATAGAGTTGGACCAGATGAAAGCCAGATCTAAAATACACAATACTTTGCTTTATTTGTATCAATAACCAGAGATTAGAATCTCACTTTTTAAAAAATCTTTTAAGGAAGGACCTAAACATTCTCCTCCATTGATCCTGGAGCAGCCTTAGTCATTGCTCAACTACCTCGAATTGGCTTGCCAAATGTATTCAGAGCTACTTCCTAGGTTAGTCTAATACGGTCTCTAGTCTCCATCTATCCCTCTCATAGCTCTTGGCAGCTTTTCCAGCACCAGCTGTCAGGGCGGAGGTGGGAAGGACCTCCCTCTGTCAACAGTCAATAAAGTACTGTTATTGCATCTGATGTAGTTTGCCAGTTGAAAAAAATAGCGACTCATATACCTCTCACACTGTATACAGGAATACATCACTTAACAACAGATAGGGTAGGCCAGTTTTTTAATAGGATGGCATAATTCTTTCTGAAATGTGCAACATAAATAGAATTGGACTTGCAGTCAGAAGACGTGCATTTGACTCCTGCGTCAGACACTTATTTTTTAAAAATTCAACCAAGATTTATTAGGCTCTTACTGTGTACGAGGTACTGTACAGAGTTTAAATAGAAAAGGGTCAAATATAAACTGCTTTGTTTGGCATTTCAAGCTCTTCATAAGCAGGTCCCTTCCTCCCTTGGCAGCTTCTTTTCTACTCCTCTGCATGTGATCTACATTCTAGCAACACTGGCCTACTCAGCACGGCCAAAACAGACCTTATTATCCTTCCCCTAAACCCCCCCCCCCCCACCTTCCTGCAACCGTAGCGAGCAGCGCCCTCCTCCCAGGCTCCTGGGCTCCAGCCTAGGAGTCATCCTGGACTCCTCACTGTCTCTGACCACCCCCCCCACCTCACCTCCAGCCCAGCTGTTGCCAAAGCCTATGGATTTCACCTTTGCAGCATCTCTCGAATACAGCCCCTTCTCTCCTCTGACACTACCCGCCCTCTCCCTCCCCTAGACTCTCATCACCAGGACTACTGCAATGGCCTTCAGGGTCTGCCAGCCTCCAGTCCTTTGTCTCTTCAGTCACCAAAGGGATTTTCCTAGAGCTCAGGCCTGACCATATCACCCTTCTCCTCCCCCTCCCTGACTCCAGTGGCTTCCTCTCACCTCCAGGATAAAATGCAAAATCCCTGGCATTAAAAGCACTTCATAACGGAGCCCTATGCCCAGTCTTCTTACGCCTCACAACCACCCCCTCCCTGAAACACGGACTCACACATTCTCTTCACCCGGTGACAATGGCCTCCTGGCTGTTTTTCAAACACGACCCTCCATCTCTGGCCTCCATGCGTTTGCTCTGGTTGTGCCCCATGCCTGGGATGCTCTTCCTCCTCATCCTTGCCTCCTGGCTCCCCTGGCTCCTTTCAAGCCCAGCTAAAACCCACCTGCTATGGGAAGCTTTTCTCAAGCCCTCTTAATTCCACTGCCTTCCTTCCGTGAATTAATTCCAATTTATCCTGGCTACCCTTGCTTGTACGTAGCCTCCCCCATTCGACTATGAACTCCATGAGAGCAGGGACTGTCTTTTGCATTTCTTTGTATCCCCAGCACTTAGCAGAGTGCATGGCACATAGTAGGTGCTTAATAAATGCTCACTGACTGATCGACTGACTGTTGTCTTGAAGTACCTTGAACAAAACACTGTGTTTTCCACCTCTAAGCCTTTGCCCTGGTCATTCCCCGTGCCTGGTAAGCCCGATCCTCTCACCTCCACACTTTGCTTCCCTGGCCTCTTTCAATACTTAGCTCAAATCATACTTACTGCAGGATTGCCTCAGACACTAACTAATTGTGTGACCCTGGGCGAATCATTTGACCTCTATCATCCTCAAGTTTCCTCATCTGTAAAATGGAAATAATAAAAGCACCTACTTCCCAGGGTTGTTATGTGAATCAAAAAGAGGTAATGTGTAAAGTCCTTTGTGAGAACTCAAGAGTTAAATAAATGTAAACTATAATTATATTACTGGTAATAATACTCTCCTGGAGATGCTATATAACCACAAGCCACACGGTGTCCAAAGAATGAATACTGAAGGTCACCCAGAGCAAAAGGGAGGCAAGAAGTGTACAAGAAGAAGCCAGCACCCAAGGCAAGGTAGGTGGGCAGAGTAGACCAAAGGAAGGCCAGGAGAGGAAGAGAGCTGGGCACGGCCTAGGAGGGAGCATCGTTAACCCATGAACACTTGCCTGTTCCCCACTGGTCCCCATTCCATAGCAAAAATCCAGGGCAGCCATTCTTAACCTGCCACCCTATTGCTTTTTTTTTTTTTTTTTTTTTGATAATTGCATTTCAATATAATTAGTCACCTTTGCAATCTTCTCTATTTTGTTTTATGCTTTTGAAAACATGATTCTGGGAACAGGTCAGGCCTGAGATCTAGGAATATCCCTTTGGTAGCTGAAGAGACGAAGCACTGGGGACCAGCAGACCCCGACAGGCCATTGCGATACTCCTGGTGTGAGGGGATGAGGGGCTGGGTGAGGGGGCAGGCAGTGTCAGAGGAGAGAGAGGGCTGTATTCGAGAGATGCTGCGAAGGTGAAATCCATAGGCTTTGGAAACAGAAGTTTATAACTTGCCCAGGATCCCACAACTAGGAGGAAACTGAGGCAGGCTTTGAACCCACGTCTTCTTGTCTCCAAGTCACAGCCACTGAGTGACTAAGCCAAGGCTTGGATTAATCAACCAGTCCTTCAACAAGGCTTTATCAAAAGCCTACAGGCTGTGCCAGACACCGTCCTGGGGGTACAAACACACATGGAAACGTTGTCACTCTTACCCTGAATTTGCCTCCCAAGCTAGCGTGCCCTGTCTGTGATCCTATCTCGACCCTGAAGGAATTCTCTCTATTTAAGGGATGTTTTATAAAATCACCAATCATTCTCTAAGTTATTTGCTTTGTTTAAACTTCAGATTTTTGTCTGTTGAATCACTTCAAGCAAGTCACGTGTAGTGCATGCCGACCCCTGTGTAGAAAGGGGTGAGTTTTGGTCAAACCGCTCCCTAGCTCCCAGAGACAAAGTGAAGAAAACCCTTCAGAAAAGCTTCTCTGCCACCAGCACGACAAGAACCACTCTGGCCTAAGACAATTCTAGCTCCTTTTCATCTTCTTTCCTTCTCCAAGAGCCGAAGTGAGATCCTGAAAATTCCAAAGGCACTTGAGGAACCCTGGTGGAAAGGTCCCTCTGGCAAGGTGGGGTAGCCACTGGACCTCCTTACTTAGGCTGAGTCGCTCTGAAATCAGATGGAGGGGTAAAGAGTGGGGCAGCTAGGTGGCGGAGTGGATAGAGCACTGGCCCTGAAGTCAGGAAGACCTGAGTTCAAATCCGGCCTCAGAACAAACACTTGACACTTACTAGCTGTGTGACTCTGGGCAAGTCACTTAACCCCAATTGCCAAGAAGAAGAAGAAGAAGAAGAAGAAGAAGAAGAAGAAGAAGAAGAGGGGTAAAGAGCCCTGTGTTCTAGCTGGACAGGGAGAGTGGTAAAAGCCAAGAGAAGAGTGAGGAGACTGGCCTCTTGGATCTACCCCCTGGCAAGGCTATCAGGGCACAGGAGGGAAGGACCTCTTTCAGCTAATCAACCATTACCATATGAGCTTTCACATGCTTGGTTAACTCAAAGGGCCTCTCGGAATAGAACCTGAATAGAACTCTCAGAACCTGAAAGTTCATTTTAAAAGCTGCAAGAACGAGGCACAGTCAGACAGTCAATAGAAATCAGTCTTGTGTGAGAGCTGGTGCGAGACGAGGCTGTCCACCCGAGTGACTCCCAGCTTTTGCTGATCAGTAACTTTGGCCCTGTCTAATGACCAGGCAGAGCTCTCCTCTGAGGGTTAGCTGGATTTCAGAGAGGCCTGAGAGAAGGAACAAGAAAACCACAGTAAGCAGGGTGGGGTAGATTTCTCAGAGCACTGAACTTGGAGCCAGGAAGGCCTGGATTCAAATCCTGCCTCAGACACTTATTAGCTGAGCTTTTTGCAGGCTGAACATCCCCAATTCCTTCGAAGGAATGCGATGAACTCGGGTTCCTTCACCGTCCTGTTCACCTTCCACTGCATACTGCAACTTATCAACATCCTTCCAAAAATAAAGTCATAGCATGGTCTGAGCAGGGCAGAATAAAGCAGGCCAGTCACCTCCCTCTCACCAGACGCTCAGATGAGGAGCGCCTGGGTTCAAATCCCAGCCCAGACGCTGCCGAGCCAACGTCCTTTCCTCCACGGTGTCTGCAGCCTAGGAATGCTTTGGCTGCCTTGGTGGTGAAGCTAGCTTTGATCTCTACCAGCTCAAGGGCTGCCTGGGGCCCTGCAGTCTCAATTTTTAGAGTACGATGCTCAACAAAGAGTATCACCTCAAGGTTGGAAATGAAGAAGAAACTCTGGTTGTGGTAGGGGTGAGGGTGGGGGTTGTTGTCTTAAATGTGGAGGAAAATAAGCCGAGGGAAGCCTTTCTGCTGCTCCGGAACGGCTGTGATGATTCCGGCCAGGCTGCTTCCCAAGCTGGCACATCCAAAATAAATGAGGCAGGGAGGGTGGGGAGACCAGCGGCCGACCCTTTCCTTGGCAGATGTGATCGATGGGATTCTCCCCATCGGTGAGCCAGAAGACAGCTCCCACAGGATCCAGTAGCTGCGCCTTCGGCACCTGATGAACTGGGGTATCATTGGCAGCTGACGCAGGAATGTCAGCACCACAAACGTGTCAACTTGAAAGGCACCCAGGACAAAAGTGGTATGTTCAAGGCTTCCAAAGAAGAGTGGGCTCGAGGAAAACATCACACGTATATTCATTCATTCATTCATCTAACAAGCACTGATTAAGCACCTACTTTGTCAGCCAGCCGGTATTGTGCTGGTAGAGTCTTGGCCTTGGGGTCAAGGAGCCCTGAGTTCAAATCCTACCTCAGACCTTTATTAACTTTGTTGTCCTGGGCAAATACTTAACCTCTGGCTGTCTCAGTTTCCTCATGCACAAAATGGAGATACCAAGAACACGTTTCTCTCACAGTCCTTGAGAGGGACAAATGAAATCGCATAAGCCAATCATTTTGCAAAGAAAGGATATTGATGCAATTTTGTCTCAAAGGTTGAGAATTATGACCCAATAAATTACCACAGTCTTTTAACTTGTCCTTGAAAGCAAAGCCCTTCTTTTTGATGTTGGTATTCTATATGACTGCAAGGCATGGAGCACGGAGGATTCTGAAGAGCTAAAAGCAGCCTTGTGCAGAGAAAAGAGTTCAGAGTTTGGAGCCAGAGGGGCTAAGTCCAAATCGTGGCTCTCTCCTATGGACCTACGTGACCTTGAGCAAATCACTTCTCCTCTCTGGGACTCAGTTTCCTCATCTGTAAAGCGAGGTAGATGGCCTCTAAGGGCTCATCCAGTGCTTGATGTAGGCTCCACCAGAAACGAGGACTGCCCAGAGGACACTGAAGAGGGCCATGACGGCCGCGAGCAGGCCACAGCAAGTCGGGAACAAGCTGCAGAAAGGACTTTATCTCAGGAATGTCTGCCGCTGGCTCGCTTTGTGTATGTATGGGCTTGCTTCTTGTCTCCCCCATTAGATTGTAAGCTCCTCGAGGGCAGGGATGGTCTTGTCCCTAGAGCTTAGTACAATAGCTGGTACACAGCAGACACTTAGTAAATGTTAATGGACGATTGAATGTGTAAGAGAGAAAGCTGGTCCAAAGGACCACCCATGGGCAGCCCACGGTCTTGATGGGGATCCCTGACTGGAAAAGAGAAATCAAGGAAGGTCTCAGCCCATCGGTGCCTCTTGTGGAGGAACTTTTGGAAGGTGAAGGAAGGGATGACGGGTCACCAGATGTGACCGAGAGGAGGACCCACATCAGAGAGACCGCAGATCCGTGGAACTACTGAGTATACACAGGAAACGGCAATGCAGACTTGGACTTGGCCTTGAGAATGGGGCGGGTTCAACTGCTGTGTTCCAGGGAGCTGATGCTCCCATGGAGGTGGCAGGAATTTTGGGCAGGGGTGGGGGGAGACAAAGAAGGAGACTGGCATGATGGCTCAGCGGCAGGCAGGAGGCCCTGGCTCTAAGCCTCAGCGAGGACACGTCCAAGTGGGTTGTGTTTCTGGTTGCTCACCCTCGAGTGCTCAGAAAGTGTGCAGGGATGGCTGGAGAAAGACCACCCACTTAGAGGAGCTAAGGACGCCCAGCAGTCAAGTCCTCTAGACACCGTGTTGAGAAACGCTTTTAGCAACATTCCATCAAGTATATCAAGGGAAAACAAATCAGTGTGCTTACCTTTGTGCGCAATGTGACACAGGTCTTCTTGCATTTTGGAAAATTCTGATGAGGTTTCAGAACCATCAGAATAATTTTTGTCTTCCCCAAAATCTAGCGTTGACAGATTCGGATTGGATGCATGAAGCCTGACTGGGCCTGAATAAGGCTTCGGGACCTGTGGGGACACCAACAGGAGGGTTACTGAAGGGGCAGAGCAGGGAAACTCTCCCCTCCCCCCAGCCCATTCCTTTCCCGCCAAGCGAGATGCCATAGTTGAGGTTCAGACAGTGGGGGCAGAAGCAATGCTCCAGACAGACGACACAGCCTCTCTCCTCTGTCCCTGGAGTTTAAAAAAATCCCAAACCTGAGGAGTTCTGAGAACCATCTCACCCCTAACAGCTTCCACTGGGGTGTAAATGGGCAAGACGTCATGTAACAAACAGGAAAGATGAGTGACAGAGGGGAGCTGGGTATTCTGCTGCCTTAGTCCTCCCAAGCAAGGGGCAGTGAGTGAGGCAAGGACTAGATCTGGAGTCAGGAAGTCCTGGGTTCAAATCCCACCTCCGATGCTAGCTAGCTGTGTGAGCCTGGGCAGGGGATTTAGTGCTTCTGAATCTCAGTTTCCCCATGTGAAAAATAGAGCCAAAATGGGCCCCTCCTCACAGGGTGGCCGAGAGGCTCAAACCACACAAGGTGTGCAGGCTGCTCACTGCCCGCATTCCAACGACTGTGTCTTGGTTGCTCTATGGACCCAGTGACAGCTGGCATCGAGCCAGATTATCCTTTCCCTTCTTGGAGGGAATGCATTTCCAGGAGACAGTTATCTGTCCCTGGAACATCCTTCAGTGCCTTTAAATAAGTGGGTGTGGAGAAGCAGCAATCAGCATCCTTGGAGGGAACACCCACATTGATAGGATCCCCGATTCTTTGGAGAGATAGCTTTGTCTAGTGATCAGTGCACAGGACTTGGAATCAGGAAGACCTGGGTTCCAATCCTGACCTTAGACACTGACCAGCTATGTGACACTGGACAAGTCAGCTAACCTCTTTATGCCTCAGTTCCCTTTTCTATAGATGAGGGGGTGATCTGTGATTCTCTGACCCTTGAGTCTTGGCTTTAAAGGTGGTCTTATACCATTCAAGCAGCCCCCCTCACCTCTGGACCTCCCAAACTTCAGCTCCCCACTTAGCCCTGGTTGCCAGGTACTCTGCCTGATAGCAGGGCCCAGCCAGGCTACTTTGGTCTAGTGGATATCCCTGTTAAACACGGCAGGCTGGGCTCCAAACGTGGCTTTGGAGTCCCACACACCCAGCGGCGTAGGAAGCTGCAAGCGTGACACGTGCAGCCCCTGGGGGAGGCGGTTTGTGTGCAGAGGGGACACAAGAAGCTGGACAAGGCTTTGCCCCTCAGCAGCGCTAGGCCTCTCAGATTCTGAGCTGCTGACTCAGCAGAGCCTCAGCGGAATCTGAGGCAGTGGGGAAGGATCACCATTAACCAAGGCCACACTTAAGCAGGGAAGGAGTGCTCAGACGAGTCAGAGAGAAGGGGGAAATGGAAAGTCCTTGGGCTGCCTCTGGAACTGCCAATCTGCCGCCATTTTCTGAAGTCAATGGAGTGACCAAAGCCCACCTTCCCGTGCCCCATGGAGGAGCTTTCTCCCATCTCTCCGATACGAAGCCAATCCCCATGGCCTTCATCATCTGCTCAGGACCTTTGGGGATGAGTCAATAACCAGGTCCTTTGGGATTGGCCCATTTGACCACTTAAATAAAGGTACTGGGGTATTCATAATTGTACTCCTAAGCACAGGTGGTCCAGAAGTTGTTTTTTTCCACAAAGGGCAGAGTAGGAACAGAGGAGGGGTGAGCATCCCGGGGGGGCTCAGGTTACCTGCAGCATTCCTTTGGCCTCTTTGCTAATAGCTCTCGCCCGCCACCGTCTGTGGGGTCTTTTTTCCTTTTTGGGACTTTCAAAAGCTCCACCCTTCATCACAAAAGAAGAAAGAAGGAAAGAGCGTGAGGCTCCACAGAATGAGTCTGTGGGGCCGGCAGAGCAGCACCAAGCTCCATCCCCAGCAGCTGCCAATGGGCTGCCTCCCATCTGGCAGGCCCAGAGGAGGGACTCACACTGACCTGAAGGGCGTTTATCGCCGGGGCTGAGTAGGTCCTGTGAAGGACCTCCATGCTCTGGAGGAGGTGGCTCATCTCCACCAAGTAGGTATGACAGTGGGCCAGATCTGGGGGAAGATGAACACGAGTGAAGCAAAGTGATGTCATAGGAGGGTAGGGTCAGAGCTGGAAGGGACTGCGGAGGTGAACTAGTCCACTTTTACAAAAGTGGAAACTGAGGTCTGGGGAAATGGAAGTGACTTGTCCAAGGTCACACAGACAATAAAGGACAGAGCTAGGATCTGAACCCGGTCCTCTGACTGCACAAATGGTGGTATGTGAACGGCAGGAATCTTAGTGTGCTGAAAGGATGGATGAATGAAATTTGGAGAGATGAAGGAAGACGTTTACTGGTTCAGCATGAAGAAGGCAGAACCTACGCCAGGGTATATTTACACAGTGAGTACCATCGGGGCAACAAAGACAACACTATGCGGGAGCTGAGCTCTGAGGAGCTGCGATGACTGATCTCCACCCCAGGCTGCAGACAACGCAACAGCCTTCTCTCCCCTTGCTAGAGAGGTGGTGGACAATGGGGACAGAAAATGGCGTACACTGTCCGATGTTTGTGTGGTTGACTCTGCCTAACCTTTTCCTTGTTACAGGGTCTATTGGGAAATGTCTGTGAGGTTTTTAAAAAGACATAAATTTTTTAAAAAAAGGATATGAAATCTTGCATCACATTTTGAATTTCATAATCATAAATTGAACAATGCAAAAAAAAAAACCAACCACACTTGTGGTTCTCCATTAACAAGTGCATGTGTGCTTTCCCTAAGGCCCATAAGATCCAATCTCCCCACCCCCATACTGTGTCAGAGGCCTCCCTCTGGGGTTTTTCATGCTTCCCAGATACCGATTTTTAGGACAGCTCCCAACTCGTCAATATCAACTACTCAGAAATGACTGTCACAATCTGACACCTGCTTGCATCTCCTGGGAAGGCTGCAAGGTCACAAGGAAGGCATTAACCCTTGCCCCACATGGCCGACATCAAAATATCACACTGTATCTAGAACAAAGCAGGAGGCTTCTCCTCGTGGAGGGTTCACACTTTCATGAAAAAGTGATATCTGCAGATTTGAAAAGGCATACTTGACCTAGTTCCCTGAGCCAACAGCTGGCTCTAATGTTTGCATTCTCTGTGAATCCTTCTGTCCCTGTTATCAGTCCACTGCTCTGATAGCCTGTGTCTTGATCTGGAAATCTCACCATGGACTCTGGAAAGGCCTCCATGGCAAAGGCAGCTTTCCAAGGTCAAAGTTGAGGCAGCCTGGGAGGACAAAGCTCACATGGCCATGGGGGCAATCAGACTGGTATTTGTGGAAGAGGGAAGATGAGTTGCCAGGTTTCAACCTGACACCTCTCGTTAGCTAAGAACCTGGAGAGGTCATCGAGTCCAACCCCAAGGCAGGGCAAAGGGCAATGGATTGAGAGCCAGAGGACCTGAGTGGAATGCTGGCTCTGCTAATCTGAGGCCAAGAGGTCGAGACGAGAGAGTGATGCTAGATGGACAATCTGCAGGAGACTTGGAAGCCAGATCAGAAGCCATCTAGGCCAACATTTACAGAGGAGGAAACAGAGGCCCACAGAGCCAAAATGGCTTCCTTAGAAGTGGGATCCAAACACCAGAGCCAGGGCATGACCCTCACTGCCAAAGCTGCACTGTTTTAGCTGTGACAGAGGGCAGTGTGGTACAGTGACAAGCATGGTGGGCTCAGAATCCGGTGAGGTCTGGGGGCGAGCCCAGCCTCAGGGGCTTATTAGCTGTGTGACCATCAGAGAGTCACTCTGCCTCAATAAACCTCA
This sequence comes from Vombatus ursinus, assembly GCF_900497805.2. Lineage (NCBI taxonomy): Eukaryota > Metazoa > Chordata > Mammalia > Diprotodontia > Vombatidae > Vombatus > Vombatus ursinus. The sequence continues at coordinate 51,736,794 of NW_020954577.1, read as the reverse complement.
GTTTTTTTATTGGTGGCATGAAGCCTGTAGAACCCATCCCACAGGACTAGTAAAGCCTAAATGAGACAACGCACGTCAGAGAAGCCGGCCGATTTGAAAGTGCTGTATTGATGTCAGTTGCTGTGATTATTACTACTCCATTAGGGGACTGTGAGCTAGTCGCTTCCCTCTGGACCTCAGTTTTCCCATCTGAGGAAGCAGCAATCCCCAAGGATGCCCCTGCCCGGCATCTCCCATGCCATGACCTCTTCTCCAACCAATCGACTTCAGGGACAAAGAGGAGAAGGGAGACGAGAGAGGGGACCCAAACATCCCTCAGGATAAAAAGCGGCCCGAGCTCTAGACACTCTACCTTTGGAACATTTTTCCATGTCTTCGGAAGACTGTGTCCATATGGGGAGCCTGGCTTCTCCACAGCTGAACGACAAATTGCTTCCCGTCTGCAACGAACTCTGCTTCGATATACTGCTGCGCTGTTCCACAGACAACAGAGGCGATGAGAAATGCAAACACATCCTAGAAGTCTGGCAGAGAGGCTGACCAAGTGGTCTGCCCTGGGACGGGAGGGCAGGGCCTGGCATGGAGACCCAGTGGCCTCTGAGGCTTGGAGATTCTGACGCCCCATGGCCAGGGAGCTTGAGCTGACCTTGAGCTCTGTTTCTTGGCTTCCCCTCCTTCCAAATGACAACAATGTCACAGATCCAGCCAACAGTGAAAAATCACTTGGAATGTATTTTTGCAAATACCCATGGCCACGTGAGATCGTCCTTTCATGGTCAGAAGAAAAATTGAGGTCAAGCTAGGTGAGGGAGATAAGGAGGAGAGAGGAGACAGAGAGAGGGAAAGAGGGAGGGAAAAAAAGAAGGGAGGGGAGGAGAGGGGGAAAGAGAAAGGGGGAAGAGGAAAAAGAAGGAGGAAGGGAGGGGAAGAGAGAAAGGATGAGAGAGGGAAAGACAGAGAGGGAAACAGAGAGGGAGAGAGAGAGAGGACAGAGAGACACAGAGAGAGGGAAGGAGGGAGGGGGAGAGAGAAGAGAGAGGGAGAGATAAAGAAAAGGGGAAGGAAAGAGGGAAGGAGAAAAGAAGGGAGGAAAAGAGAGGAAGGAAGAGAGAGAGAAAGGGAGGGAGAGAGAGAAACACAAGCAAACACGTTCGGGGGAGGGGGTGTATTCTTTTCTACATACTCCTACTGTCTTACCTTTAGTAAATGATCTGGTTACCCTAGTTTGGACTGACTGCACAAACACAGTTAAATAATTAAGTATGATTAGAGGAGAAATAGTAACAAGGAAAGAAAGTCTCATGAAAGGATCAATGGACCATCTCATAAGACCCTGGGTTCAAGTCCCAGTTCTTCCAGTTAAGCAACTTAAGAAAGTTTTTTAAAGCTTTCCGAACCTCAGTTTTCTCATCTGTAAAATGGAGATAATAATACCGGCATGATGCAGACTAGATGAGACAACAATGTGCCCTGTACCAAGCACTCTATGTCTGTCTGTCTGTAACTTGTCTTCTACATTTTGCTGCACAACCGTGTATTCATGCATGTGAAACAGGTTACAGTCTAGTGCAAAATCTCAGAGTTGGACAGGATGTCAGAGGCCACCTGGTCTAAGCTGAACAAGAATCCTCTCTACAAATTCCCCAATTAAAAGTCATCCAGCCTTCGCTTGAAAATCTCAAGTGAATAGAGCTCACTACTTCCTAAAGAAACCCGTTAAACTTCAGGATAAGCCTCACCCCAAGGAGTCCAAACCTGGCCTCGAGTTTCCCTCTCACATCCCTGGCTCCTCTCTCTGGACCCAATGAGAACAATCCTTGACCCCTTGTTTACATGGCTACCCTTCAAATACTTGACAGTTCTCCCATCTCCCCACTCTGACCTCTGAGTCTACTCTTTTCTGGGATAAACATTCTCAGTTTCCTCAAATGATCTCCATGTACCAAGAACTCAAGGTCTTTCACTGTACTGGTCACCCTCTTCTGGACACTTTCCAACTTGTCAATATTCTTCCCAACACGCAGCCCTCAGAACAAAAGACTCCAAATGTGCTCGGATCAGGACAGAGCAGGGCAGGACTATCACCTCCCTTGGTCGACACTATACAAATTCACCACTTTCCATTCCTTCTTCCCAAATCCTTCCCCTCCACAAATCTAGGTAATGGGGGTGCCAGGAGTCCTTCCTTCCTTCCTTCTTTTTTTCCTTCCTTCCTTCCTCCCTCACTTCCTTCTTTCCTTCCTTTCTCCCTCCCTTCCCCCCTTCCTCCTTCCTTCAATGCCTAGATTCCCATTGCCAAGCCATCGGGTATTACCTTCCTATTTGATACAGAGTCAAGTACTCCAGATGCAGAGTCCGAGACAGTGGACGCAGAGAAAAAATGGTTAACATCCCGTGGGAACATAGCAATCTCATTTTGACGATATACTCGGTGGTGACGCAGCTTGGCTACCCACTCGTCAAAGACTTCCTCGGACTTTACCTAAAACAAAGAGACTTGAGGTCATGGAATATGTTAAGCACAACACTGAAAACGATCCTTAGCCATCAAAAGCAGATCACTGTAGCCCCACCAGTTCTTCATTTAACCTCCGCTGGAAAACCCCGTTGTGAATAGCACATGTTAGAGCTTCCGTAGTTTGGATCCTACCGATAGCCCAATAGGACCATAAATGTTGGTTGAATTAAGCTGCATTGGAATGGCAGGATTCTAATCTACAAGGCTGGAGTTAATGTTACTTTGGGGTGGGGGGAATCTGTGGAGGAAATGAGAAGTACATATATAGTCACACGGGATGTTTGGCAGAATCTGGAGTAAGCCCAACTGATGCACTATTTTAAAAACAATCACTGTTGCAATAAAAAACAAATAAGTTTATTACTAATGATTTTGACCTGCCTTCCAAAGCATTTATAGGATTCTCTAAGACACAAGCCAGGGCAGCTAGGTGGCACAATGGATAGAGCACTGGATCTGGAGTCAGGAACACCTGAGTTCAAATCCAGCCTCAGACACGTACAAGTCGCATGACTCTGAGCCAAGTCACTTAATCCTGCTTGCCTCAGTTTCCTCATCTGTAAAATGAGCCGGAGAAGGAAATGACAAACCACTCCAGTATCTGCCAAGAAAATCCCAAAGGGGGTCACGAAGATTTGGACACAATTGAAACAACTGAACAACAACACAAAAAGACACATGCCCCTAGTCCTCTCTCTTTGGCTCACCAGGTGTGCTGTGCATTCTCTCTCTGAACAATACAATAGAAAATATCAGCAGGTACTAAACGTGCCCCTGGGGCTCAGGGCTTCTTTGTTCTCTTGACTTTTCACCAGGTCAGAAGTCCCTTCCTCCAATTTGGGCAAGTGAGCAGGATTTCACAATTCTTGATCCAAAATTCAGCAAAACATTTATGTTTTGGTATGAAATTGCTAACCTGCCTCAAAGGTCCAAAGGGAAGACGCTCCTTGGGCAGAAGATGACAATAAAAATATTACAATGGTTCAGTTCTGTCTAACAAGCAGTCCATGAGCACCCACTATGTGCCAAGTGCTGTGTTTGGTGCTGAGGCTACAAAGACAACAAAGATACACCAGACAAAAATGCAACAATCTCTCCCCTCCAAGGGCTTACATTCTACTGGGATGATACAATGTATTCACAGAGAATTTGATACAAAATATATACACAGTAACTTTGAGGGAAGGGAGGTATCAGGAGGCATCTTGTGAAGGAAGCTACATGTGAGCTAAGAATCATGGAAAGGGTTCTAATTCACGTGATCCGAAGGAACAATTGTGTCAGATATGGCTGTTGGTTTCAGCCCAAAAGAAAGATGCAATACAAATTCGAATAACATAAGCACTTCATTATTGGCACTAACGAGAACCTAGACTTACCAATGCCAGCTTTATTACTATTATTAATGTTAATATAATTCAACCTCCTCCTTGCCCCAGACTTTAATGGTGATGAATTCCAACTCCTCTAGAGACTCAAATTAATAGCTACCAAGTATTTTCATAGACTCGTAATGGGGTTGGTGGTAAACATGTGTGTGTGTGTGTGTGTATTTTTTTTTTTTTTTAGCAATTGGGGTTAAGTAACTTGCCCAGGGTCACACAGCTAGTGTTAGTGTTTGGTCTGAGGCCAGATTTGAACTCAGGTCCTCCTGACTCCAGGGCCAGTGTTCTATCCACTGCGCCACCTAGCTGCCCCAGTGATTAATATTTTCAAAGGTGAGATGGTTGTTTGTTTTCATTTACTAGACTATAAACTCCAGGAGGGCTTTTTTCCTCTCCTTCTTCCAGAATCAGTTATTCCCTTTTTTATCCTTTATCATGGAGCACAGCAAATGTCTCTGTACACAGAATGAAACAAGCCCAGGAGTTCCCCAAGCATATGAGACCCCTGATTAATTTCAAAGTTGAAAAAAAAAATCCAGGCCAATTATGTTAGGGCTTTCGTTAGTCGTATGGCCTACAGAGGGAATACGTGTTCCTATCACCTGCTTTGTGCCAGATACTGCCCAGAGTCACACAGCTAGTGAGTAGCTGGTGTAGAATGAAGGTGGGGGGCAGTCACATGGGAAGAGACAACAGTCATTTTAGAAAGGTTTCTGGGGATTTTTTTTTAAATAGAGGTTCATGTTGGAATCGTAGCCAGAGACATGCTGTTTCGGGAAGATGAGACACGCTTCCCTCCACTCCCATCATCTCATATAGCAGCTTACCTAATTACATATTAGGGAAAAGTTTCACATGCCAGTTTCTTCAAATTCATTTCCCTCTCTAGATGAGGTCAGCACATCCAAGTGTTCATGACAGATGGATTAGATTGGACAGTGAAGTCCACCATTTTAAAGACTTTTTCCAGGGCAGAGCCAAGATGGCGGAGTGAAAGCAGTGACTTGCTTGAGCTCTCCCCCAACCCCTCTAAATACCTATAAAAAAAAAGGCTCTAAACAAATTCTAAAGCAGCAGAACCCACAAAAAGACAGAGTGAAACAAATTTTCAGCCCAAGACAACCTGGATGGTTGATGGGAAAGGTATGTCGCGCCAGGCTGGGAGAGGAGTACAGTGCAGCATGGGTGTGCATGCCGTAGCGAACCTGGAGCAGGCCTCAGAGAACTGAATCACAGGCAGCTGGGGTGGTTTCCAGACTTCTCAACCCATGAACACCAAAGACAACTTAGAAGATCAGTGGGAAAAGTCTGTGACTGTGGTGAGAGAGGAGCTAGGTCTCAGCCGCAAGCCCGGAGCATGGCCTCTGGGGTAGCGGCTGCCTCCTGAGCTTCCCGCCCACAGACTGAGGGGGAATCGCGTGGCTGATCAGAGGGGGATTGCAGGGATCTTGTTGCCAGTGCTGAGGCAGGAATCTCTTGTGTTGCCCATGCCTGGATCTGGGTCACAGTTCTGAGGGGGGGTCCTGGGGCGAGGAGGAGTGCTGGTGCGGTAGAGCTTGTTGTGGCAGTGGAGAGGAAACACCTTGCCCCTTATCATACCACCTTGGAAGAACTGAAAATTTACAGGTCCCTAGAAGCAGCTCTGAAAACAACTGTACAAACCCCCGAAGCTTGGGACAGTACATTCTCCACATTGGAAACAGACTCTCACCTTAACAAAGAGTTTAAAACTCAAGTAATTGGCTGGGATCATGAGCAAGCAGCACAAAAAGAGTCAGAGTATATTATCTTACTTTGGTGACAAAGAAGATCAAAACATACAACCAGAAGAAGACAACAAAGTCAAAGGTCCTACATCCAAAGCCTCCAAGAATAATATGAATCAGTCCCAAGCCTTGGAAGAGCTCAAAAAGGATTCTGAGAAGCAAGTAAGAGAAGTAGAGGAAAAACTGGGAAGAGAAATGAGAGTGATGCAAGAAAATCATGAAAAACAAGTCAACAGCTTGCTAAAGGAGACCCCAAAAAATACTGAAGAAAATAATACCTTAAAAAATAGCCTAACTCAAATGGCAAAAGAGGTCCAAAAAGCCAATGAGGAGAAGAATGCCCTAAAAAGCAAAATTGGTCAAATGGAAAAGGAAGTTCAAAAGATTACTGAAGAAAATACTTCCTAAAAACTAGAATAGAGCAATTGGAAGCTAGTGACTTTATGAGAAATCAAGACACTGTAAAACAAATCCAAAAGAATGAAAAATTAGAAAACAATGTGAAATATCTCATTGGAAAAACAACTGACCTGGAAAATAGATCCAGGAGAGAGAATTTAAAAATTATTGGACTATCTGAAAGCCATGATCAAAAAAAGAGTCTAGACATCATCTTTCAAGCAATGATCAAGGAAAACTGCCCTGATATTTTAGAACCAGAGGGCAAAATAGAAATGGAAAGAATCCACCAATCTCCTCCTGAAAGAGATCCCCAAAGGAAAACTCCTAGGAATATTGTAGCCAAATTCCAGAGTTCCCAGGTCAAGGAGAAAATATTGCAAGCAGCCAGAAAGAAACAATTCAAATATTGTAGAAACATAATCAGGATAACACAAGATTTAGCAGTTCCTACATTAAGGGACCACAGGGCATGGAATATAATATTCTGGAGGGCAAAGGAGATAGGATTTCAACCAAGAATCACCTACCCAGCAAAACTGAGTATAATCCTGCAGGGGAAAAAAATGGTCATTCGGTGAAATAGAGGACTTTCAAGCATTCTTGATGAAAAGATCAGAGCTGAATAGAAAATCTGACTTTCAAATACAAGACTCAAGTGGAACATGAAGAGGTAAACAGGAAAGAGAAATCATAAGAGACTTATTAAGGTTGAACCATTTACATTCCTGCATGGAAAGGTGATATTTGTAACTCATGAGACCTTTGTCAGTATTAGGGTAGTCAGAGGGAAAAAATTATATGTATGGATGGATAGATAGATAGATAGATAGATAGATAGATAGATAGATAGATAGATAGATAGATAGATAGATAGGTAGATAGAGGGCACAGGGTGAGTTGAAGATGATGGTGTCATATCTGGAGAATAAAATTAAAGGGTGAGAGAGGATTATACTAGGAGAAGGAGAAAGGGAGAGGTAGAACAGGGTAAATTATCTCACAAAAAAAAGAAAAGAAAAGGCTCTTACAGTGGAGGGGAAACAAGGGAAGGTGAGAGGGAATGAGTGAATCTTATTCTCATAGGATTTGACTTAAGGAGGGAATAACATACACACTCAATTGGGCATGGAAATCTGTCTTACCCTACAGAAAAAATAAGGGGGAAAGGGGACAGGAGAGTAGGGGGATGATAAGAGAGGAGGGCAGATTGGAAAGGGGGTAATCAGAAATAAATATTTCTGAAGAGGGACAGGGTTAAAAGAAAGAACAGAATAAATGGGGGACGGCAGGATAGGATTAAGGGAAATAGAGTTAGTTTTTCACAGCATGTCTACTATGGAAGTGTTTTACATAACTGCACAGGTATAACCTATATTGGGTTATTGCCTTTTCAATGAGGGTGGGTGGGGAGGGAGGAAGGGAGAAAATTTGGAACCCAAAGTTTTAAAAACACATGTTTAAAAAAATGTTTTCACATGCAACTGGGAAATAAGAAATACAGGAAATGGGGTACAGAAATCTATCCTACCCTACAGGAAAATAGAAGAGGAAGGGGTAAAAGAAGGAGGGGAGAGATAGAAGAGAGGGCAGACTAGAGGAAGGGGTATTCAGAATGTATGCCATCTTGGGGTGGAGGGAGGGGTGAGATGGGGTAAAAATTTGGAACTCAAAATCTTGTGGAAGTAAATGTTGAAAACTAAAAATAAATAAATTAAAAAAAAAAACTTTTTCCTAATGAAAGGTACCACCCAAAACACACTTTGCTCCCAACTTTTTTATATTCTCATTCTCCAGGGTAGAGAGGTCAACATCTAACAGAATGACCAAGGCCTGACTCTGTGTGCAGATCCAGGTCACCCTCAAGAAGTCACTTCCCCCTGTCTTTGTCTGTTAAAGGGAAGGAGCATAGTTAGAGTGGACCAGATAATCCCAACGGTCAAGAACAATGCTAAACATGCAGGGTCCAGCTTGCCTGGTACATGGGACGTGTTGAATAAATACTTAACTGATTGATAAGCACAGTTCTTGAGGACTCTATTATGTGGGGTTCCCTATTAGCCCTCTACATCTTCTACTCTCCAATGACCACTCATCAGAGAAAGTCTAAATTGTGTACATTATTGTTTTAGTATTAAGTGTGTGGGGGCAGGGTGGTGTAGTGGACAGGGGGTCAGCCTAAGGGTCAGGCCACACGTGGACTCTCAGCAAGTCCTTTATCTTCTCCATCAATCACCAAAAATGATGAAGTGCCTACTGTGTGCTAGGCCCTGGGGATCCAAACACAGGTGTGAGACACATTCCCTGCCCTGAGGGAGCGCACATTCAGTGCCTTGGAAGAACTTGATGGGACCCTAAGTTACAGACAAATGGCGGACCAGCCCTGGGAGAAGGAATTCCCACAGCCAGGAGCTCCTGACACTGGGAGAATCAGAGCTCTCGACCAAAGAAAAGCCACTTTTGAGATTCTCCTGGGTAAAGGACAGGCCCCGGACCCTCTCTGCCAACACAGACCGGCACCTTTCTGCTACTTGGAGCTTCACTGTATTGCCTGGAGCACACACAGAGAAGTTGATCTACATGCCCAAGGTCACACAGCCAGGATGTCAGAGGCAGGATTTGAAATCAGCTCCTCCTGGCCGCAAGGCCAACCCTCTTTCCACTAGGTCAGGCTACCTCGTCTTTAAAAATTAATCTTGTATGTATGATGTACATAAGCTAAATCTCTATCAACCAGAAGATTTCATTTACACAGAACATTCTGGCCCCTGTTGGAGCTGGCCAGCAGAAAGTTTACTAAATAATGCTTCTTTGAGTGTAAATGAGGAAATAACCTACACTCCTTCAGGGTACAGGATGCCAAAATAACAAGGGGAACTCATTTCTTTCACATACAATTCAAATAGGAAAAATTTCAAAGCCACACTGTCCACAAATTTGTATAATTATAACCCCCCCTCCATCCAACCAGCAAACCCACACACACACACACACATGCACACGCACAAGCACATGTATACACACACACCCACTAGAATGTCAAGATTTAAGAGGTAAGGAAGCATTATGGTTCCACCTGAGAGCTAAGTGGGAATGAGTTCTACAATTACTCTCTTTTTGAAGATCACCCATACCCATGAGCGACCTAGGAATTCACTATCTCCTAAGTGGTCTTGGGCCCTAATCAACCAACTGACAAGCATTTCTTTGTGCACCTGCGTCCTCAGCTCTGCGTTAGGTACTAAGAGGTATATGTGAGAAAAATGACTGTCTCTAGGGTCATGGAGCTCTAGATCCATCTAGTTCTTGGCCCTCATTTTACAGATGAGGAAACTAAGGCTCCGAAGGTAGCTGACTTAATCTAAGGTCCCAGTCACTTTGACGTATCTCTGGTCAGTTTCTCTACCCTCAACTCATGAGCCTGGGAGCATCATCTTCTGTTGCTGGAATGCTCTCAGACAGCGCCCCCAGCTTTTGTGAGAACGGATTCTGCTTTTCATCTGCTCAGAGGCTTGAGATCAGCTAGGGTCAGGTGACCACAAAGCCCGTGAGCCCTCCGTGCCCTCACCTGATGAGGTCCCCTTTGGATCCTGACCATCACCCAGTCTGCTAGCTCTCCCTCCCAGCTTTGCGTCACCTACAAATGTCATTAGTAGGATGTCTCTGCCTCAGACCACAATACTGATCATTTTAAAAAATGCACAATCAATTTGGGGGAAGAGAATAGTATGCCTTCCTCTCAGTGTAGGGAATCACCCTGAGCTCTGGCGTAAGGGGGCATGAATGGGCTGACCAATCGGTTTCACAGCCTGTCAAAAGTGGCTCCGAGGGGCAGCTAGGTGGCTCAGTGGATAGAGCACCGGCCCTGGATTCAGAAGGACCTGAGTTCAAATCCGGCCTCAGACACATAACACTTACTAGCTGTGTGACCCTGGGCAAGTCGCTTAAACCCCATTGCCCAACCAAAAAAAAAAAAAAAAAGAGTGGCTCAGAAAGCTAAAGACGGAAGCAAATCTATTAGCTGAGCTTCCTTGCTCAAGAGAAATCAGGTAGGAATTCTGGAAAGTCCCCCAATGTTAGGAATCTAGCAGAGCTCTCTAATTAGATTGGGGCTGGAGATGGAGGCCAGTACCTCTCTTGGAGACCAGCCAAGGTACGTGAGGCCTCTACTGCGCACAGCTGATATGTTTTCAGAGACACAATTTGACCTGCCGAAACGTCCACAGGGTGATGAATGTTTTGGCCACAGAAACTCTTAAAGAGGATTGATTCACTTGCAATTTCAAACTGCATATTCAATTCACTGGGCCTCTCTTTTTTGCTTTTATTAATATGTGCTCATGGATATAAATTTTCCTCTAAAATGAATGTCTTATGTGCATTCCATAAATTTTGCCACGTCCTATTATTTATGATTTTCTTTAATGTAATTTTCCACTGACTAATTTGTGGAGGGGATGAGATCTACATCCTTGAATGGAATACCCACACCAAGGAAACCTCAGCTCTGGCATATCATTGAAGTCGATTTGGATTTGCATAATAACGAGTCACAACAGATTTTGAATATAGGTCATCAGCAGAGTGTTTTGAGATCCTCAAGATAGAAATCATTACTTTATGAGTCCTTCATTTGTAGTATTATTAATAACAACGGTGATTGTTATATCATAAATATACATGATATAATTATTCATGTATTGTTAGATTCCCTTATATTGCCTTATATCTAATATAATACAATGGCATTTAATACAATATAACAACATAATATGATATCACGTCACACAGTGGACAAAGTGTTGGGTCTAAAATCAGAAAGACCTGAATTCAAATCCAGCCCCAGGTACTTATTAGCTGTGTGATCCTAGGCAAGTCACTTAGCTTCTGTCAGCCTCAGTTTCCTTGGGGATGATAATAGCACCTACCTCTAGGGCTTGTTGTGAGGATCAAATGAGTTAATATTCATAAAGCCCTCAGCCCAGAGCCTGACACACGTTAGGTACTTAATAAATATTTCCATGCTTGCTTGCTTCCCTCCCCTGTAGTCTTATTCACACTCCCCATGTCCCCAAGTGCAGATGAGCACCTTCTCTGGTCTTAAGAGCTTTTCCTAGGGCAATGTCAGGTTAGGTGACTTAGCCAGGGTGGCACAGTTTGTGTCAGACATGGAACTTGAACCTGGGTCTTCCAATCTTCAAAGCCAGCTTTTCATCATGGTTCAATAATACAGCACACTAAAGTTTGCAAAGCACTTGATTTACATTTTTCCCTTGGGCCCTCCCCACAACCCTGGGAGATGGGTAGCATGGCTATGGTGCCAAGGTCACACATC
>NW_020954577.1:51710084-51725381 GCF_900497805.2 Vombatus ursinus | reverse complement strand
ACGGGCACCACAATGGAGTCCCAAAGCACTGGTCATGACGGGCACCATGACGGAGTCCCATTGGGAAGCATCCTTACCTTCAGATGGTAGATGTGCTCCTCTGTATCGAGGTCTATGCATTTTGAGGACTTCTTGACAGACATCACGGAGAGCCCAACATCAATGGATCCATGGAGCTTTTCTCTCTCTATCTGGTCAGAATCACATCACACTGGAATGAACACCATGGCCTAGAGTTTCCAACTCTAATCCCTTGAGGGCCCATCTCAACAAAGTGAGGTTACCACTTCCCACCCCTGCCAGCTCCCCACTTTTCAGGTACATGCTACTGATGAGTTCTCCAACCCTGATGAAGACAGGGGGCCCTTTGGGGCCCAAGTGAACAATGGTTAGAGACTTACATCAGCCAGGCTCTTGGCATACTTCAAGATCCCTTTCTCCAAGAAGAAGAATCTCTGTTGCAAGAAAAGCACATGTCACTGAGGGGGTCTGAGGCAAAGTGAACTAGAGAAGGGGCTTTAGGGGGCCTCTCTGCAGATGGGGCCTGGCAGGGCCTGGGACCCTCACCCAGAGCACCAGCAGGAAGCTGCAGGGGCAGGTGAGGCGGGCTTCGGGCCCCTACCTTGTGCCAGCCTTTGAGTGGCCACTTCCTCTTCTTCAGCAGGAAGCCCTTCTGGATCTGGGGCTCCTGGGTGGAGGTGATCTCTCCCCGGAGGCCTTCCACCACTTCCCAGCTGTCCTGCTCAAACGACAGAATCCACACTCAGGGGCACTTTTTCAAAAAGGAAATGTTCCTCTTTCCTTAAAAAAGCTGCAGAGACGTCACAGCAGCTGCCCTACTCGAGCCAGAGCTCCTCCTCTCCAGCAGACTCTGTGTCAACTTCCCACCCCCAGGCCCAGGCCTCTCACTCTCGTTCCCCAGACAGTTCTCCGGTTCTTCCTTTTGTCTGCAGCAAGAGAAGGATGGTTAAAGGAAACTGACTTGGGTTGCACTTTTCCCCAGGAGAGCGTCTCGCAGATTCTATTTTTGTTTGCCCTGACAAATCTTCAGAGCACTAAGGTCCCCAGCATCCAGGGATCAAGGGAGAACTGAAGCCAGTGTCAGACTTTGTTGCATCAGAATAGACATTAGAGAGACTAGAGCCTCAACATGTAATAAAGTGAGAAAGACAGAAGGAGATGGAATGGGAAGAGAGAGGGAAAATGAGAGGGAGAAAGGGAAGAGAGGGGGAAGAAGGGAGAGAGAGAGGGAAAAGGAGAGAGGGAGAGAGAGGGGAGGGGAGGAGAAAGGAAGGAGGGGCGGGGAAGGAGAGGGGGGAGGGGAGGAGAAAAGGAGGAAGGGAAAGAGAGAGAGGGAAAAGGAGAGGGGGAGAAGAGGGAAAGAGAGAAGGAGGGAGAGGGAGAGAGAGGGAAAAGGAGAGGGGAGGGAAGGAGAAAGGGAGGAAAACAGAGAGAGAGGGAGGAAGAGAAAGAGAGAGAGAGAGGAAAGGAGAGGGAAGGAGAGAGGGAGGGAGGGAAAGGGAGAGGGGAGGAGGACGGGTGGTTGAGATCCAAAGCTAAAAGGCCTTCCTAGTTCATGTAGTCAGACCCCTTGGTTTTTCCAGATAAGGAGCCAGAGGAGGTCCAGTGATCCACCCCAGGGCCACAGGTCACAGTGGGGGAGCTGGGATCCCACATTAGGTTTTCCTGCCTCTGAAGGCAACACGCTGCTCATATGATGTGCTCCCTCTCCTTTGAGTTCACCCAGTCTGTCTTCAGCATCCTCTCCCCTCTACCCGACAGGGCCTGAATGCTGACCCTGGCTTCCTCCTCCTTAGCCCCCAGGGTATCACATCTGCCTCATGGAGCACTTGGCAAGCTTCTTCAAAGAAAAACAGAATTTTAGCATTGGCTGGGTCCTCAGCCGCCATCTACTCAAATCCATCCCCAAAAGGAATATCACATCCAGACTTGATAAACAGCCGTCCAGCTTTGCTTGAAGCCCTTTGCCCACTGCCTCTCCAGGCTGCCATCCCACCTTGGGGCTGCCCTAGTAGTTAGGAAGCTCTTACTGGCATTAAACCCAGATCTGCCTCTGCACCGCCCTCCACCGCCTTCCCACAATGCTCCTGGTCTTGCCCTGTGCGGCCAATCCCTCATCCACATGACAATCCTTCAAACACTTGAAGGCAGCCTAAGTCCACAGATGAAAACCTGAAGCAAAATCTGCATCTTGTCTCCTAGCCACCATGGAACACCTTGGCAAGGGAAGAGGAGATCCTTCACTAGTCTCAATGGATGTCTTTTGGAGGCCCCAGAGATAAGAAAAATCACCATGTGTTTGTGACACAAATCTGTCTCAGGATTTTCTCCAAGCCTCTCCTTTTAACACCTCTGATTACAACAGGGATAACATCTAACGGTCAATCAAACAAACACTGTGCTCGGCAAGGAGGATATGAATTTGGGGGCCCCATTGAGATAGTGAGGTCCCAACAGTGAAAGATCCCAGAATGAATTTCTGTTTACGTTGATCATTTCTGAGAAAGTCATTCTGCAGTGCTAAAGCAGTATTTTGGCTATGTCCAATTTGTTTGGGCCAAAAGACTTGGAAAATCAGATACACAAGAATAAACACTTGAAAAAAAAAGAGTTTTCAAGACAGTTGTCAAGCAGACACTCTTGATACAAGAGCAAGGAGGAGGCACTTCCTTCAGAAATGCTAATGTTGTTCATTCGTGTCCAACTCTTCATGACCTTGTTTGGAGTTTTCTTGGCAAAGAGACTGGAATGATTTGTTGTTTCCTTTTCCAGCTCATTTTACACTTGAGGAAACTGAGGCAAACAGGGTGAAGTGACTCGTCCAGAGTCACACAGCTAACAAGTGTCTGAGGCCAGATTTGAACTTGGGTCTTCCTGACTCCAGTGTGGCTAATAAGAGAGACTGAGGCCAAGAGCTAAGGAAGGTCTCACAGGTAGACTGTCTTCTCTATACAAAAATAATACATGTGCCTTTCAGTTGCCCTAAAAACAGCTAGGAGTTCTGGGCCTAGAGTGAGAAAGACCTGAATTCTAATTCAGCTTCAAACACTTTAGGTACGTCACTCACTGTATCAGCCTCAGTTTCCTCAACTATAAAATGGACATACTAATAATAGTACCTACCTCCCAGGATTGTGGTGAAGAAGAAATGAGATTATATTTGCCTGGCATACAGTAGGCACTTAATTAGTGCTTGTTGCCTCCCTCCCTCCCAACTCCACTACCCCTGGAAACCTTTGGTCTTCAGGGAGGTTACACCAGCGCTAACAGAGCTGAGCTGATGCTCCGTCCTGCCCCAAACCATCAGCACCCTTGGGTTATACCTTGTACGAGGGTAAAAGATAGAAAAAGCATCTCTCGTTGATGCTGCTTTAGCCGGATATCAGAGGAGGCTGGCGTCAGCATCCAGCGTCCAGCACAGCATGCTCCAGAACTGTCTAATAAAAGGGCCAAATATAGCATGCTCTTTGACGCGGGGAGGTAACCAGATGTTTACTCATGTTCCTGGGCTACTGGAAGGGCATTTTCATATTGCTGAGTCACTGAATTGTGAGTATTTCCCTCCGGGGCAGATGTCTCTGCTCCAGGTATTTCAGATGCTAAATCCATGAGCCTGGCCCTGCCGACAACAGATTTTGGACTTTCCTGGCATCTCTTCCAGCAGCTGTGACCCCACAATAGGGGGGACCAGGGGACTGCTGTTTCCATGCTTCACTAAACTCTTATCTGGCCTGGCTGGGGACAGACATGCTCTGGGTAAGAGCATTACCAAAGAGGCTGGTCCTGGGTTATCCACTTTAACGAATTAGTGTACGGGAAAATAGACTTAATGCTAAAAATAAACAGAATCAAATTTCCTTGAACACTCAGAAGGAGCAAGGTCGGGCCTGAGTCAGAAGATCAGAGTCTGAGCCTCACTCTGACACTACGGGTATGACCTGAGGTGGGTTACTTATTGTTTGCGCTGCCTCAGTTTCCTCTTCTGGAGGATGGGGGAAATAGTACTGGTACCACCTGCCTAAAAACGTTGCAATGAGGAGTGGAAAGGACCCTGGCTCTGGGGAAAGCATGAAGCCTGGAGTTAAGAAGAATGGAGTTCAAATCCAGTCACAGATACTTACTAGCTGTGTGACGCTGGGCAAATCACTTAACCCTGTTTGCCTCAGTTTCCTCATCTGTAAAATGCGTATGATAATCATAGCACGTACTTTCTAGGGTCGTGGTGAAGATCAAAGGAGATAATATTTGTAAAGCTCTTAGCATAATGCCTAGCACACAGTAGGTATTTAATAAATGCTTGTGCCCTTCTCTTCTGCTCTCTCTACCACCACATCACAATGTCTCTGAGTGGGACCTAGATGTGTATTATCTGGATCAGAATTTTCTGAAGAAGATCTGCTGCAATCTGGATCAGTGAAGAGAATGCCCAGGTCACTGAAGTCACAGGTCCCTGCTACTGGCCTAAGAGTTTACCATAAGGGCTGGATTTTGGACCCTAGATCTCAGGCTGACTATTTATTTGTGTCTAAGCCAACCACTTGACTTTTCAGGGCCTCAGATTCCGGAAATGGGCATATTGTTCTCAAAGTGTGAGGACAGTGCCCTGTGACCCCCCTTCCTCCGTCCCTCCCTCACCCAGTGGCTACAGTCTCCCCTATCCCCCAAACTACCGTATGCACTCATATTTGTACATGTTATTTTGCTGGGTAGAATGTAAGCTCCTGGAGGGCAGGAGTTGTATCATTTTTGTCTTTGCACTCCTACGGCCCAGCACATCCACTGTTTTAGACGCACCCTCCGATTTCATTCATCCAGGGCAATGACAGAATCACAGAATTTAAGAGTTAAATGGTATTTTAGCGGCCGCCCAGTGGACTCCCGTACAAAAGCAACCTTGTCATGAGAAAACTCTCCACTAAGGCAGCTCTGCACTTCTAGGCAGCTTAGAGTATCAGCAGTGGCCTGGGGCACTAAGAGGCTGAGCCTGGCTCCCGCACCCAACTGGGAGCTCCCCCACCCAACTGGGAGCTCCTCGAGGGCAGGGGCTGTGTTTTGCTTCTTTTTGCATCCTCAGAGTTCGGCCCAGAACCTGCTGAACCATGTTGTTTGTGTTCAGTCTTCCATCTCATCGGACTCTCTGTAACCCCATTTGGGTTTTTTTTCACAGAGGTACTGGAGCAGTTGGCCATTTCCTTCTCCAGCTCATTTTACAGATGAGGAAACTGAGGCAAACAGGGTGAAGTGACTTGCGTAGCTAGTGTTTGAGACCAGATTTGAACTCAGGTCTTCCTGACTCCAGCCCTCTATGTACTGTGACACCTAACTGCCCCTACCCTAGCAAGTAGGTATTATTATTGTCCCCATTTAATAGATGAAGAAACCGAGGCTTTGAGAGGTTAACTGACTTGCCCAGGGTCACACAGCTATTAAGTGTCTGAGGTCAGATTTGAGCCTTCCAGAGCTCTATCCACTGCACCAATTCCTACTCCAACACTAACCCTAAATTCACCTGTCACATAGTGGGTGCTTAATAAACGTTTATTGACTCTCTGACTAAATACATAAAGTAAAATATATAGGATTAAGAAAGAAACCGATTGCATTGAAATAGTCATCAGTTTGGTTTAGCGTTACAGGCCCTAGGTTAAGAACTCCTGCTCTAAATCAATCACATTTCGGACCCACAGAAATGGGGGCCTGAAAGTCACCTGCGGTGTATTAGAAAGTGTATGACAGTTAGAGTCTGATGACCTGAGTTCACATCCCAATTCTGCTATTTCCTGTGGGACTTCAGGCAAGATGGCTCAGTGGATAGAACAGTAGACTTAGAGTCAGGAAGACCACCTGAGTTCAAATTCTGCCCGAGAGACGGCCAAGCTGTGTGATCTCGGGCAAATGACTTAACCTCTCTGGGACTCAATTTCCTCATCTGTAAAAATCTCAATCCTATGACCCTAATCACACCTCCCTCCCAGGGTCACTATGAGGATCAAATGGGATAACATAAGGAAAGCTCCCTTAAAAGGCTACTTAAATGCTATCATTATCATCATCATTATTGTTGATATCCTCCAGGCCTCAGTTTCCCTTCTGTAAAATGAAGGCAAAGATTAGATGACCCCTCCAGTTCTAAATCCTCTGGTTTTTCCTATCTTGGATAATTCACCTCTTCTCTCAGGGACTTAGTCTCGCCAACTCTAAATGGAGAGAATTAAACTAAATGTTCTCTATGACCCCTTCTCATCCTAAACCTCAGGAATTACCCAGCTGCAGAGGAAGGGCTACTCTGCATGAGGATAGGGACTTTCCTCACCTGGGAGTTCCCAGGGAAGAACACAGGTCCCATCACTATCTTCATCACGCCCTTTGGCCAGAACATTTGGTATGCGATGGGAAGATAGGAAAAGCAGGGTCATGCCAAAACTTGAAATGCCAGACTAGGGAAACTCTAACTAAAAGTAGGCAATAGGGAGTCAGTGAAGGAACTCTGCGTAAATAAGATGTGTGCATGCACATGCATCCGCATACATGTATGCACATATTCACACACATGCACACATGTACATACATGCCCACCCCACTTGCCTACTTTCCCAGACTTCGTCATCTCTAAAAACTCATCATTCCAAGACAGAAGCAGCTCAGAAACTCTTTGGACCATTTCCCAGCCCCCTCCCCGCATCCCGTTTCATTTTCCTCTCATGTGCTGACTCTGACCCAGAGATCCATGACTCCAGAAGGCAGCATGCCCTGTAGGAGCTGCACGGTTCAGGGGAGGCACGCTGGGGTTTGCGTCAGCGGCCAGCCTCTCCTGACACCCAGCTCTGCTATTCAAGGCCCAGGAGAACCTGACAAGATTCCTCGTCTGTAAAAGGAAGGGGTTGGATTTAGATGATGTCTGAAGTTGTTTCCAGCTCTAACCCCCCAACCCGCTATATGATCTAAACAACCAACAGCACAGGAACTCAGGAGAGAGAGCAGGTGAGATGAGCTGGGGCCCAAGGGATGGGTGAGATTTGAACAAGCAGGGGAAAGAGGAAGGCCCTCCAGGTGCCAGCAATGGCATGAGCAAAGGTTCAGAGGTGGGAATATGCATGCCTGGACCAGTCCAGCTGGAGCAATGAGTTCGTACAGGAGAGTAGTTAGA
Source organism: Vombatus ursinus (assembly GCF_900497805.2). Lineage (NCBI taxonomy): Eukaryota > Metazoa > Chordata > Mammalia > Diprotodontia > Vombatidae > Vombatus > Vombatus ursinus. The sequence goes on along the minus strand of NW_020954577.1, from coordinate 51,718,213 downwards.
ACAAAAGCTGAAAAGGGCGAGAGGGGCGTCGTCCCTCTTCCCCGTGCTTCCCAGAATTCCTCTGAGCTTCCCATCTGCTCTTTGCACCTGGCCTCAAATTCTAACACTATGGAATCAGACACGGCAGTGACATCCTCTCCCTGCCAAAGGGATGCTGGGTCCACTCACCTCTACATCCAAAGGCCCCGAGCAAGAAGCCAGCAAAAACACCAGCGTCGATCAATAATCAAGGCCCCGGGAGTGTCTGTGGGGCAAGGAGCCCACGCTCTGGAAATCCTGCCCATTACCTGCTACCCTCGACCACAGATCAATCAGTCGTCCTAACGTGTCACATCCAGGCTTTCGCCCTAATTGTCTGTGGTCTTGTGGCTTTTCACTGCCCTGCTTGTCTGGCGTGTGGGGATTCTGGCTGGGGAGCTTAACTTTGATTCCTGGAAACATTCTAGACCAGATGATTAAAGAGATGGTGAGCAGTGAACATGGCAAAAGCAAAGCAGTCCTTACAAAGAGCCAGCTTGGCTTCATTAAGAATGGGTCATGCCAGGCCAATTCCACTTTCTAACTTTCTAACTTTGACCTCAAAGACAGCTAGGTGGTACAATGGATAGAGCACTGGGCCTGGAGTCAGGAAGACTCATCTTCCTGAATTCAAACGTGGCTCCAGATACTTACCAGCTGTGTGACTCTGGGCAAGTCATTTTACCCTGTTTGCCTCAGTTTCCTCATTTGTAAAATGAGCTGGAGAAGGAAATGACCAACCACTCCAATATCTCTGCCAAGGAAACCCCCAAATGGGGTCACAAAGAGTCAGACACGGGGGCAGCTAGGTGGCAGAGTGAATAGAGCACCAGCCCTGGAGTCAGGAGGACTCAAATTCAAATCCAGTCTCAGACACTCAACACTTACTAGCTGTGTGACCCTGGGCAAGTCACTTAACCCCGATTGCCTCATCAAAAAGCAAAAACCAAACAAACAAACAAAAAAACAAAGAGTCAGACACAAATGAAAAGACTGAACAAGAAAACCTCGCAGAATTGTTGTGAGGATCAAATGAGTTAAAATAAATGTTAGCTACCATCCTTCTCCTCAGGCCCCTTTCAGCTTAAATCTCTGATCCTCTCTCTGGCCTCTAGTGATGATAAGGGTTCACTCACTCACTCAGCAAGCATTTCACAGACCAGAGTTCAAGAATACCTCAAAGGGCCAAGCTCTATCAATTGAAAGCAGGATGAAATTTTTTATCTCAAAGTAAAACAATAACGTCTGCTAGTAATTATTTAGATTTAAAGTCCATTTGCACAGAGAGCAGGGAGAAAATATTTACTAGCAAATACATTTTCTTGTCAGCTGCCACACCTGGTTCTTCTAGTTTAAGTACTTACTGTATGCCAAGTGCTCTGTGTGTGGAGGTGGTGGTGGGAGGTGGGGGAGGGTCCCAAGAACCTTCAGAGAGCATACTTTTGAACTCACATGGTTAGCGGGAAAGAGTGCTGGATTTAGAGATGGGAGGCTTCTATTTGAATCCTAGAACTCTGATATTTACTGTGTGATGTTGGACATACTACTTTCCCCTCTCTCTCAGACTCAGTTTCCTCATCTGTAAAGTGAAGATGCTAGCATTTCCATTACTCTTCTCACAGAACTGTAGCAGAGAAACCATTCAGCCAATTTTAGAGTGCCTCCTACATGCTTCCTTAATGGCCCAAGCCATTTCAAACACCTCTAATTATCAGGAAATTCTTCCTTCTATTTGAGCTGAAATCTGCTTCCCTGTCACCTTTGGCCAAGAAGCCGCAAAGAAAAAGATATGAAATGGACATTTAAAGGACTCCAGCCTCCGGAAACATCAGCCCCTGGATGACACAGCTGGGGTTCACTTGTCCCTCCCTGGCATTTTGTCTCTCACTGAATCTTTGCTCCTTGGTTACATCTGGATGGTTCTGGGCCTGGAGGCTAGTCAGCTGTAATTACCGGTGAGCAGCCTGGACTCCTGGACTAGAAAAAGGAACTTCAGGTCCCCAAGGGCTAAGGCAACTTCGCAATTCACCTGCCTGCACAACGACCTCGGCTAGTCTCCAACGCTGCCCCACTTGCCCCATCTGACAAGCCTAGACAATCCAAGAATGGCCTGTGAGCAGAGCTGTTTGGATACTGCCCATACGCTGCCCTGAAGGCCCAGTCCCTCTTTAATTCCTCATAATGGATAAGTCAATTATTTCTGCAGCATTCAACATGTCGGGTGCTCAGTGTAGACTTAGAATGTGACAAGATGGAAAAAAGAAGCACAGACATCCAGCTTTCTCTTTCCCATCACTCTACTCCCTGCCCCAGCCCTATAGATCAGGCGTCACTCACTTGCCTTTCCAAGGCCTTATCTTTAGGAAGGGAGAGTATCCATTTCTCCTCTGGAGCCCTCAGCCCTGCTCCAAGAAAGCCATTATAGACTTAGTCATCTTTATTTAGCCTCTGGTTTCTTGGAGAGTTCTAGGAAGGAGGGCTCAGGAGACAACAGAAAAGATAAGCAAACCTAGAATGACTCACTATTCACTGATTTTTTTAGAAGCATTTCCCCTACCCACTTTAGTTTAGACACTGTGGGGCTCTAGCTAAGTAACTAAAGAAAATCTGGGCAGATCCTAAAATTCCATCTTGTATGTAGACAGAGCTTCTGCTTTTCCAAGGACACCCATGCCTACAGAACCCTCCTACTCAAGGGGCAAACCGAGTACTGTAATTCGATTCAAGAGCACTAGATTTGGAGCCAAAGGGTCCGAGGGCCAATGCCAGCTCAGCCCTGGACTCTCCAGATTAGTCTTCCTTCTCAACCTTCTCAACCCTGGCAAGGGCTCCAGCCCTGCAGCTGCTGCCTCCTCCTCCTCCTCCTCCTCCTCCTCCTCCTCCTCCTCCTGGTGTGAGTGTCCTAGAGCCTCCACTGCGCCAGCCGTGCTTGCTTCTAAAGGCTGCCTTTCCACCCTGCCCAGCCTGTTTCCAGAGCCTCGTATATGCTGTCTTACCTACATTAGAATAGAAGCTCCTTGAAGGCAGGGACCTCTGCTTTTCCTATTTCAGTCTGATACATGTGCCTGATACGTGACAAGTGCTTAATAAATACTTTATCCATCTATTCCTCTACCTATTTGGGAGACTTTAAGAAATCAATAAATAAGAAATATTAAGCACCTACTGTGTACCAGGAGATGGGGATAAAAAACAATAAAGCAATCCCTATTTGCAAGAATCTTATAATCCAATGGAAGAGATAAGTACGTTCTGTTGCGTTACACGTTGTGTTAAGTCATGTGTTATGCTATGTTATACTATGCTATGAACTGTGGGCCCATAAGCTCACCCCCAAAGTCTTGCCCTCTGGGTGAAAGTTAGCAGAGCTGGCACTCGTCCGTCCTAGTCTTTGAGAAGCCTGGGTCTGCATCATACCATGACAAGGCTTAATAGGAGAGATTTAGTCACAGATGTCAGTAAAATTTCAAGAACGTAATTAGCTAAATTAGTCCCCTCCCAATCTGGCAGGGGGAAGCTTCCCACCGGGGATTAGCCTAGGCAGACCCACCACCCCCTCCCAAGACATTCTCGGTCCCTATCGGGTGGTGGATGCTGGCAGTTTCAGGCCTCACTGAAGCCAAGAGCAGTACCAAAAAGCTCCCATCACAGGGGACTAAAAATAGCTAACAAGCTCGGGCCAGGATAGGAGTGGGATTGACAAAAGCCACCAACGCTGGGTTGTATTCTCGTTTGCTTGTTGTTTTTAAAGTTGGGTTCCTTTCAATGGGAATTTCCTAAGAGGAAAAAGTTTCCTCTGACCATACACACAATATGTCTGAAAACTGGGTTGGCTTCAAAGAAATCCGTTCCTTGTGTAGAGTCAAAGAGCTCTGAGCACACACAGCTGGGTCAGGAAGAGGTATGAGAACTGACCAGCTCAAGATGGAGGCAATAGAGCACAGCCACAGGAATGTTACCTAGAACTTGGGGGCCCTGTCGCTCTCCCGCCTTGTAGGTGCTGAAGTGCTCCTAGGTCCTCACTCCTCCCTTGGGAAACAGGAGGACAGAGAAGCTGGGGTCCTTCATGGAGGGAGAGCTGAGGTCACACAGCTCCCTCAGGAGGCAGGACTGAGGGAGAATAGAAGCTCCCTAAGGGCAGGTCCTGGCTTCTTTTTTTGACTCCCTCCACAAAGAGCCCTGTAGGAAGTGGGGAGTTACAGTTTGTTCTTTAAATGTCTTATCTCTCCCCACTAGAATTTAGGCTGCTTGAGGGCAAGGATCACCTTCTTTTAGCATTTAGCATTTGTATCCCAGGTGCTGAGCAGAATATCCCACTCACTCTAAAGGCCTAATTAACACTATCTGGCAGAGTGAGATCCCAGAGGCTGAGTCCAACTCGCTGTCATTTACATACAGAGCAGAGGCCCAAGTAGCTGAGGCACTTGGGTAGAAAGGGCCACTAGATCTGAGCCTTAAAGGAAGCCACGGATTCCGAGAGGCAGAAGTGAGGAGGAGGGGGAGCATCCCAGTCATGGGGCACACCAAGGCAAAGGCACAGGGAGGATCTTGGGAATGAAGCTGATTAAGCTTTTTTAGGACAGCTAAAAAAGTCACATCAATCAACCAGCATTTCTTTCATACACTATTATCAATAACAACCCACATAGTCACGTGCACGTGGATTTCTGATCACATAGCCCCCGCAGGAAAAACTTCCCCAGTTCTGTTAGGTTCTGTCACAGAAGCATCAATATTTAGGCCAAATTGGGGAGAAGGGGAATTTAAAATTTTATTTCTCTTCTCACCAAGAAGAAAATAAACCACTCTATTATTTTGCTTTAACAAAAACGACATTGCTTGCTTGTCACTAACTTGGCTTCAGTGCAGTTACTCAGTATAATAATAACAGTAAGAGCTGGTATTTCCACAGCACCTGAAGGCTTGCTAAGTGCTTTACACATAGTATGTCATTTGAGGCTCAAACCAATCCTACAACCATCCCCATTTGTGGAAAAGGAAATCAGAGAGGTTAAAGGGGCTTGCCTGGGGTAACCACTTAGTAAGTGGTGGGGGCAGGATTCCAACCTAGGTCAGCTGACTCTGAAACCAGCACAAGATGACACCAGGTGATCGTCCTGAGGGGTACACACAGCTTGGAGGTCTGTCAATGCGGAAGAACATTTCACCTTCCTTCTCTTGCTGTACTTGATCATTTCACGCAAAAAAAAATTTCTTTGCCTCAAAATAAAAAAACCAAGGCAGGGTACCCCATGTATTCTGTTCCTAACGAGCACAGATTGTACCTGGATTGGGAACACCATTGCTCTGCCCTACAAGGAAGGGATGAATCAACAGCAGAGGCTGGAGAGGTGAACCAGAAACCTTCCCCTGAGCACAGGAGGTCACAAGTAACTCCTCTCCCTGAGGGCTCTGTGGCCCAGCCTGAAAATGGCCCTTTCTATCAGAATATCAGAGATGTAGCCTGGGGTCTCTGCTACCAGAGGCAGCTTGTGGCTTGGGTCAGCATCACATGTGTGGAGCTCAGAGCATCCAAACCAGCCTTTTCATTTTACAGAGGAGAAAACTGAGGCCCCGGGGGGAGAGAACAGTGGCAAAGGGGAAGGAGGAGAGGCTCAGGTGAATAGGTGGTGGTGAAGAGAAAGAAGTAAAGGGGGTAAAGAGGTGAGTGGAGGTGATGGGGAGATAGGGAGGCAATGGAAGGGAAAAGAGGTGATGAGTAGAGAAGGAGGTGATGGAAAGGGGAAAAAGGAGGAGCTGGGAGGAGAAGATGAGGGCACAGGAAGAAGCGAATAGGAATTATGGGGGAAAGTTGGGGTATGAGAAAGATCATGAGTGGGGAGAAGGAGGTTTTTTAGGAAAAAGAAGATGAATGGATGGCTAGGATGGTGGTAGGGAGAAAGGAAGGTGGTGGGAAGGAGGAGGAGGAGGAGGCAGTGAGAGAAGGAGAATAATAGGGAACCAGAGGAGGTGATACAGTAGCTGCACTGCCAGCTGGTACCAAAACATTCCCGGGCACAGCTGGTTGCAACCCTCTAAGCGCTGATGACTGTGTATTCTCCTCACTTCGCTGTTCAGTTAGAAGAGAAAGTGCCCTTATGAAAATCAATCGCAATACACCCCTACTATAAGCCAGAAGCTGTGGGCTGTGGGCTGGAATCCACCAGAAGTGTCGCTGGCACTGCCCTGGGAGGTGGGCACTGGTTCTCTGGACACTTGGTTCCTCTTCTTTGTCCCTCTCTCTGTTCATGTTTTGCCCACCGATGGGCAAAGAGACCTGAAAGGGACTGAGACCCAAATCCCAACACCAGCTCGTGGCTATTTAAGACCTTGCAAAGAAGCCACGAGGGAAGAGGCTGCACTGCCCATAAGGAGGATTGTGCCCAATTATTGGGCAATTTAATCCGTCCTCAACTGGTCGAGAGGTGACTGAAAGGAATGGAGTTGAACAGGGAGAACTGGATTTTCCAGCAGCTAGAACCGTGGTGGGGGGAGAACGATGGGGGCAGGGCCAGGCTGAGTGAACCTTTAAGTTGCTTGGCTAACCTCTACCTGTCGACTCCCCTGCTTGGAGGAGCAGCTGCTGGTGCTCCGAGAAGGAGAGACCAACTTCTGGGGCAGCCCCAGGCCCTTCTCATCACTCATGATGAAGCCACTGGCCACTGGAGCTCCAGGCGATCCTGACAGCAGCGGCAGACTCTGGAGCCTAGGGATGGAGAACCACCAAACAGGCAGGGAGGTCCCGTCTCAGCCAGTGCATTTTAGTGGTATAGTCGGGGTCCCAGAGGAGCCTCCTGAAACAAAAGGAGAAGACACACGGATCACACTCTTCATACACACGGACTGCCCACACTAAAGCCCGGGGTCAATAGTCAATAAGCCTTCATTAGGGTCTCCTATGCCTCGGGCACTGTGCTGAGCTCTAGGGATACAAAAAAAGGCCAAAGACAATCCCTGTCCTCAAGGAGCTTACAGTCTAATGTATTAAGCAAAGGTTAGCCAGGTGTCTCAGAGCCAGCCCATCTGCCACACCCCATCCTGCTAGTCTGGGCCTTGGGAGGCAAGAACTCACTCGTCATAGTCTTGCTAAGAATTGGGGGGGAGGGAGTCTAGGAAGGAAGGAAGGAATTTATTAAGAGGATTTATTTAACACCTACTATGTGCCCAGCATTGTGCTAGGTACTTCACATATTATCTCACTTAATCCTCACAACAATCCTGAGAAGTAGATGCTGTTATTATCCCTATTTTATAGTTGAGGAAACTGAGGCAGGCAGTGGTTAAGTGACTTGCCCAAAGTCACACACCTAGCCAGTGTCTAAGGCTGGTTTTTAACAGTTTACCACTGCACCACCTAGCTGCCTAGGGATCCAAGGAAGTTTCTTGAGCAGGGATGAGATGTGGTCAGACTTTAGGAAGATTATTTTGGCAGTGGTATAGAACATGGATCTGAGAAGCGTGCGCCTAGAAGCTGAGAGTCCCAAAAGGAGAGCATTGAAATGGTCTGGGTAAGAAGGGATGACTACAGTGTCAGCCCTCGAAATCAAGAGAAGAAGATGGAAACAAGAGACAGTGCAAGGTGAATTAGCAAGACGAGAGCTGGTGGGTGTAGGGAAAGGCCAAGAAGGAAAAGACAGGGGAACTGTGAGCCTGTGAACCTCAGGAACTGACAGGAAGAGGGTGCCCTCAGTGCCGTCGTTCAGGCGTGGGGCCAGGTGTGGGGCCAGATGTGGAGCCAGGTGTGGCGCCAGTAACGAAGAACATATTGAACTCGAAAGACCAAAGAGACAGAGTCAGAGGCGTTGAACAGGGAGCTCAGCAGTCAATTCAGCAAACATTTGCTAAGCAGCTGCTGTGTTCCAGGCTCTGTGCACTCCAGTGAGGGTACAAAGGAAAAGCCCAACACCAGCCCCGGAGGATCTTATGCTCCACTCAGGGGCTCATGATGTACACAAGCAAGGAACTCCAAAGCGTCTGTGAACACATCTACAAAGGCATCTAGACACATCTGAAAAACAGAGACAGAGACAGAGATAGAGAGAGAGAGAGAGAGAGAGTGTGTGTGTGTGTGTGTGTGTGTGTGTGTGTGTATGTGAGGGAGGAGAAAGGGA
>NW_020954577.1:51659861-51709984 GCF_900497805.2 Vombatus ursinus | reverse complement strand
GGGGGGGGAGAAAGGGGAGACAGAGACAGAGACAGAGAGACAGAGAGAGCAAGATTTTTTGCTATTCTGACTACAGAAAACAGGATCATTAATTTATGAATTCACACATGGATTTAGGGAACCCTTAGCATCACTCTGCCTCCTCCTCTCTGCTCCCTCAGAGGACCATAGCCCACAGGATGGGCACTGCCAGTGTCAGAGATAATGCTTGCCAGCAGCTAGCCTGATCAGTTGCTGGCAAAATGGAACAATCTGTCAGTCTGCTAGCATTTAATAAGTTCCTACTGTGTGTTAAGCACTGGGGATACAAACAAAGCAAGCACACCCCTGTTCTCAAGGAGTTCATAGAAGAGAGCCTATACCAGCACCATGTGCAGTCCCAGAGACACTGGCTCATCCGAGTGGCAGCAGCGTACCACAATGGCTGGGGAAGCAAGGCAGGGATGCTACAACTAGAGGGGCACCTGGGAAGCCACAGTCTAGCTTTTTGAGAATGGGACCCTTCGGGAATTTTAAACTGTGCTATTAAGGACATACCTATTGAAAATCTAGGGGAAAAAAGCAGAGGCGACAAAGTCAATGTGACTTCATCAAGAACAGGATTAAATGAAATGATATTTGTGAAGCACTTTGCACAGTACTGGGCACACAGTAGGTGCTATATAAATGCCAGTGATGATGATGATGATGCCCAGCTCACTTTTTCTTTTACAGGGTTATTATCATGGTAGAATGCTCTAGGTTTCATTTACTTGGATTTTTAGCAAAGCATCTGACAAAATTTTTCATGATATTCTTATGATCAAGATCAAGAGATAAGAGCTAGCTGATAATAGCATTTGGAACAAGTTAAACATCCAGATTCCTAAAGTAATCAATCACGAATGGTATCCACTTGGAAAGTCTCCAGTGCAGTGCCTCAGGGATCTGCCTTGGTCATATGCTATTTAACATTTTTATCAATGACTTAGAGGCACAAATGGCCCAGAGCTTTCAAATCTGGAGTTGACACAAAGCTGGCTTAGCGTACTGCATGAAAGATCTCAAACAGGCTAGAGTCCGGGGCTGAATCTCATAATATTAAATGTCAGATTTCACAGTTGAGTTTAAAAAATCAACTTCCCAAGTCAAGGCCAGAGAAGATGTGGCCAAGCAGTAGTTAGTGTGGAAAAGATCTGGGGTTTGGTAGATCTCAAGTTCTACGTGAGTCAAGAGTGGGACGTGGCAGTCAAAAAGGCCAATGCAATCTTCGACGGGATTAAGAGAGAGCAAGACTTAGTGTCCAGGAGTGATGAAGGATGAAGGATGCTAGTCCCATTGGCCCCTGCCCTGCTCCCACATGCCATGCCTGGGAGATCATTCTTGGTGCTGAGCCACATTTTAGGAAGGTCATTAATCAGCTGGATTATATGCAGATAAGGGCAGCCAGGATGGTCGTAGGCACAGAGCATCAGAGATTCACAGCCAGAAGAGATCTAAGAGTTCATTGGGTCCAATCCCCTACTTGTATGAAAGGAAACTGAGGCTCCAAGAGGGGAAACAACCTTTCCAAGGTCCCCAGGTAGTAAATGTCATCACTGTCCTGAATCCACAGTCAGAATATTGTTATTTCAGAGCTCTTTCGACTTCACAACATTCAAGGATCAAGTGATGGAACTTTGGACATTTAATCTGGAAAAGAAAAGCCCAGAGCAGGAGGAGGAGGGAGATACTTGAACTGTCTCTAGAGAGTCACGCTAAAGGCTGCCTCTTACTCAATCAGCTTGGCCTCAGAGAGCAGTGCTACCCACAGGAAAGCAAACATTCAGAAACTTGCAGCCTGAGGGTCAAAATTTATGGAAGTTAGAAAGATGCAGATTGAGGTATGATATCAGTGGTTGGTGGGGGCAGGAGGGTGGCAGGTGGGGAGAAGCATCATAACAATGAAAACCAGCCAGTGGTGGAATGGGCTGCCAGGGAAGGTAGTGGACCCCCCATCCCTGAAGGTCTCCAAACAAAGGCTTGATTGAATGATAAAAAGATAGGTTGGCCTAGATGATCTCCGAGGTCTACTCCAGCTTCAATTCAGTTCAACACACCTATCTATAAAGTACCTACTATGTGCCAGCCATTATTCTAGGTCCTGGGGATCTAAATGGAATCATTCCAGGCGTCAAGGAGCTTCCATTCTACTAGAAAGAGAAGTAAATACAAAGTATAGACAGAAAGCAATTTCAAAAGACAATGAGTATGAATAAAGAAAGCAGGAGGAGGGAGGGAATCCAGAAAGTCCTACTGTAGGAAGCTGGGCATTCGGTTAGTGGGAGGCAAGGCTATGATCCATAATGAAATTCACAAATGAATGAATCTCTCTGATACACTCAAAGCTGTTAATTGGAGAAGGACCATACAAATTAGAAACCATCAGGTGCTGGGGGCTTAATTACCTCTTTTGAAGAGGCAGATTGCTCCCAAACTGCTGAGCTAAACTGCCTATCAAGCTGCTGGTCTGTGTGTGAGTAAACATTCTCAGTCCTTCCCCATCTCTTGTCAATTCAGAGTTTTTGAAACGAGAAGATTAAAACTATAAATAGTAGAGAGAGGATGCAGAAAACTGAAAAAATCTGTGTAATTAAAATGAACACACCTGCAGTGTTACAGAAATAGATTCCCAGCTTAGTGCACTCCTGACTCTCTCGCTCTTTCTGTCTCTCTCTCTTTCTTTCTGTCTCTCTCTGTCTCTGTGTGTGTGTGTGTGTGTGTGTGTGTCTTTCTCTCTGTCTCTCTCTGTCTCTCTCTCTCTCTCTCTCCCCCAAATCTAAACATCCATCATCCATTCACACTGGATGGGGTGGAGGAAGAGGGAATACAGCCAGATTGTGATCAACTTAAAAATAGCTATGAGCTGGCCCCAGAGAAGAGACAGAAAAAGCCATCTACCCCTAACCACCCCACTCCCATTCTTTCTCTTTCTTGAGATTGAGGTCCTTGGGTCTTGATCACTTCATACAATGTTGGATTTTTTTCCTATAGGTTGATTGGTTTTGCTGATTTTTTTTCCTCTCCTTCCTCTTTTTCTTTTTGGAAAAAAAAATCTTGACTTTAAGGAATGGCTCTTTTGGAGGAAGGACCTAGGGGGAAATCTAGGTGATATAAAAAGAAAAGGCATTGGAAAAAAATCCATTTTTTAAAAGTTTAAATGGCTCCATGGGGGAGGGGCTGTAGGCGATACAAAACTGGCTTGTTTAATAACAGGGCTGCCTGCTAGTGTTGGAGGAAATGAGACGGTAAAACTGAGAAGAAGCTCAAATGATGAAATAAGAATGTGGGCAGGTGCTGCCATGGTAACCAGGCTCGGCTCATCCATCTGGGCTCCAGACTCCAGTTTTCATTTAGGGTACCCAGGCTCCGACTGAGAAAAGGAAAGGGTCACTGAGAGATGAGGAGTGATTAAAAAAAAAAAGGAGACAGAGGGAAAGGACTGGGGGAGAAGAGGTGAGGTTTGGTCACCTTCCGAAAATTCAGCAGAAGCATGAGATGATAGAGAGAATGCTTGATTTGGGGTCAGGAAAACCTATGTTCAGATCTTGCCTCTTGACTTGTCCCAGGTGTGAGACTCACTAACCACACCCACTTTACCTTTCTGAGACTTGGTTTTCCTCGTCTGCAGAATCGGGACAATAAAACCCACAGTATCCAAACATTCCAGCAAACAATTTGGAATTATGTTTAAAAAAGAGACAAAAATTTCCTAGTTCTTTTGACCCAGAGATCCTCCTACTAGGCACATATCCCGAGGAGGTCAAAGACAAAAAGAAAGGTCCCACACAGGCCAAAATATTTATAGTAGCACTTCCTGTGGGAGTGAAGTCAATGGCCACAGACTGGGGAATCATAGATGAATGTAATGGAATGCCACTTTGTTATAAGAAATCACAGAAAATTGTGGGAAGACTTCTATGACTGATGCAGAGGGAAGTCAGCAGAGCCAAGAAAACAATATACACAGTGACTACAACAATGTAAATGGGAAGAAAAAAATACCCAGAAACAGAACACTCTCTAATTATAATGGCCAAGCCTGGCCTGGGGAAGAGTGAAAAAAGTGAGGCCCCCACCCTACTTTCCATGGGAGGGGGTGGCATGGAGGCCAGACTTCGGGTGTGTAACTTTGCATATGTCCTCAGAGGCAGTCCAGGTGTTGATTAGTTTTGCTGAACTGTTTTTTCCCCACCCGTGGTCATAGAGAAGTCAGTTCAGTCTCCTGGCAAAGATAGGTGGTAGGTATAGGCAAGAAGTAGTGACCAGGCTGTGGCCAGAACTTTTAGTCACAAAGAAACTGAACAAAGGACCCATTATTTTAGAAGGCTTTCTGTGGTAAAAGGAAAGAACAGGCACATAGTTTAGCAATGGCCCCGATACAGGAGGACAGGGGGTCAAGGCTGGCTCTGGTCTTCTTCCTCCTACCCAAATTCTTTGAGGTGAAATCAGGTTAAAGCACATACCAAGGGAAGTCTGGAGAGGGAACAGAAAGCCCCAGCAGCTGCCTGCAGACAGAACATTCCTCTTTTTCATCCTTCTATCCCCGATAAATACACTTTCATTAGAGCTGCCTTGGGTTGCTGCCCTTTAGCACACTGAAAGCCTCCCAAACACCAACATGACCAGAACAGTCTCACTTTAGGGCGGCAGATCACTCACTGGCTTACAAACATGCCTTGTCCCTCTGTGGTGTGGTGGAAAGAGAATGGATTCACTGGGCACAGTGTTTAATAGATGTTGATTGATTGATTGATTGGCATCCTGGCTCATGGGAGTCTGGGCAACTCACTTCAGCCCTCTGGGCCTCAGTTTCCCCACCTGTAAATGAGGGAGTTGGAGAAAATGCTCTCAAGTTCCCTCAAGGGTCCTGGGCCAGGGGGCTACAGCCCTGGGTTTGGAGTCAGAAAAGCTGGGTCCCAACTCTGGCTCTGCCACTGAGGGAGGAGAGGCAGGTTGCCTGGCTTCAGTTTCCTCATCTGTACAATGAGGGTATTGGACTTCCAATAAACTGTGGCTGTAAAGGCATCGTGACTGACATTTATGTAGCATTTTAAGGATTGCAAAGTTCTTTCCCTGTATTCTTTCACTTAAGCCACATGGCAACTGGTCCTGGGATAGAGTGGAGATCAGGAAAGATACTCTAGGCATTACCTGACCCCATTTTGCAGACGAGGAAATCAAGGATTAGGTTGGAGAAGGGACTTGCCAATGGTCACAGAGTTTAGTAAATGCCACAGGCAGGATTAGAACCCAGGTCTCTCCACCTGCAAGTCAATCAGAGTCCATGAGGCCCCGTTGCCTCTCTGCCTTTTTCTTCAGACGTGATTTCTCATTATGGTTCTGCTCAAAGAAGCAGCTTAATATTAATTAGCAAGTTTGCCATAGCAACAAACTTCGAAGACACTTATTAGCTCATTAGGTTCAGGGATCTACAATCACTGTCTTCTTTGCTGGGTTTTGCTAGCAAAGCAACCTTGCTTCTAAACTTGGCCTGGAACTCACGTGCTGACCAGATGGTCTCTTTATTTTCTGGCTAATCTGCAATTTCCTGGGGAGCCTGATCACTATCTTTTATTATGAAATAACAACAGTCTTTATTTTGAGGGATTTTCATTTCGGGATTTGTAGGCCTTTTTTTTTTTTTTTAAAACAGAAAAGTTTCTCTAGGTCCTGGATCATCTCCCTCTTGTGGAAAAACAGAACCACAGATCATTGTGCCCTGGACTAGGAGCTTAACCACCACATTCTCATAGGATCTAAATGAGGGGTTTCTGTTTTTCCCTTTGGGGATCCCAAAAGACTTGGCTCTGGTCTGGAATTTTCTGGAAATGGGTTCTTCTCAAGTCGTTCTAGAGCACTGTTTACTCTGTGACTGGTTTGTCAAGCAGCCATTACTGTCTTCAGGGTTTTTCAGAGTACCTGCAAGTTAGGAAGGACCTAAGACACCATCTGGTCTACCCCACATCTTTCCAAAAATCCCCTCTATAACACTCCGAGCAACTGGCATCCAGGTAGTTGGAGACTCCCCCGCAAGGCAACCCATTCCACTTCTGAAACAAACTTATAAGCCTATCTTCTTTCCCTGTTTGGAAATGTAAACACATCTCCACCTCCACTGCAGAACAATTTCTTTTAATTTATCATGATTCCTCAAAGGTGAAAATAACTGACATCTCGATTGTAACAGTTTTACATACATTTTCTCATTTGTCCTCACAATTACCTCAGTAGGTAAGCACCATAGGTACTATTTCCCCTATTTTACAGATGAGGAAACTGAGATTAAGTGATTTGACCATAGCTACTCATGGTCACAGATTCCACACAGTGTGGGATCTGAATCCAATCTTTCCTGACCCTATGTCTATCTAAAACACCATAATTGCATTTCCAGGTTTACTCAGTACCTTGTGATATAATTCACCATTTCCCTGAGGGCAGGTCACTGGGTGCTCTCGTACTGTACCCTCTCCTTACTTATCTGATGGTTTTGGAGGGGGTAGCACAAGCTGGTCCTGTGTCTGGCATTTGACAGAAGGTCACATATGGTCCAGACTAGCAGCAATTTCGTGCTTTAGGAATCTTCACAGGCTTTGTGGCCAGTACAGCTAACGGACACCAAACACCCATTCAGACCAGGAAGTGACTGTGCAGCCTGCTGCCTGTGTAAGAAGTCGCCCAGCCCAGAACTTAAAATACCTGCTCTGGGTTTGAAGTCGCCCGGCTTGTGTTCTTTTGTCACTCAACTGATGGGCCCGCCCCCTGCTCTCGTAGGAATGATCTACATCAGCCAGAGACTCTGGGAAAACGCATCACAGGCGCTGTGTCTTACCCTGATGCTGGACACCCTTGGGACTGTCTCACAAACAATCAAGAGGCTTAAAAGAATGTGAACATGAAACCATTATCCTGTGACATAAGGTAATTATTATTGATTAAATATTCTCAGAAATGTAATGGAAGTGGTATAGTGAGTAGAGAACCAGCTGCACAGCCAGGAAGACCTGGGGTCAAGTCTTGCTTCTGTCTGGGTGCTTCTGGCCAAGTCATTAGCCTCTCTCAGAGTCCTAGGGAGCTCTCAAAGACTGCATAGGAGAGGTGCCATGCTGCACTGGTAGAGGGAATTTTCCCTCCAGAAGTGCCCCAGTTCGGTGCAATCAGGTCCAGCTCCTGTCTCTATGTATTTGAAAAACCACTAATGGTCCCTAAGAACAGATAAAGAAGCTGATCTTCCTCTCATCTCAGCAGACAGACATAGGTGAGAGTAAGTCGGACGTCATGTGGGCTGTCAGATCTCTTCGCTCTAGCTCTTGTTTTTGCTAAGCGGTTTTTCTTTGTCACAGGGAAGGTTTAGGTGGGGGGGGCAGGGGTCTTCCTGAACACTGATGTAGAAACCAAAGGCATCCACAACACTTGTTTTTATGTTCTCAGATGCAAGATGGAGCGCCATAGGAGATGGAAAGTTGGCCTCAGGATCTAGAAGACCCACCTCTAGCCCCTCCAGGCTCTGGGACCCTGGACAAGCCTCCGAATTACCTGAGAAATGCTAAAACTGGAATCTGCAAATTGAGCAGTCGGCATTGCAAGAGGGAACTTCCTCCCTGGGACGTCCCTACATTCACAAAATCAGCTCCAGCCCAAAAAATTATTTGCAAAAAAAATTTTTAAGTCTCAGATATTTAAAACACTGTTGTTGCTGTTTATCCTTTGCTCCTCAAGAGGACCAATGATATCATGAGGCTTGAGTGTGAGTGAACTGGATTTAAGTGAGGCAGACCTTTCCAGTTGTCAGCCTCACTGTCTCCTCCAGAGTCATCAGAGTCCAGTGACGAGACAAAAGTCAAGGCGACTGGTGACGGCCTGGGGCGCAGTGGATGACCTTGGCCTCTCTAAATGGAGCTCTTTGAAACCACCACCACTCCACCCCAGTTAACACCTCATCAGATTTACATGATACAGCTCAAATTCAGAAACATTCTGTGAATCATAGCTTTCAAACTGGCAGGGACCTTAGCTCTCATCTAGTCCAAACTTCACATCTTTACAGGTAAGGAAATTGAGGGCCAGGAAGACTAAGTGACTTGTCTAAGGTCACAGGTAGCAAGTAACAATGGCAGGATTTGAACCCTGCTGCACAGGCAATTTTCTTTTCCACACCTGCTGCCTACCTTCTATTTTGTAGGTGCCAAGCAGGTGCAGGGACAAAGATAAACAAGACAGAGTAAGGGTACAGAACCTCCTGAAAAATAGCCCCAGCAAAGCCCCTTGCCCCCATGGAAGATTGTTTATTTAATTTTTATCCAATCATCAAAAATTGCCCTGTCTGCTTCTTTTCTCCCTCCCACTCTCCTTCATTGAGAAAGTAAGACAAACCAAACCCACGTCACCGACATGGATTATAGCTGAGCAAGAGAAATCCCTGTCCTCGCCTTGTCTCCATGTAATCCATGGATCAGTGTCCTTCACAGCTCACAGCTCCAGCCCTAACCTGGGCACCCGGAGTAAACACATGAACTAGCGAAGTCACAGGTTTGATCCCAAGGCTGACCAATCAATCGGCTTCCTTTGTTATTTTTCAGAGACACAGGGTCAATCAAGTGTGACCCTGGCCCTTCACCTTACAGCATTGGTTTCTGAAGAGGGTGTGCGTGTGTGAACACGTGTATATGTGTGTGTGTGTGTGTGTGTGTGCGTGCGCGCGCACGCGCGCGCTGGCAGGTACAGGGGGATAGGGGCAAGACAAGGGGCTGGAATGAAATGGAAAGATCGATGGCAAATTCATCGTCATCCTTGAAAAAGTAGGAAAACACTGCTTGGGAGGGGCTGTGTCTCAGGGATTGAATGCTAATCATCTCTCATGCCCCATGAAATTGGACCTCCAGCCTGACTATGGCTTATTACATCTCAGTTAGCTCTTCACACACACACAATGGGACATTTAGTTAGTCTAACCACCTCGTTGAACAGAAGAAAAAAATGGGTGGCCCAACACAATTGACTAGTTTTGTGACTAAATTCAAATAGCCCTGCTTCTGGAGTCAGAAGACCTGGGTTCAAATCTTGCCCCTCACTTACTAGCCAGCTGTGTGACCCTCAGTCTGTCTCTTAACGCCATTTGACTTCAGTTTCCTCCTCTGTGAAATTATAGTGTTGGCCTCTAGGGCTAACCAGGGCCTCCAAGGTTCTTTCCAGCTCTAAAGCTCCAGCTCCTATGACTCAGATCAAGGACATGGCCACACAGTAGCCAGAAGCAGAGCTGGAATCTGAACTCAGGCCCTCGGACTCCCGATGCAATATCACACCATTCAGTCATTCAACAGGCATTTTTTTTTTTTTTTAGTGAGGCAATCAGGGTTAAGTGACTTGCCCAAGGTCACACAGCTAGTACGAGTCAAGTGTTTGTTCTGAGGCCAGATTTGAACTCAGGTCCTCCTGACTTCAGGGCCGGTGCTCTATCCACTGCGCCACCTAGCTGCCCCTTCAACTGGCATTTATTAAATGACTGCTATATGTTAGGCACCTATGACACAAAAAAAACAAAAACTTCCTGCTCCCAAGGGGCAAACAGTGGGGGAAAAGATGTAACCAGAGGAGTCCACTGAATTCATGTTCAAAGTCAATACAAAGTCATTTCAAGAAGGGAGGGCACTAAGAAGAGGGGCGGGGCAGTTAGGAAAGCCCTGGGGTGGGGAGAGGTGGCATTCTGCCAAGAAAGCAAGAATCCAGCAGAAGATACTGAGGCAAAGAAAGGCTGAGTGACTTACCCCAGGTCACAAAGAGAGCTGCCCAAGGGGTCTTCGAACCCAGGACTTCTGATGTCTAAGACTCTGCAGGGCTCATACCCGCAAGCCCACAAATTCTCAAGAGGCCAAGAAGACAGGAGGATCGTGCTGTTGTCTGGAGTTTTCTGTTGACCTTAAGGTTCAAAACTTTCCGGATCACCCAGCAGCTCAGTTTCAGGGGGCATTAAAAATGAGGCCAAGCCAGGAAGCCCCAGGAGAGGCCACAGCTCTGGGGATGCCAGCAGCAGGGCGGCTGGGGCTGCTCGGTTTGGGGAACCATGTCTTGAGACAGCCTTTAAATGCGCTGTTTGGTTTCCCCAAAAGAACCACATCCCTTGCAACCCACTCATCTTTGCCTGAAAAGGAGCCCAATGAGTCACAAGAAGCTAGGTATCTGAGAACTAGGTTTCGTTTAGTAAATGACTTCCCAGGGTTAGTGACAGCAAAAATGTCTCCACCTTGGAAAATGGGTGTGGGCTTTCAGAGGAAGAGTTTTAGCAGTTCAAATGGGACAAAAAATTCAGAGAGATCACATATGTAGCCACCTCTCATTGCCTAGAGATTCTATCCAATCCATCAAGCATTTATTAAGCACCTGTTTGGTGACTGGTACTGTGCTCAAAGCTGGGGACACAACGACAAAAGGAAAAACCGTCTCTGTCCTCAAAGAATTTACATTATACTGGGCTGAACTTTGTCCCAGGAGGACAAAAGTCAAAGGAAGGTACCTCATACACCAATATATTCATGTGCACTTTTTGCGTGCTGCAGAGAACAGGAAACAAAGGAACTGCTCACCAAGCAGGAAAATGGATGAAACAAACTGTGGGCTGAATGAATGTGATCAAATATCAGGGCATGGCAAAAAGAGACAACCATGAGGCACTCAGAGAAGAGATAAGGCTAAAACAAAAAGATGAACAGGGGCAGGAACTGGAAACAATATGCACGCAGACAACAATGATATAAATGAAAGAAAGATCAAATGAAACTGAGCGCTGCTGCGTAATTCCAAAGACAGAGCCCTGCCCTGCAGACCCGAGGGAACAGAAAGCAGCAGCTTCCTTTTGTGGAGAGGTGAGGTGTTATGGGAGGGATGCTCTTTGATGTGGTCAGTGGCAAGTGGCTGTAACTTTTTATCCCCTTTTTTACAGGGTAACGCTGGCTGGTGTTGAGATGGGGAGGGGAATGTATCCAGGAATGACTACGATGTAACCCTCCATTCCTTGTTTGTCTTAAGATTTATGCTGACTACCCATTCCCCTCCTTCCCCCCAAATGTACACAAATAACTTGGTTTTATCTTCTAAAACAACATACAATAAAAAAGTGCCTGTGGTTAAATGAATGAATGAATAAATAAAAACCATAAAAAAAAATCAGGAAAGGCTTCCTATAGGAGGTGGTCCCCAAGATGAGCCTTGAAGGAAGCTAAGAATTCTGAGAGTCAGCGAGGAAACAACAGCCCTTCACCAGCAGCACCCATCACACTGCAGGGTCCGCGGGGGCACAACACTTTAAATGGATCTCATCTAATTTGACTTTTATTAATTAATTAATTTATTTTTGAAGAGGCCATTGGGGTTAAGTGACTTGCCCAGGGTCACACAGCTAGTAAATGTTATGAGACTGAGGCCAGATTTGAACTCAGGTCCACCTGACTCTAGGGCCAGTGCTCTATTCACTATGCCACCTAGCTGTCCTTTTTTTCTTGACTTTTATTTATCTATCTATCTATCTATCTATCTATCTATTTATTTTTGATCTCATCTAATTTAAGAGAGCACCAGGGATCCCCACCTCAGCCGCAGGGGGGAATTTTTAGCTTACTGGTGGATAGGTGTCACTTTGTCAGTTTAAGAGGAGGGAGGGAAAGCATTAGGAGGCCCTAGCAACAGCAGAATGAATACTGGCTCTGGAGGACCTGGGTTCAAATCCTGCCTCTGACACCAGCAGTGTAGACTTGAGCAAGTCACTTAAATCTCTTTGGGCCTCAGTTACCTCATTTATAAAATGAGGGGTTTGCGCTCAATTTCCTCTAAGCTTTATTTCAGCCCTAGGTCTGTGATCCTGTGATCCTCTGAAGATTTATGCTTTGCTTTTATCCCAGAAAAGAGCTGGGGGGAGAGGGCACAGAGGAGGGGACAGAGGGTTTGTTGTTCAGTCGTTCAGACGTGTCTGACTCTCTGTGACCCCATCTGGGGTTTTCTTGGCCAAGATGCTGGAGCGGTTGGCCATTTCCTTCTCCAGCTCATTTTACAGATGAGGAAACTGAGGCAAACACGGTGAAGTGACCTGCCCAGGGTCACACAGCTAGTAAGTGTCTGAGGCCACTCGGAAACATGAATCTTCCTGACTGCAGGCATTCTGTGCACTGTACATTAACATTGTATTGATTTTACATCCATGCAAACCCTGTCGAGCTTCATTCTTGCCATTCCCCATTCTTCATCCATCCCTCACCGTGCTCTCACCTCCTCTCCTCACTCAATTAGGCCAGAGGACAACACGTAGAGAACTTGTCAAATAGGTGATAACGATGACTAGAGCAGTCGTGACAACTGCCATGCACATGAGGCGTCCACATTTACAAATCGCTGTCTTACTTGTGTTTCACCGGATCCCAGCCACACTGATGCTCCGCAGTAGCACCCCCACTTTACAGACAAGGAAGCCTGCCTTACAGAGGCTCAGAGTGGTTGAGTCACCTGCCCAGGGTCACACAGCTAGCACACGGTCAAAAGGCAGGATTGTCACTGAGGTCTTCTCAGTCATTTCTGAACGACTGTAGTTGGACTATACCCTGGGTTTCATCTTCCTCCTCCTCTTCCTCCTCTCCATCCATGGGACCCTGGACTCTGACAGTCAAGCCTTCACCCTTATCCTACCAGGATCCAGACTACCACACCACTTCTCTGTCCAACCAAGCGCTAAGTTCTCAAGATACAAGGAAATTCAATTCCATTCAGTAAACATCAGTTAAGCACCTCTATGTGCCAGGCACTGTGCCATGCAATGGAAATAGCAAGCCGCTTCCAGAGGGGAGCTTTCCCCTCAGCCCAGACTCTCTCTCCTGACCTCCTACAAAATCCTCCATGGGCCAGCACAATTCTCACCTCCCTCCAGGAAGCCTTTCCCAAAGAAGCCCAGCCCTGAGCCCAGCCCTGATTGTTGTTTTGAAATCTCCAGTCTCACTGGAATGTGAATGGCCAGCCCCAGGCTCTCACCAACCCCATCTCCTGGTCCATAGTAACACTGCTTCTTTCTTCACTAATTCCAGTTTGCGATTAGTCCCCCCAAAAGAAAAGAAGAGGAAATGAATGAGGGGAGAGAAAACCCAAGCCCACACTCAGCACCTCCCCAGCCTTTCTGAGAAGGGCTCAAGGCCATGGCAGCAGCCCAAACCACCACGCCTTCAGGTTTCCTCTGGGCCTCTCACTGCCTCATTTCTTATTAAGCCTTAATCACTGAATCAGCTTTGCCTCAGACAAACTGAGACCTGTTAAACACCTTAACTTGAAAAGGCCAAGGACCCCCACTGCATCCTGGGCCATCTCCAGCTGTCCGGATCTATATCAGGCCATTGGACTCAGATGGCTCTGGAGGAGAAAGTGAGGCTGGTGACTTGGCACAGCCCTGCCTCACTTAAATCCAATTCACTTGCATGTCATGGCATCACCTCCCTGACGTCAGGGTCCTCTTTGAGAACGAAGGACAAACGGTAATCTCTGACCCCTTACTGTTTCTGCTGGCTCCGGGTCCCCAGCTTCCAAAAGAGCCACTGATTTCCCACTTCATGTCTCACCCTCCTTTCCCTACCAGACCTCAAGTAGGGGCTGAAATGCTTCCTGAGCCTCTCCCTGGCTGGTGTCATAGACTCTTGGCAGTAAACACACAGGAATTCTGAGGAAGCAGGCAGGAAAGCAGCCCCAAAGCAGCCCCCACGGTAATTTCTCCTCCCCGCCAAGAACAAGAGGCTGATATGGAAATCATTGGCCCTGGGAATCCTGCCAGTGGGGTGGCCCAATCGCAATGGCCCTGGTAATGGGTAGTGGTGCGTGGGGGTGGATGGAAATGCTGGTGTGCCTGACATTTACCTAGCTGTGAAGGTTTACAAAGCACCTTAAAGATCTCTCATTTAATCCACACAATAATAGGGGACAGATAGGGATAAGGGCTAAACCTGGGATTTCATTAGTACTGAAAGCTCCTGGTGGAAACACTCCCTCTACCAGTGTCCACCGGCACCTCTTCTCTGTGACTTACGCTGAGCTGCCTGGAGCCCAGAGAGGTTAAGTGACTTGTCCTGGGTCTCAGTCCATCAGTCAGTCAACTAGCATTTCTCTTTGTTTGTTTTTTTAATTTATTTAATCTTCAATTCACGAAACAAAACAAGCATTAACATAATCAGTCCAATAAAAAAGACGACTGCACACGAAGCTGCCAATCTACCGTGTATAACTTGCTATTCCCTCCAAAAATACAACAAAGTTATCAAGTAAATTACATTTTTCCTTTTTTTTCTTCCCTTCCCTCCCCCATCCTAGAGATGGCTACCATTAGACCCAAATAGGTACAGATATGTAAAATTATTCTATACATACTTTTATTTATTAATTCTTTCTCTGGATGCAGATAGTATCTTTCTTCACATGACTTTTATTTTTAATTTGTTCAGCTAGCATTTCTGAAGCACCTACTATGCACCTGACACTGTGCTGAACACTAAAGATAAAAAGAAAGGCCAAAAAATAAAAAGTCCTGAGGCAGGATTCAAACCCAGGTCCTCCTGGGGGTCCAACACTCCATCCACTGTGGCCCTGGCTGCCTCTGACACAACAGCCCCGTAGGGTAAGTACTAACATATGTTATTATGACTGTAGACTGTGATAGCAATAATAGATCTCTCCCCTCCTACAGGCACAAGCTCCTTGAGAACAGTGGCTGTGGTTTTTTTTTTCTCTTAGTATTCTTATTGCCTGGCACACAGTAGGTACTTAATAAAGGCCTGTTGCATTGAACCAGATTCCCATTTTGCAGATCAGGAAACTAGAGTTAAATGAGGTTAAAGTGGTCACAGAGATAGTACAAACCAGAGATGTGATTTGCAATCGGGTCATTCCTGACTGGCCTGGGATCAAGAACCATTTCTATTAGATGGTGCCAACGCTCTGACAGTAAGATCACTACTAACCCATTTCTATCACTTCCTTTTTTGAAAATCTTGTTATTAAGGATAGTTTAAAAAATTCATTTCCAAAAAGATTCCTCCTCCTCCCCTACCCAGAGTTATCCTTTGTAAAATACGATTTTAAAAAAGGAGAAAAAAGATGTCAGGAAAACCATCCAACACCTCCAGCATGTGTCTGATGATGTATACACCGCTCCTCATCCATAGTCCCCCACCTCTGCAAAGAAGGGAGGGAGATCTATTTTCTCAACCCTTCTCTAGGGCCAACAGCTGCCTTTCAAATTAGATACATTTAAGAATCACCAGAAGACTTGGATAGGAAAGTCCCTTCTCCAAGGCTGGCACTGACGGTGTCTTCACCTTGCCTTGGGAGATAGTCATACTTTGACCCTATAATAACCCAAGAACAATGTCTTCAGAGTTTGACAAAACAGGATGATCCTGATAAGCAAGGACAAGGCAATTATAAGCAAATGAGTTTCTATAAAACTGTAAAAAAAAAATCAGTGTCCATTAATTGGGGAAGAGCTAAACCAAGTGCATTATGCGAGTACAATGGAATGTGACCATTCGGTAACAAAGGATGAACATGAGGAATTCAGAGATACAGGGGGCGATGTGTATGGATGAATGCTGAGTGGGCAGTGCCAGGAAAGCAACAAGGAGAATGACTATAGTAATGCGTATGGGACAACGAGGTGGTACAGCATTACAGCATCAGGAGTCAGGAAGACCCAAGTTCAAATTTAGCCTCAGACACTTGCTGGTTGTGTGACCCTGAGCAAGTCACTGCTTTGCCTCAGTTTCCTCATCTGTAAAATAATCTGAAAAAGGAAATGGCAAATCACTCCAGAATCTTTGCCAAGAAAACTCAACAGGGTCACAGAGAATCAGACACAACTGAAACAACTAAATGACAACATTAATGTGTATGAAAAACCCTGGAAGGTGTCAGAATTCAGATTACAGGCCATGACTAATGCTGGTTCTCCGGAAAGGATAGTAAGATGAGGCACACATTCCCTCCTCTTTGTAGAGAGGTGGTAGACCATGGGTGTGGACTATTGCATACATCACATCCGCGAGTTTAGTTTAGCTGTTGTTCTTAATTACAAGGGAGGCTCTGGGGGATGGGCTGGTATCAAGAAGTCCTATTTCCCAAGAAAAATCACCAATAAAACACTTTTCTTAAAAGTCAACAGATAGCAGACTTTATCTGCCGCTCCCCACGCTCACATTCAAGACAACAGCAGTGGCTGGGCTGGAAAACCAGGTTTAATGAGCTCTGTAGGCCCACTGGGGAACCTGGTTCAACACCACAGACTAACCATCCTTTGGCCTTTCAAAGCTAAATATTTAACACCCGGAAGATGTGGCCTCTTAAGCCCCCAGAAAGGTCAGACAAATGTAGACCTCGTTAGCCCGACTGTCACTAGCTCATTAGCCTCGGCTTTTTGCGTGTGGCTCTGCTCGGTGAGACCCAGGACGCAGACCCCTGTGTTCACCCCACGATCTCAGCGACCTGCCACGAAGGCACAGGAAGAAACAGACCAGAGCTCCATTAAATCAGCTCGATAACGCTTTTCTCCGAGGCACTAGGCCCTCAAGCCCAAAGCGCCATGTGTTCATTCACTTTACTGTCCTCAAGCACCATTTTAATGGAATAAAAGCTGAAGAGCAACAAAGAAGGAATATGGTCCAGAGATAAAGAGCTGGCTTTGGAGAGGGGAAGACCTGGGAAAAAGGCCTGCCTCTGACCCTTCCCGGCTGTGGGACCCTGGACAACATCATTTATCCTTTCAGTAGCCCCAGGGAACAAAGATTATAAAACTCTCCTGGATTTGGAGTCAGGGAATCAGAGGTTGAATCCAATTCTGCCCCTTAACACCCGTGTGAATTCAGGTAGCCACGACCTCCCTGGGCCTCAGTTTCCTCATTTGTTGGATTGTTGTTGTTCAGTCATTTGGGGTTTTCTTGACAAAGACACTGGAGTGTTTTGCCATTTCCTTCTCCAGTTCATTTTTACAGATGAGGAAACTGAGGCAAACAGGGTGAAGTGAGTTGCCCAGGGTCACACAGCTAGGAAGTGTCCAAGGTTGGATTTGAACTCAGGAACATGAGTCTTCCTGGCTCCAGGCCTGGCGCCCTGTCTAGGTGATCTCTTAAGCTGCCTTCCCACTGAAAAGCTACTATTTCAAATACTAGAAAAGCTGCCAGTTTGCGTCAACAAAGGACGTTTCCACATTGGGTTCTCCCTACCAGGAAGAAATTGCACAACAAAAAAGTAACAGTACTTGGGATCAGCAATTCAATTGTCTTTACATCTAATTTCACACCCGTCTTTAACCAATTTCTGAACAGAGGCACCACTGCAGTGTAGGGCAAGGGAAGGAGCCCTGGGCTGGCAGTCATCGGACATGGGTTCGAGTTCCAGCACCATCCCTTACTACTGGTGTGATCTTTGGCAAAGGAGGAGCCCGTATCCTCATCTGAAAAATGAGAGGTTTCCACTAAACAGCCTTGAAAGTCCCTTCTGGCTCTGCTGGTCGCGTCCCAGAGAGGACACCAGACTCCGATGAACTCGGGACTCACAATTTGCTTTAATTTTAATGCTTATCCCATTTGAAGGTCACTCTTCCCTATGGGATGTACTCATTGGCGCAGCCCACCAGACCAGACCTCTCAATGCCATTTCCCTTCTCTGGCTTTTAAAATAAAGTTTCCCACTCAAATGTATGCTGCAGAATTAGATGACCAATGTTGGCTCTAAAGGGGATAAATGACAAAACACTTCCCCCCATCCCTGCTCCTTTGCAAAGTGGGGGATCCCGTGTCTGTTACAAGGCAAAGGATTTGGGTTGTTTTGAGTGTGAGGGGTGATGGAGGAGAGAGAAAATAAATGCCTGTTCACTGAAAACATAAATTTAATCCAAAATGGGAGATCATCGGGGTGGGATACTGTATAGAACACTGGAGGGTTTTTTTTTTTACATTTTTTAAAAATTTTCCAGAACTTTTCTTCCCTTTGTTAATACTTTATTATAAGTGCTAGTTGGTGTGGGGGAGAATACACTTGGAAACTGGTGTTGTAAAAACAAAAGATATCAATAAAAACATACTTTAAAATAAAAAAAAAAGCTGCATGCCCGAAAGGCAGGCTGTCTTTTATAATTAGATGTTTGATTAGAGACCTAACAACAAACAGCTGAGGTTCATCAATAAGTATGTGCAGAGAAATGACTTCATTTCCATGAATGAAGCTCCCAGCATCTTTCCCCTCTAAGCTCTTTCCTTCTCATCCCCACTTTGCCCTAGTTCCACAGGCACCATGCTCCCCATTTCCAGTTATGCCTCATTGGATAAAGCTCTTTCCAGATTTCTTTATCTTCCAAAGACCGGTAGGTCTCAATTGCATTATAAGATTCTGGCTTTTTTATTTTTTTTTCTATTTTGGTTCTACAGAAACCTAAAGAGGAAACACCTGGATGGGAAGCGTCTAGACCAGGACGTGAGTGCCTTAGAATCCTGGCTACAGCTCCTGAAAGTTGTAAGCACCGCAGGCAAGAGGCCGCTGGGAAAGACGGGCCAGACCAAGGTCTCCCCCCTCCAACTCAGCTAGAGACTGACTGCTGGAAAGAGGCTTTTTTAGACGCAGAGACAATGCTGAAAGTCTCCATCAACACTCCCAAGGAAGTGGAATCCCTGCAAGACGAAAGCTTTCTAACAAAAAAGCTTCTTCACATGAAGCAGACTCAGAGCCCAAGACAGGACAAGATGCAGGGAAAGCTGGGGATGGCAGGCTGAGCCTGAGGCCGCGGAGCTCTCCAAAGCTCCAGGGATCTGCGGTGCTGTTGCTGTGTGTGTTCCAGCCACAGCCCGCCAGACCTCAGCACGCCTCCTGAGGGACAGCTTCCAGGCTCGAAACACCAGCAAGTTCTAAAGGCTGTAATAGCCAGTGCTTCATCAGCATGAAAGGGTTCACAAAGCCATCTTTCCACCGGTTCTCCCCTTTGATGTGGAGAGGGCTGAACGAAGTGTGGCCGATTAAGTTTAGGGAATATTCTTTCACCTTAATGAATAATAAACAAAAGGGTGAATTCAGACAGAGAAAGACCAGGATGAACTGAAATGAAGAGCCAGAAAAAAAAAAGAAGAAGAAGAAAAAGAAAAAGGGGCAGCTAGGTGGCGCAGTGGATAGAGCATCGGCCCTGAAGTCAGGAGGACCTGAGTTCAAATTCGGCCTCAGACCAAACACTTGACACTTACTAGCTGTGTGACCTTGGGCAAGTCACTTAACCCCAATTGCCTTTTTTTTTTAAAAAAAGCCAGCAGATCCATGAGAACACCACACCTGCAAACTGGACAATAAAGAAAAGCATCGACGTGATGAACTACAATAGAAAACCACGGGCTTGGGGAACACCGGAGGATGAAACACACTTCACTCCCTGCTTTGGTAGAATGGTGGGGGTTTGGGCTGTGGAATGGGGTGTGGGCTGGCTTTGAGTAAATGTAGTTCTTTGCTGGGGTTCTGTTGGGTACAGGGAGAACTGGGGGACATGATTGTGGATAAAAGCAAAGGTAATGAAAAAGTACCATGCTGCAGTGGCTCAAAAATTGATGGCTTGGGGCTGAGCTGGTCATAGATGAGCCCGTCTCTCTGTGCTGAGTGAGGCTGGTCCTCAGACAAAGACATGCAGCCCCCACTGGACCCACACTCAAAGCCACTTGTGAGCCACGTGCTTCAGGTGGTGTGTGAGAAGTGATTCCGTGAGGTAGAGATAAGCAAAATATCAGAGTTCATCAGACCTTGGCTCCGAAGCCTGAAGGAAGCTCAGACGGCATCTAGCCCAACATCTGCCCTTTACAAACGAGGAAACTGAGGCTCAAGGAGGTCTTGTGATTTTTCTGGGAGTTCATTCTGGAGCTGGGGGATAACCTGTATGTGCAGAGACAGAGATGGGATGTGGAATGGCATTTCTAGGGAACATGGGAAACAGGCAAGTCTGACAGGAATGCAGAGTTCCTGAAGTGGAATAATATTTATAATCGGAAAGTGTGGAGTCAGGGGCTGAAATAAGGGCTTTAAATGTCAGGTTGAGAAGTTTGTATTTGATCCTAGGGACGATAATAGGGAGCCAATGAGTTTGTGAAGAAAAGAATATCTTAGAACTGAGATATTAGACCTGAAATTCAGGTTATGGTTCACCATAAACTCAATTTCCATCTTGGTATGTAGATGACATGTACTAGAGAGGACATCTTGAAAGCTTGTGGTATTTGGGGGTTTTCTGGGTGGAGGGGGGAGAATGAAAGGGTAGAATGGTAACAGGAATTAACAACATCACAGAGAATTATGTGAATCCGGGCAGATGAACAAATGTCAACCCTTTCACACAAAACAAACTACCACAAAGGTGCGAATTTTAAAGCTCTGCACGGTGGGACAAAAGATAATTTTAGATCTCCCAATAAGGAATGAAATAGGCAGAGGACGCTTGGTAGGAGGAATGCATTTTGTAAATGTCCATTTAAAACATTTATAAGACCAGTCTGAAAATATTCAAACTAGACTCTGACTCCTCTAAGACAGCTCAAAGGGCACACTTGGAAAATGGAGAGTGTGAGTCAATGCCACAAGTGTCTACTGGGATGGCCATTGTGTTAGGCACCGGGGATCCAAAATTTGAAACCATGCCAACCCTCAGGAAGCTTGCATTCTCAAAAGGCAAAAATAATCAAAGGAAGAATGACAAAGTCAGGAATCCAAGCGCCAGATTGTAGCAAAGCGCTCAGTGTCTGCATGGGTTTCATTAGTCATCTAAGGACACAAATAGACGGTGGGGGAAATCTTTCTCATTCATGAAGGACGGGGAGGATCCAGCCCAGAGCTGAATCACGTGGATGGCACGGACAAGCCACTGCTTTTGGATCTGGTAGGCAACATGGGCTCCCTGAGCCGGGAGCTTATCAACAAGCTGGGAGGTGTCTCATTAAGAGCGTTTCAGGATGACTAAAGGGGCTAAAGGCCCAAGCTGGGGTGGGATCTTAAAATAACCACCAAGCCTCGAAATGAGCTGCCTGTCCATCCTTCAAGGCTCGCACCATATTTAGAGGTGCCCAGCTTAGAGTGAGTCAGCTGCAGAAACCCAGCCGTGTGGGTAGGAAGCTCACAGAGCTACCCTGACATTCACCTTTGGGGGCCCAGCCAATAGAGAGAGAGAGAGAGAGAGAGAGAGAGAGAGAGAGCGTCACTGGAAAGGACTGACGATGTTTAGGCTGAAGGAGAGAAGGCAAGGCAGGACAGGCACCACATGCCTGAAGGCTTCTCCTTTGAAAAGAAGGAATTAGGGAAAAACAGCAGAGAGGAGACAAGGAGTTGGGAAAACAAGGGTTCAAGTCCTGACACTCGCTGGCCAGCTGACCCTGCAGGGGCAGGGCCTCTTAGCCTTTCAGTGTCCCAGGAAACTCCAGCATTCTAAGTAGCTGAGCAATGGTGAAGGGAGGGGCCTCACTGGGAGTTGCTTTATGAATGAAACTCAGGTCGGGTAACAAGAAACAAAGAAAGGATTAGCCTTTAAGTACCAACTGGTGACAAAATGTTCCCCTGTCATCTTAGACTGGCTAAGTTCAGAAAGGCTTCTCCTTTAAAAGGATGGCCACCAGATGAGGAGGGCTCTTGGGGGAGTGTATCACAGCATTCATAAGGGACCCTCTACTCTGGCTCCGCCACTTCCTACCTGTGTGACCTTGGGCACGTCACTTCATGTGGGGCCTCAGTCTCTTCATCTGTAAAACGAGGGGGCTGGTCTTCATAATCTCCAAGTTTCCTTTCATCTCTAAAGCAATGATCCCACTAAGGTATGGAAGAAGTTGCATTTTCTATCAGTGGGTAGAGTGAAATCATTGATCACCATGCTACACACACTGGGGCAGGGGGTAAAGCCCATGTCCGATACAGATCAGCACTCGCTCTGCAATTCACTAACACAGAGGGTGGCTTAGGCCCTGAGAGCTGTCTAGGGTCATAATGCTGGTATACGGCATGTCAAGTCAGCAAGCACTTACTACGTGCCAGGAACTGTGCTAAACAATGTAAGCAAAAAGAAAGCCTCTAGGAGCTTACATTCTAATAGAGAAGATAACATATAAAAGGGAACTAAGGGGAGGGGTGAGGATGAGTTAGGGAAAAGGGGGTAGGGTTGGAGAAAGTATCCGTGAAGGGGAAAGAGAGGAGCTGGTGGAAGGAAGGAGGAGTGAGCATGACTGGCTTAAATACATCCTCAAAATGGAGGCTCCGGAGGGGACTGCAGGGACTGAGGCATCTTTCAAGGTGAATACACAGGAATAATTATTAGGTCTTTTTAAGCCTGGAAGCAATCCAGTGGCCCTAAGGTCTGCTTTGTTCTGGCCTCTTTTGCTTTAGGGAGTTTATTTTAGATGAAAATTTCTGAGTTCAATCACAATCACTTTCAGCTGAGAAAATTCCTCTGCCAGCAGAGTTTGGCTCCGCTTCACCTCTCCCGTAGATCTATCTACCTCTAGCTCGCCCCTGGCATCGGTTTACTGGCAATAAAGCCTCCTGTTCTGCTGAACTGTTCGTGAACGGACAGGCATTGAGAGAAGCTGGAGAAGGAGCCAATGTTTTCTTAGCCTTCCCCAGCCGACGTCCTGTTCTCTAAGATGCCCAGACAGTTCTCCTCCATACCTCTCAGCACTTAGCACCGTGGCTGGCACACAGTAAGCTCCTACCGAATGTTTACTGCCTGATCGTAAGGGTCCCAGCTCAGGGAACGCCATGATGGTGAAAGCTTCTCAAAGCCAGACTCTCAGAATCTCTTGCTGGGATTCTTCTGAAATCCTTCTTCCTTTTATACAAATCTCTTAGGACACAATCATGTGTCTCACACAGTGGCTCTTGGTCAAGAAGGTGTACAGGCGCTCTTCACATTTGGCTCTGAAAGTTTGACTCAATCAAAAAGTGTTCTTACCTAACAAACGAATTGACTATTAAGTGGGTGGGGTAATCAATGGAATCCAACTCTTAATCAGAAGCAGGACTCGAATCCAGGTGTTCCTGACTGAGGCTGCTTTCCTGAAGTAGATGCTTAATGTTTGGGGAATGCATGAATAAACCCATCAGCTGCTGCACATGAAGCCTCAAACTTTGGGTTCAAACTTGGGCTCTGAGACTTTTTACTTGAGTGACCTTGGGAAAATCACTTTTCTTCCATCTATGACCTAATTTCCTCTTCTGTAAAAGAAATAATTTGACCATTTTCGCAAGAATGTTCTATGACCCAACCTCAGATACAGCACAAGCATACTGCATGGAGATCAAGGTAGTCACACAACAGCTTTGCAATAAGGCTTTAGGAGATAACCTTGATATAAATATAACCACATGATGAGTCCTAAGGAACACTTTAGGTACACTGAGGGCACCAATGAACCAAAAGCAAATATGACATAGCCTTAGAATGGCCAGGCATCCCAATCCAGGGCCACGGATTGTCATCAATCAATCAATAATCAAAATGTTCATAATGTATTGACCCATGTCAGGCACAGAGGCTGAGGAGACAGAAACCAAAATGTCTTTGCCCTCAAAAGGCTTACATTCTACAGCTGCATTTTACAAATCAAATCAATGCAGCAGAAAAAGACAACTTTGGGTTTGGAGTTGAAGGACCTGGATTTGAATCCTGGGTCTGCCACTTGAGGGATCATGGGCAAGTCATTCTTCGGGCCTCGGTCTTTTCATTTATCAATAAGGAAGTTGGATGAGATGACCTCTAAGTAAGGACCCCGGGGCCTACCACTTTTGAGTAGACCTGTTCCCCCCTCCCATCTAATGGAAGAGGAAAGGACTACAGTAGGGACTAGATGAAAAAGGCACATCCCTAAGAACGTCTTGGGGCTGTTTAGCAGCATTATTAGAGAAACACAGACTTGGCTCCCCAGGAGCAGAGATACCTCAGTTCTGGGGGAGCCATGATTATGCACAGCTGGCTTCCCCATGGCATTCCCAGAAGGCTTCCCTTGGAGATGACTAACCATTATTGAGAGAAGCCATGTGGAAGAGCCCTGGATTGGTGGTGAGAAGCCCCAGTTTTGAAGCCTAGCTTGGCAACATTATCCAGGTGACCCTAAGCAAGTCACCCCCTTTGGGTGTCCCAAGTTCTCCAGATGTAAAATGAGGGTATTGGACTCGATGTGGAATGGCAGAAAGACCATTGGATCTGGAGTCCTAGATTTAGGTCCTCTCTCTGTTATTTACTATCCGAGCAGGCACAGGTAACTCAACCTGTCTGAAGCCCAAGTTCCTTCTCTATAAAGTGAGGTGGGGATGGCTTGGATGACCTCCAACATCTTTTCCATCTAGTTCTATGGCCCCATCACCCAAAAGTGTCTTCAATTCTGTTATGTAATGCACAGGTGCTGGAGGACCTGGGTTCGAATCCCACTTATTTGCTATGTGACCTCAGATGAATCTCTTCTCTCTTGGACTCAGTTTACTCATCTATAAAACAAAGGGATTGGCCCAGATAACCTCCAATAGCCTATGATTCTGGTCTCTTCTGCCATTGGGTTGTGTTCACTAGCCACGTTATAGAAATAATCAATGGCATAGGGCCAAACTCAGAGAGTTTGTTCTGCATCTGTTGCTTTTGATTTTTTCTCCATATCAGAGCCTCTACAACTACCAGGACACCAAGCTTGTCTCCCCACCTAGAGTCGGTGGATCTTGGAGATGGTCATTTGGTCCAACCTCCCATTCCTTCTAATGCAAAATTCCCCTTCTTTTCACAACCCATGGTTCCCTAACCTCGGATGGAACCCTTCTAGTGACAGGGAGCTCATTCCTTTTCCAGTCAGTTCATTCCAGTTTTGGCCAGCTTTAAATACCCATCACCTGTGCTTAATTAGATACCCAAGGGTCTCTCTGCCTCCCTACCAAACTGATCCAAATGCAATGCCATTCAACCTGACAAGTCATCTTTCCCCTGAAAGCCTCAGTCTGTTCATCTGTAGAAGGAGAGAGCTGGAATACATGATCTAACATTCTATGATTAACCTTCTACAATGTCCCTGACACATTCAGACAACAGCTTCCGCTTGGAATCTGGGTTTCCCTGGGTTCTGATTTTCAGCTGCATTAGGGACCTCCACCAGGACAACCGACATCCATCCAAGAGTGTCCTCTACCACATCCCACTCAACACTCATGCATCCTTGGCTTGAATACTTCCAGGGAGCAGGAAATTCACTCCTTCCCTAGGTAACCCATTCCCACTTTGGCACCAAGCTCCAAGGTAATTTCTCTCAGGCTACGGTCTTGTTGACTGTTTCTTTCTTCCCAAAGAAAGGAATAAGGAAGGCTGAAGAGAAGGTTCATTTTGATTTTTCACAAATTACTCTTAACCCAAGCAGACTTTGTTCCAACCGTACAAGGATTTTTCAGTACAGTAAAAAGCATGGTGCAATGCACAGATCACTCAGCCAGTTCCAAATCTTTTCAATCCCAGTTCTGCCTGCTAACCAGTCAAGTGATCTTGGGCAAGTCACTCAACTTTTCTGGGTCTCAGTTTACCCATTGGTCAAATGAGGGAGTTGGGCTTAAGACCATCCTCTAAGGTCCCTTCCAAAATCTAGGGTCCAAATATACAGCCCCTCAAATAGCTTCACTGGAAAGACCTTTCTGCTCAATCAGGGCAGCTGCTTACCTTGAGCAGCTGCTATTAGGAAACAGCCCACTTGGGGGGAGACCTTAGGGAGCTCCAGGTGAGTAATTGAGTACTATTCCAGAGAGAAGAGAAAGGGGCCAGCTTCCTCCAACACATGTTGGTTATTGCTTCCTTTTCCTGTAGTCAGACAGCTACACAATGGCCCATGATCTCTGGGACAAACTGTTTATTTCACTGAATTCAAGAAGCATTTCATCAAGCACTTAGAAGGTCCAAGGCCCCTGCACTAGGCACTGGGGGATACAAAGGTAAAGTGAGCAACAGACCCTGCCCTTAGGAAGCTTCCATTCTACTGGCAGACAAGTCAATGGAGGAGGGAGAGCGCAAGCAAGTTGGGGCATCAGGAAAGGCTTCTTATGGAACACAGAAGCTGCTTGTGTCTGAGGTGGGTTTGGAAACCAGGTCCTGGGAGCAGTCCAGGACTCCTTAGACCACCAGGTACCATGGCATCACCTCTGGCAACATCCCAGCCACTCACGTGTAGGTATCACAAGGTGGGGGAAGGGTGAGTGCCTATCCAGATGGTTGGCTCATTTCAGTCCCTTCCCACCACTCAGAATCAACTCTGCTCGTACGTTGTCATGTACCTATTGCTCCCCCCAGTAGAATGCAAGCTTCTGAGGGCAGGGATGGCTTCCTTTTTGTCTCTCTGACTCTAGCGTGGGACCTGGCCCAGAGTAAGCCCCTTGTTGAAATGAGCCAGATGTTGGCTAGTCAGGGAATGTCTCTATGGGGAGGCGGAAGGGGGGTAAAGGGCATCTGCTTTCCCTGACCTCCAACCCTCCCTTCAAGATCAAAACTTGGAGCTAAATGAATGTCACCAGATGCCAAAGAGCCACTGTTGCTATGACCTTGCAATCCAAGAAACACATATACACACGTGTGTGCTATGTAGATATGTATGTTTATACGCATCTATGATAAATAATGATATGTAATATGGAATCCAAGAATTATAAATTTAGAGATAAAAGAATTATACATTTAGAAATCAAAGTCCTGCCCCCTCATTTTACAGATGGGTAAATTGATGACCAGAGGCCAAGTGATTTGTCCAAGGTAACCCTCACATGGGAGAAAACCACACTTTTTCTGACTCTGTCAGAGAACCCGCTTCCAAACCCCAACTCTGTTACTTACTACTTGCATGGGGCTCAGTTTCCTCACCTGTAAAAGATGGAGGCTGGACTCGATGGCCTTCCTGCAATAGATTCCTGGTCCTTCTCCTAAGAAGACCCTGAGTAAGGAAGCTCGGGCATTCTTTCTTTAATTACAGGCACCAGCAGCCCTTGGGTTCCTGGGACTTTCATATAGCCCACAATCAGATAGTAAAAGGGCATCTTATCAAGATCTTTGACCCAGGCAAATGTAGGGCAGCAGCATTCTCACAGCTGAGGCTCATGGGTAACTATTCAAGGAGAGCTGCCTCACGCCCACGTCTCTGCTGGAGAAGGACACTAAAAGCAGCAGTGCCCGACCGGGGAGCAAAAGGGACGAGGTGTCCTCTGGTCACAGGGCTGCTCGGCTTTCCAGAGCCAATTGTTTTCTGAGGCACAGAAGTGAAGGATTTGAAAATCTGTCTCACTTTGCCCATTGGGATCAGATGTTTATTTTGAGATCCAGACCAAAAGAACAGGAAGCGTTACCAATTTCCTTTCACTGAATTATCAGCAATTTGATGGGGCCACACTGGTGCGACTTGGAAGCTACCCAAAAAAGCAGAAAGTATTTGTAAAGTGCTATGTAAACATTCACGGTTCTTGTTCTCATTACTATCCACACAGAACCAGAACTAGGAATTTTTATACCTGGGGCAAGGACTACGAGCTGTACCTGGGACAT
The DNA here is from genome assembly GCF_900497805.2 of Vombatus ursinus. Classification (NCBI taxonomy): domain Eukaryota; kingdom Metazoa; phylum Chordata; class Mammalia; order Diprotodontia; family Vombatidae; genus Vombatus; species Vombatus ursinus. The sequence continues at coordinate 51,682,401 of NW_020954577.1, read as the reverse complement.
GTAGCAAGGAGCACACGCTCATGACGGGTGTGGGAGCAAGACAGATAGAGAGAGATCACCCCAGCTCCAGAGCAGCTGCAAGCTTCTAATTTTAACTAACTGTTCTTGCAGCATCCCGTGCCGGGTAGTATCCACCAGGTGGTGCAGTGCGTGGAGTGCCGGATTTGGAGTCAGGAGGACCCGAGTTCAAATCCAGCCTCAGATAGTAGCTGGGTGATCTAGGCAAGTGACTTGACCTCTCTCCCCCTCAGTTTCTTCATCTATAAAATGGCGGGGTGGTTGTGAGGCTCAAATTAGAGAACTTGTGTATCCGCTTAGGTTTCCATGGCGTGTTACAGCTTTCAGTGCTCCGTGAGCCCTCTGACATCATCCTCTTCCTCTACGCTCGCGTGTTCATGAGGCGCCATGTAACTGACCTCTCACGTCCATCTCACACACAGAGACCCAAATCCACACACAATGGAAAGTCTACTTGATCTAAGGCTGGTTCCTCTGACTGTTTCTTCAAAGCTGGTCTGGCAGCTTCATTGAGACTTAATCCCACTTGAGGTAGTCACGGGAGTATTGCTAACCATTGACTCCCTTAGTCACCTGAGCATAATCCCCAAATTACACCTCTTGAAATGGCCTCTCCTTCAGGAAGCCAGAACCTCCAGCTTTGTTTCCTTCTTCATTTTAATTAGTGTTAGACCAGTCACCTCAGCCCAAGAACATCACACCATGTCTCCTCAGAGAAATCTACGGAAATGTAAACACCTCCCTCCCAAATGGAATTCTAAATAATCTAACCATTCACACCGAAAGAACCAAGTGGATGAGAAACGTCTATGCCAGAGCATCGAACATTGATGTTCAATGTTAAGCTTTTAATAAAACTTATTTTTTTTTAATGCAGGTGGTCCGCACTTCAGTACAGAGCTGTACAGGCAGCCCACAGACTACATAATCATAGCTTTAGAGCAAGAAGGGGCTTTAGAAGCCATCAAATCCAACGCTTTCACTTTATAAATGGTGAAACTGAGGCCCAGAGAGGGGAGGTGACTTTCCTAGCTATTAAGTGTCGGATCCAGGATCTGAATCCCAGTCCACACTCTATCTGTATGACGCTGTGGTGAATTATTCCATCAATATCTACCTGTTGGACGTTTGTTTCAGATGCTGAGCCAACTCTAAAATTGAACAAGGAGAGGCATGGGCTTGATTGTATACGGAACAACGCTGCCAACTGGCAAGCTTTTAACAGATCAAAATTGGTCACCTGTTCAAAGGCTTAGTTCTTTTCAAAGTTTTCCTGATTTCCTCATTGTACATCAGTGATTTCCTGATGCTCATCGCCCCTACCCTCCCTCATAATAAAGAAAAACAGCAAAACAAAACTGACCAACACAGCAACCACCCATGCTGAACAATGCATGCAACATTCCGCACATGTAGTCACCCACCTCCCAAACAAGAGGAACAAAAGTCCATCAAGATGGGCTATGAATCATGGATCCCCAGGACCTCAGAATTCAAATCATGACTAATCTTCAGGGAAACAGAAGACACAAAGGCCCCGACTTCCATGGTGGGAGCAGCGTATTTTAGAGAACATGTATAACTGGGCCAGATGTGTAGTAAGAAGGACAAACCACTGATGGATAAGCTGAGAGATTTTCATATTCTCCAGCATACTCAAAAAATAAGAGGCATGGTGGCTTTCCTATGGAAGCCTTCTGGGAAAACGTAAACAACAGTTGCACAGAATTGGAAAGGATGGACAGGCGACAATGTGCTGCAGTGGAGGGCGTACTCACATCCATGGAATCACAGATCCACCGGAGTAAGCATTCAGCTAACGTTTACACAGTAACTCAGTGACTGGATTTCTAAAAAGACTCTTCCCTTGGTGTTCTGTTGGATGTTTGCATCATTTCTAGACTTCATACATCTACGGATTGATGATGCCAACATAACTCTCCATCCCAATCTCCTACCCTTCCTTTACATTCCATGCATGGTGGCTCAGACCCACTGTTTCAGGCATACACCTTGTCATGTCCCTCCTTCACGTTTTGTGTGGACCATGATGCTCACCCCTCCACCTGGTCCACCTTCTTGTACCAACACTACCCCCACCAGATGGGAGCCTTCTCTCCTCCAAGTCCCCATGTTATTTTCTTTGTACATGTCTCTAGTCCTTACCATGTCACAATTATCTGGGTCCATTTGCTACTTGAGGGAAGGGACTCATCTATATATCTTCTCAAGTCATGATGTCTAGCACATATGCACCAAGAGGGCAACGTGATAGAATGGAAGGGGCTGGGACTTGGAGGCAGGAAGCCTAGGTTCAAATTCCATCTCTGACACTGTGTGAACCTGGGCAAACCATTTCACCTTCTCTGTCCCTCAGTTTCCCCATCTGTAAAATGGTGATAATAACCTCCCAAGGGTTTTATGCTATGGGAACTGGATTTGTTGTTATTAACGAACATCTATTTAATTGAATCTTGTTGAGAGAATGTACTAAAGAAACACACAAAATAATTCATCTAATGGGGGGGAGGAAAGAGAGAAATCTCATTTACTCCTCCATGCCTGTCTAAACAAACAAATTAGAAAGGACTTCAAGTGATAGAGACTGCTCTTAACAAAGGTTGTTCCATAAATCTGCCTGAGAGATCTCAAAATATGCCAACAGACAGAGCAGATCTTTTTATGTCTGCCATCCAAAGAGACAGCACTTTCAGTGGGAGGTCTATTTAAATATGAATGGAGAGCTAAGCTGCAGCCGAAATAGGAGAAGTACACTGTGTAGCATATTTCAAGGGTCTCTTACTTATCCCAAGAAAATGGAAAACAACTCCCATGCATAATCAACCAGAGAGAACTCTGCCTCATTCATTTAGACTCCAAGGAACATCCATTTTGAGCTGGATGGGACCTTGAAGGCCAATTAATCCAACCCCTCCCATTTCACAGAGGTGGAGACTGAGGCCTGGAGAATGGTAGTGACTCTGTCAAAGGCTCACAGTTAGGAAGTATAAGAGCTTGAACTCATAGGATCATAGATTTAGGGCCAGAAGAGACCTTAGGGGTCATCTAGTTTAACCCAAGAGGTCTCTTCCAGCACTAAGTCCTTCATTTCACAGATGAGCAAACCATGACCAAATGGTTAGATCCCAGTCGAAGACCATCTAGATGTAAGCATCCAAAGGAGGACTAGAATCCAGGTCCTCTGACCCCCGTACAAGAAGGCACTTTCTTCCAAACGCCGCAGAGAAACTCCGCATTCCTTCACGTAAAACGGCAGGAGCGTTTTCTTCACCTCCCCCACTCTAGAATCTCCTTGAACATCTCCCTAGGCTATCCATCTGCAGAGGATGAGGGGGCGGGGACATGACACGGGTCTCTCAGTAGGACTGTTTGGCTCAGGGGTGCTCAGGCTGCCTTTTCCCCCAGCATCCTCTGGAAAGTCAGGACAAGCAGAGGAGAGAGAGGAGTGATTTGAGTGGGTGATGTGAGTTCCTTCATTCTCCAGAATAGACTGTGCTCTAAAAGAAGGTATTCATCGATGCCAAGTTAAGGGGGAGGGGGCAGGGGGAGGGAGGGGAGATGCCACAGAGAGAGTGATTCAATCCAGTGCAGACTGCAAGGACTCGGTGCCGAACGTGTGTCCGAAAGAAAGGCCGGAGAATGGCCAGGGCAGCCCCCTCCACTCTCCCCACCGAGGCAGAGGGAGGTGACAACGTGGAGTCAAGCTTCTGTCTGTCCGGGGGACAACCCGAGGTGCCGGAGGGAAGTGTCTCAGGTGAGAAGACCCAGGGGCCTTTGCTTCATATAAGTTACCAGAGTCCCAAGCATCAAAGCAAGTGTAACTAAGAACATCCAGGCCCTCCAGAGACTGACAAGACACTCGAGTTGTTCGGGCACTAGTGTGCGTGGGGTGGCCATGCTCATTATGAATTCAGAATGGAGTCACTCGGGTTAAGAGTTCTCCTAGGGCAGAGCCCAATCGTTCTGGCCTGGTTATTCATCACTGCCCTCCACACATTCTATGGTCTAGCCAAACTGGACCTTACACGTGATGCCTCATCTCCTACCTCCATGCCTTTGAAATGCTGTGCCCTCCCATGCATGGAATGAACTCTGTCCTCAATTCCGTCTCTTAGACTTCCAGGCTTTCTTCAGAGCTCAATTCTGCCATCACTTCCTACGCTAGGCAACCCCTAGGGGGCTAGGGCCCTCCCCTGCCCCCCAACAAATTACTTGTGTATGTATTTCTCTGCCTGTATATGGTCTCTCCCTACAGAATGTAAGCTCCGGGTGGACATTTACATCACTGTGTCCTTTGTAGCTAGCACAATGCCTGGCACATAACAGGTACTAAATAAATATTTGGTGACTGACTAATTGACGCAGGGACGAAAAGAGTAGAAGAGAAAGAAGGACAAAGTTGAGTGGGGCTGAGGCAAAGGTCGGATGATGAAGGAAGGGGGGAAATGGGTAAATAAGGGGGAAAATCAGAAATTAGAAAGAAAAGAAAATGATGCCAGTGGGGTAGGAGTGCTGCCAGGTCCTGGCAGGACTCCCACTCTGGGCTGAAGGGAGGCCACTGTTGTCTGAGGACCAGCCCAGCTCTCTCCAGAGAGGCTCAGTCCAGGCTGGCTAGAGGAGGAGGAGGCATCAGAGCACAAGCAGATAACTAAGACACAGAGGGATCACCATTGGCCTCGGTGGAGGGGAGACAAGGGAAGGGCCCCCTTTAACCTGCCAGCTCCAGCCACCGGACCACACCTTCTTTCCAGACCTTCACGCCTGCCAGGAGCCCCTCCCATCCAGACCTCCAGCTCCCACCTCAAGCTCACAAAGGTGAAGTCCAGCCACCCGCCCACGCCCTCCTGCCATGCGGTCACTGACTCCCTCTGTCCCTCCCTTCAATCTGTCACTTTGAAGCCTGGGAGAATGTAAGTCCCTTGAGGACAGAGGCTATCTTACGTTTATGTTAGTATGAAGAGCACTCGGCACATAGGAAGTGCTTATTAAATGCTTTGCCTCACTGCCCCGATTCAGGAAACTCCAATGGCTCCCCATTACCTCCGGGATCAAATCTGAAATCGTCCATGTGGTCCTTAAAGTGCTTCCCAGCCTGGCCCCTGCTACCTCACCTGTCTTCTCACACCTTCTCTCCACACACTCTGGCCTCCAGGCTGCTCCTCATCTCCCGCCTCCACACATTGTCTCTGGCTGTGCCCCAAACTGGGGTGCTGGGAGGGAGGGCATCCTTCCTCACTCCGCCTGCCGGCTTCCCTGGCTGCCTTCGAATCCCAGGTATAATCCCACCCTCTAACGGGAAGCCTTCCCAACCCCTCCTAACTCCAGCGCCCTCCTCCTGCTGCTGATTTCCCCTCTCGTCTATCGGTTGGTACATATGCATCTGTATCTCCCCCATTAGACTGGGGGCTTCTCAAGGGCAGGCTCTGTTTTTGCCTTTCTTTGACTCTCTAGCCTAGCACAGTGCCTGGTACACAGTAGGTGCTTACTAAGTACTCATTGACTTGACTGAAAAGGCAGTCTTCTCCTATTTGTCTTTTGTATTAAACCTTCTGAGGAATATCTACAAAACAGCTGCTTTTAGTGGGAGGGAAACCGGTCATTAAAAGACCACAGGACCTGAGACAAAGAGCAGGAAGGAGGCAAGATGCTATCTAGTCCCCCAACCTCATTTTGTAAATGATGAAAGTAAGGCACAGTGACTAGCCCAAGGTCACACAGTGAGTATCAGAGACAGAATTCGAATTCAAATCTTCCTTACTTCATGCCTAGTGCTTTAACCACTGAGTCACTTATATGTATGCATGTGTGTACACACATAATATGTATAAGCACATGTGTGTGTATATATATAGATATATATAAATATATACATACACAAAAGCAAAGCACAGGGGACATTAAAAACCAAAGACAATCTTCTCAGAAAAAAAAAGGTCATTTATTAAAAAAAAGTCACTTCCTATGTATATTTGTATTGAGCCTAATTATTCAATTCTTCATTGTATCCCAGAGTCAAGGGGAGTACGGTTCTGGGTACCCAGGGCTTAAACTAACCAAGGGCTGGGAAAATGAGGTCAGCCTGAGCGATAATACTGGAGTGCTTTGCCATTTCTTTCTCCAGTGGACTGAGGCAAACAGAGGTTAAGTGACTTGCCCAGGGTCACACAGCTAGTGTCTGAGGTGGGATTTGAATTCAGGTCTTCCTGACTGCAGGCTCAGTGCTCTATCCACCAAGTCACTGAACACATAGTATGGGCTTAGTGAATGTTAGCTATTTTAAAAGAATATAGAAAATTTAACAGGGTAGTTGCACAATTATTCTATTATTTAAGTTTTCATCTGCATTTTTTTTCTTTTATGCATATTAAAGTATAAATGTTTTAATAATGCTTTTCCTTTTCTCTCATTACTCCCACTTCCTACACTAGGCAACCCTTAGGCTGCTAGGGCCCTCCCCCACCCCCCGATAAACATATATATATAAAAATCTCCCCCTACAGAATGTAAGCTCTGGGGCAGGCATTTACATTGCTATGTCCTTTGTAGCTAAGCACAATGCCTGGCATATAGCAGGTACTAAATAAATATTTGGTGACTTTTTCACAAAGGCATATAGTCCAGAGAAATAAATCATCAGCCTGGCCAGGCTGGGAATGCCCATCTAGGGCCCATCGCCTCAAGGAGGTCCATGGGGTCCTAAGTGCTTAGAGGCTGGCCCAGGGTCTCAGAGGCAGTATATGTCAGAGGCAGGGCTTGAAAGCAGGCCTGTGGCATTTCCCTCTAGACTTGAGTGCCCATACTTTCGTGAATAAAAAAGAGTGTTGTCAGCAGCATTGGAAACCGAGTGTTCAACCACCGGTGATAACTCCAGATGAAAAACTGAAAACAAATCAACTAGGAAACCTTTGAACACAAAGACAGCCTTGGTGTCTTCGAAGATCACTTCTGTCTCATCCTATCAAACACAGACATCCCACCATGCCTCACTGCCTAGTGTCCTGGGAACAAACCAAAGACGGTGGAAAGCAGCAATTTCCAAAATGTTCCCTCTGCCCTTGAGTGCCGACAGCAACGTGCCCAGACGCATCAAAAAGGGGAGGGCCAGTCTCTCTCTGCCCCTGGCCACACCTGACCTGGTTTGGAGGCCTCGCTCACTCATCTGAAGCTGTCTGGTGCCTGGCTAACTTGGGATCTGAAGAGCCTCTCGGAGGAGCCCAGAGCTGGCAGAGCAAGTGGGTGAGGGCGGGCTCTCCTCAGACTCCGGCAGCAAAGAGGACAATGAAGCCTCCCAGCCCTCCTCACATCCACAGTCACTGCTGCCCCCATACCGCCATAGCCACGTTAACCCTGAGACCCCTCCTCTGGAAGTTCAAAGAAAATGGCCCTCAGACATCGGAGGGCTGAAAAATCAGCCTGAATTTCTCAGAAAAATGGGTCTTTTCTGTCATCGTTTGATCTACCAGTGCAGATGTGCGCCTGCTCTGCAACAAAGCGCTTTACAAAGCACTTTACCATGATTGTCTCATCTTTTTTCCCATCCTCACAATAACTCTGTGAGGTAAATACTAATATTGTTCCCATTTTACAGTTGAGAAAACCGAGGCAGGCAGCGGTTCAGTGATATGCCCAGGGTCACACCACTAGTAAGTATTTGATTTGGGATTTCAATTAAGGTCATCCTCTGTGGTATATGTGCGCATGTGTGTGAGTGTGCATGTATGCATGCACGCGTGCATGTGTGCGTGCGTGTGCGTGTGTGTGTATGTGTGTGTGTGTGTGTGTGTGTTACCTAGCTCTCTTTCTAGAAGTCAGTTTCACCATTGTTCTTACCTAAAGTACTTCTACTTGGCAGCACAAAACAAAATAGAAAGATGTGAAATACAAGCTGTTAGCTGGGGTTGGGGACAGACACTGGATCTGGAGCCAGAAGTTGTAGGTTCAAATCCTGGCCCTGCTATGCATTCCTGGTGTGGCTCAGTTTTCTCCTCCATCAATTAGAGGGCTGGCCTATGTGAAAATGTGTGTGTGTGTGTGTGTGTGTGTGTGTGTGTGTGTGTGTGCTTAACCTTCCGCATGGATTTCTTAAGTAAATATTTGCTCAGGCGTTCCTGACTTCATCAACTTAAGCAGAGCACTGCCTCTCCCCCACACTGTCCCTCCATCCACCAATTGGGAACAGGGGTTGGTGGGCCCAGACGAGGCATGTCATGCCAGTTGGTTAGACTAGAGTTCGGTAAGCTCTGGATGGCTCAGATACACTCTTGTGTTCTTCTCAGTTCCAGCCACAGATGCTCCCTGGATCATTCAGCTTTGCTGGATCCCACGTCAAGCCTGTGCATATTTTCTCTTCTTATGTCCCTGAGAAATAGCCCTGAGAAGGGGCAGCTAGGTAGCGCAGAGGATAGAGCACCGGCCCTGAAGTCAGGAGGACCTGAGTTCAAATCTGGCCTCAGACCAAACACTTGACACATACTAGCTGTTTGACCTTGGGCAATTCACTTAACCCCGATTGCCTCACAAAAAAAAAAAAAAAAGAAGAGAAATAGCCCTGAGAGCCTTCTGTCATCCTCCTCCATGAGGCTGTGCGGCTGCCTCCTGGATGCCTTGACTCCCACTCAGAAAGGAGATTTGTGAGTGTCTGCTGACGAAGGCTTTCTGACTTTGTCATCAGCTTTTGTGCTGGACCAAACTTCTCTGTAGATGACGGTCAGGGTCCATGTCCTCGCTTTCATCCATTTCTCATTTTGAGGGAATCAATCCACCGTGTGTTTAGACATGCTGGTTCGCAGCCCAACCAAGTGGTCCCACCTGGTGCTTCTTCCTTATCTTTCCCCTTTCTTCCAGTTCGGAGCTGTCTTTAATGCTTGCTCTGACTAGATGCAGAGAGCCGGTCCTAAAAGACTGAGCTTGTGGGCCGAACTGAATGGCATTTGTACATTCCCACCCGGAGCAAACTTTACTGTGGCTCTCACTCCGCCCTACTGGCTTCCTCCTTCCCAAGCCAATTGTTCGACTGAGCAGGGTTATGTCCCTCCCAGGATCACAGGGTTAGCTCCTAGCACTGGAAGGAGCCTGAGAGGCCAACTACTGGTGTACCCGCTCAATTTACAGATGAGAAAACAAGCCCCAAGAGCATGACTTGTCCAACATCCCACATAACTGAATTAGGAAAGCTGGGACTTGAATAGGGCACCCTCTGACTCTGAACCCAGCCCATGCAGCTTCTGAAGGCAAAATTAAACGCTAGTAAAAAACCCGCAAGGATCACAGATTCGGAGCTAGAAGGGACCTTAGAGGGACTGTCGTGTATTTCTTCTCTGGGAGTGGATAGTATCATAGAGCACCTCAGGCAAGACACAGGCAAGTACATGAGTTTGGAGAATCTCATCCACTCCCAAGATCCCCGGACAGATCCGAGGTATTGGCTCACTCCTGCAGAGCTTACTGGAGCCAAAGTAAGAAATAAAATCAGACAGAAAAAAAAAGGCACGGCTAAGTGAAAGAAGGATTAGACATTTGAAATTTGGACATGCCGGTACTTTGAAGCTACTCAATGAGCTCCTGGATCCTTCCACCGATGAATGCAAAGCCTGAGCTAACCCTTGGCTTCTGCAGCCCCGGGTCTGCACAGAAATCCTTTCTTCTTCCAGAGAGAGGGGGCATTACCTTCCCTGCTGTTTCCCTAAGAACAAGCACATGGTGAAGTCAAAGGGAGGTTCTGAATGAAAACTGATGCTGTTAAAGCAAATGGAACCCTATCATGACTAAATCACAACCACAACTGTAGGAGGGAGAAAAGTACAAGTTTGTTTCTTCTCTGTGAATCTGTGTTCATCCAGAGATCTGGCTGGAGTCCAGCTCCAAAGAGATTGAATGGACAAATATCAAACCACTCCAATTCCTCACTGTCACCTCTCCCACGCCCAAGCATAGAATAGAAGCTCCGTGAAGGCAGGAAACGTTCATTTGTCTTTGCACCCCAGTGTCCGGCACTGGCCTAGAGAAAACACCTCCTTGCTTGTTGGATCGGACTGAATTGAATCTTTCAGAATGAATGACAAATAAACAATCCTGTTTTCACATGCCATGTTCCCCTCGTTGAATGTAAGCCCTTGAGGACTGGGTTTATCTTCTTTTTTGTTTTTGAATCTTCTGCCTAAAGGTACAGTGCCTGGCACACAGCAAGCAATTTTTTTTAAGTCTTTTGAAATAAATCAAAACTGAATTTCACAGAAGTTAAGTGACTTGTCCAAGGTCACACAGGTAAAAAGTGGAAGAGGCAGGATTCAAACCCAGGCCTTCACAGTCCCTAACTAACAGCTCCACCATGCTGCCTCATGTACAATCCGGAAAAGTCAATATTAAAAGAAGCTATGTGGTCCATACAAGGACAGAACAACACATCCCAACCAGGGATCACACTTGGGCACCTTTGCGCGGCAGATGATAGCTCTCCCAAATGTCTCAGCCATAGATGAAAAAGCGTCTTGAGAGGACTGACAAGTTTGTTTGCTTTTTAAAGATCGTGCTTTATAGCAATGGCAATACTGTAAGGATGACTGTCTGTGAATGACAGGGCCACTCTGATCAAGGCAATGATCCAAGATGATTTCACAGGACGCTCTCCACCTTCAGAGAGAGAACTGATGGACTCTGGGTGCAGGTCGAAGCAGATTTTTTTACTATGTTTTGTGTGTATGTGTTTTCTTCTGCAATATATTTTGCATGACTTCATATATATAATCGCTATATTGCTTGCCTTCTCAAAAGGTGGCCAGGAGGTGAGAGGGAGAGAATGTGGAACTCAAAATTTTTAAAAAGGAATGTTTTTTTTACATGTATGTTGAAAATATTTAAAGAAATAAATAAAATTTTTTAAAAGACTGTGTTTTACTTGGCAGTTTGAGAACACACAAAGCCAAGCATTGAAAAATCCAATGTTCTTTGCCATTCAAAATTGAATGTTGAAGGTATCAAATATTTTCAGAACCACATGCTATTTTCATTAACTTCCAGGAAAACTCTCATCCCTTTTGTTGACTTTTAATAATAAACCTCACATAGCAATGCTGGGTGAAGTTTTTATTAAAAAGTTCTCAGAAAAAATCATTTTGTTGGGCTGCTGACAGCTGAGATCTCAGAGTAAAACCAGAGAAGTGACTTTTCTCATTGTTTGCCCTCAACAGTGATAATGGTATTTGCACCTACCTAGCATGTTAGGGTTTGGAAGGCACTTTATATATAATATCATATTATGGCCTCCAAATCATCCTATGGCCTACTGAAAGAAACTGAACACAAAGAAGAGCCAGTCTTCGGGCGGGGAGGGATGCCCCTCAACTGGGGAATGACTGAACAAATGATGCCTATGAAAATAAGGGAATGTTGGTGCATGGTAAGAAATGAGGAAAGAAGCAGTTTCAAAGAAACCCGGGAAGATTTTATGAATGGATGCAGAGTGAAGTGAGCAGAACCAGGAGAAAATGTTATCAGAGAACAATGTTGTAAAAATGAAAACCTTGAAAAACTTAAAATCTCTGATCAACGCAATGACTGTCCACAATTCCAGAGGACCAATGATGAAAGATGCCACCTGCCTCCTGATGGAGAGGTGATGGGTTTGAGAAGAAGGAGATGGACCTCATCCCAACCAATGTGGGAATTTGTTTTGCTTCACTTTTTTTTTTGGTTACAGGAGTTTTTCTTTCTTTTCCCAATGTTGGGGGGAATGAAGGTGGTTAGGGATAGGATTTCCCCCGTCCTCAAAAAGAAAAGAAAAAAAGATAACCCGAAGAAGGCCAGAAAGAATCACAAAGAAGCAGGAAAGTATTAAAAGTTCCCTGTTGAGCTTAGATAATTAAAAGTAAAGCCTACATAATGGAGATTTGCAGTTTCATGCATAATCCTTCTCCAGTCTTCAATGTATATGGAAATGCTCATTTCATTTAGTGTTTATGAAGTTCAGAATTTTTTAAATGACATGAAAACAATCGCCAAGCCTTAAAGTTACTAAATGAACAAGGTATGTGGTATGTTGGAAAGAGCTCTGGATTTGGAGTCAGAGGTCCTGGGTTTAAAACTCAGCTCTCCCCCAAGCCCAATAGATTTTAGCAAATTCCCTCCCCTGTCTGGGCCTCAGTGTCCTCATCTATAAAATAAGGCATGTGGACCAGATGCCTTTCAAGGTTTGGTCCCGTTCCCGTTTTATGATCCCTATGCCAACAGCTGCCCCACAAGGAAAAATCAAAAAAATGGTCTTAAAATCTTAAAGCTACATTGCAGACACGGTCTAAAATAAGCCAGTTTCACCAGGCCCTCATGAGTCCAGGAACCACCAGGCATCTCCACTTTCTCTTCCAGAAGTCAGAGGTAGCCTCCGTGTCAGAACCATCATCCCTGCTGTGAGCTTAACCTAAGCCTCCTCACCTCCTTCTTCCTCTCCAAGGCCATCCACGGAAGGGGAACCAAGCTACACACTGACCCACCAGCCCAGAAAAGCAGATAAATAAGCCAGGTTCCTGCCTGAGTCACTCAAGAGGTTTTCATCAGCTAAGACAACACCCCCACTCTCTCCCATCACCACCACTGGGGCAAAGGACTGAGGTCCCACTTCCTCCAGTCGGGAGACCTCAGCACCGTGTAGGCCTCCCCTTTGCTTGAGAGCCCAGCCCTGACTTCATTCTTTATTCACAGTGGTTTCTCCCTCCCAGAAGCTCGCAGCCAAGTTAACTAGACTTTGGCCAACACCATAAAAAGGTGATAATTCTGCCACAGGCCTCCTGATTAATAAGGCCGGACAATTCACCTTGGAGGACCAAGGTGAGTGTTTTTGCTGCACACTCTGAGACTTGGATGTGTTTTCTCTGAAATGTTTCCAACTGTTTCATGTTCCCTCTTGTCTCTCCCACAGGGAGAAATTAATATAATATGATTCACCCAGGGTACATCTAAGTACTTTCCAAACCAGTTCAATCAAGCAAGCATTTGTGGTTCAGTTGTGACCCCTTTCAGGGTTTTCTTGGCAGAGATACTGGAGTGGTTTGCTATTTCCTTCTCCAGCTCATTTTACAGATAAGGAAACTGAGGCAAACAAGATTAAGTGACTTGCCCAAGTTCACAGAGCTAAGTGTCTGAGGCTGCATGTGAACTCAGGTCTTCCTAACTCCAGGCCTGGCCCTCTACCCACTGTGCCACCTAGATGCCAAGCATTTAAGCATCTACTAGTACATTTTCTGCATCATTGGCTTCTCAGCAGGGCTATTATTCCCTTTTTCACAGGTAAGGAAACTGAGGACTTGCCCAAGGTCACACAACTAGCTAGCAGCAGAGCCAGGCTTCAAATCCGCCTTTCAGCTAAAACCTTTCAAATGTACTGTTTCTCCCACCAGAGCGTGAGCTCCTGGACAGCTGGGACTGTCAGACTTAACTGTGCCAGCTGAAGCCCCAGTGCTCAGCACACAGTCATGCTTATTAAATGTTTCATTCATTCATTTATTCATTCATTCCTTCATTCATTCATTCCTTCCTTCCTTCATTCATTCCTTCCTTCATTCATTCATTCATTCAGAAACTAAACTCAGTGCTCTTTCCAGTCCAACCCAATCCAACAATTCAGGGCAAAAAAACCCCAATTCTTGCCCTCGTGGAGCTTACAGTCTACTCAGAGTTCTAACATGCCGCAGCTGCCTCATTAGCTCTTTTAAGGCAGGAGAGTGTCTCAGACCCTCTTACTTCACATAGTGCTTAGCGTAGTGAGAGGGACGGAGTAGGAGCCCAGCACAGATCCATTCTGCCTCACTGCAACAAAAGTTTATTAAATGCCTACTCACTTCTCAGCCTCAATTTCCCCATCTGTAAAATGGAGATGATATCTTCACTACCTACTTCCCAAAGTTATTGCGAGGTTCAAACAAGACAACGCGAGGAAAATGCTTGGCAGACCTTAAGGTTTTATAAATGCCGGTCACTGAGACCACTTTTAGCACCAGCAACAATGCTAGCTTGTATTCCAGACCTTTCCTGATCCCTACTCCTGGCGCTGCTCCCAAATTACTCTGAATCTTCTTTGTAGATGGTTTGTATTTTCTGATTACATGCTGTTTTCCCAACAGAACATAAGCTACGCGAGGGCAGGTTCTGTTTCATTTTCATCTCTACCTCAGGCCCTTGCATGGTGGTAGGAATTGAACCAATGTTTGTTGCATCAGTGAATTATTCTTACAAAGACAAAAACGAATCCCTCCCTAGCTTCAGAGTGCTTCTGGTCCATCAGATGTTTAATTACAAGCTGATGGGGATGGTTTGCTAGAACACCCCACACAGCCCAGTTGAGGCTATTTGCAGCACCACACCTTTGCTTTAGACCTCGAGGTAACAACCGTACATGACTAATAGCTGTAGCCTCACCAGCACCAACCCATGACCAAAGTCCTACCTTCTCTCGAAGGCTTGCAGTCATCCCAGCTTGGAATCACAGCCTGGAAGGTCCCCAGCAGCTGACACCTCAGTTAGAACCTTCTGGTGGGACAGGAGAAGTGGGCTTCTCCCTCAGAGATTCCTGAAAATAAAAGAGAAGGCTCAGCCAGAGAGCTCAAACACAAGCTCTCTTATTTCCCAACATTTCTTTGTATCATTGGTGTTTAGCCAGTGCCTGGCACACAGTAGGTACTTAACAAATGCTCACTGACTATGATAAACACAGAAGTATTTTTTTAAATTTAAAGTTTATTTTTTTCACATAAAAATCTATTTTTTTCTCCCACCTTCTCCTTCCACACACACACACACAAAACCCTTGTAACAAACATTCCTAGACAAGCAAAACAAATTCCTGCACTGACCAAGTCCAGAAGCGTAAGCCTCCTTCTGCGCCCTGAGCCCCCCACCTCTCTGTGAGAAGGCTGGGTGACACGGTTCATCTGCTGGAGGCATGGTCAATGCTTGCGTTGCTCACGGTCCTCCAGGTTTTCAAAGGTACCTATTTTTACAGCTCAGCCTAGAAGTCTAAGCCAAGAAAGCTGAAAAATAAAAAAGGTTTCTAACTTTGTCCCCAGATAGCCTAGCCAACGGCTGCAGTCTGGAAGAGTCATAGTCAAAGGCAGAAGTGAATTTCTCAGGGCCCGAGTGGGGGGTATTTGCGGGCGCTCTCCATGGAGCCCTAGAGCACCAAGGCTAACAGCGTAGTTCTGTAAGCGGGCAAGGGGCTCTGGCTTTGGCACCTGCTTCCTTCCTCTGGACAGCATCCTCACCCGGACTAAGAGGGATAAATAGAACTCACTGGGGTGGTGTGAACACAGACAGAGCCCCACAGGAGCCCTCCAGTGGTGCGTGCGAGGTCAACATTTAACCCCGCACCAACCCAGAAGGCGCAATCACGGCTACTGCTAACCTACTGTGTGACCTAGAGCAAGCCACTTCATCTCCGTGATTCCAGCTTCCTCACCTATGGGATGAAGGGTCGGGGGCGAGTGCTATGAACATGACTGATTCAACAAAAATTGAGTACCTACTATGTGCCAGGTGAGAAGCATGTTGGTAGAGGGGTTAGAGAGCTGGCCTCTGATACATACGGTCAGCTAGGTGGCACCACAGTGTATAGAGTGCCAGGCCTGGAGTCAGGAAGACCCGAGTTCAAATCTGACCTCAGACACTTAATAGCTATGTGACCCTGGCCAAGTCACTTCACCCTGTTTGCCTCAGTTTTCTCACCTGTAAAATGAGCTGGAGAAGGAAATGGCAAGCCACCCAGTATCTCTGCCAAGAAAACCCCCAGTGGGGTCACAGAGAGTCAGACTCAAGGAGGGACTAAACAATCAATCAACAATCTACTATGTGCCAGGTACTGTGCTGAGTCCTAGGGACACAAAAAGAGGCCTTGCCCTCAAGGAGTTTACACTCTAATGGGGGAGACAACGTGCAAACAAATACACACAAAACAAGCTACAAACAGGATGAACGGGAAATAATGAGCAGAATTCCAAGCCCATTAGCAAGGGGATGGGGTCCATGAGTGGCTATATTTCCAGCCTGGGCAAGATAAAGATGGTTGAGTGGGGAAGGGGGTGGGGGGTGCAGTGAAACATCACATGCATAATTAAGCAAATGCAAAGTAATTTCTTTCTTTCTTTTTTTTTTAAGGCGATTGGGGTTAAGTGACTTGCCCAGGGTCACACAGCTAGTAAGTGTTATGTGTCTGAGGCCGGATTTGAACTCAGGTCTTCCTGACTTCAGGGCTGGTGCTCTTTCCACTGCGACAAAGTAATTTCAAGAGGGAGATAACTGACAACCCGGGAAACCGAGAACAGCCCTTCATAGAAGGTGATATGGAAACTGCCATGAGAGGTGAGGAAGGGCAGCATTCTGGGAGATGCGGAGACCAGAATGGAGCAGGCAGCACAGAGACCTGTTAGCAAGCCAGACTGGAGGAATGCAGAAGGGGAGTACTAGGGCAAAAGCCTTAGGGGCAGGTGGGAGCCAGACTCCGGGGGCTTGAGGGCAAATTTCTTTTTATGGGATTTTCTTGTGTGTTTGTGTTAGTGAATTCCAGTCGCATCTGGGTTTTAGGAATCCTACTTTGGCAGCTAAGTGGTGAAAAGGCTGGAGAAAGGATGACCTCAAATGCCCCTTCTAGCATTCCTAGCAAAGATTCCTAAGAATCTTGGATTCTACAGAATACCTTTTTTCCCCCTTAACAAATGCCTGGAATTTATCTAACTGTGCTGAGTTCTAAGAGGTAACTGGCCATAGTGAATTAGGCTAGGATTGCCCACAGAAAAACTGGGGCTCAGGTCGTCCCTCTGACACTTGCTAAATATGTGATTCTAGGCCAGCCCTAATCTCTCTGCACTTTAGACCCTGCCTCAGCCCATCAGGACTTACTTCCTAAGTCATGGCTGGGTTGTGATCCCAGGTTTCCACACCCAGAGCTTCTCCTGCCCAGCAGATACAATCACAGATCCTGTCTGAAATCATACTAATAAACTCCAGGGCAGGGCATCATACAAGCACCTTAAATGAGACATTATCTGTAACAGTAGATCCTTAATAAATGCTCCGTTCCTTAATCTGAGCACTTTTCTGAGCTTAGGTCTGGTGAAATTAATAATCTCTAATAAATCCTTTGTTTTTAAAAGCATTTGGATAACTCACTTCCTTTTATATGGGGGGCTCTACACTGTGTATTATGGTGGCTCATGCTCTAATTAAGTGCGGTCTTGTTCATAGATTTTAACACCACATTTGTATCCCAATAATATTCACCCACATAGTACCCACCCTTATTATAGACAATAAAACAGTTAAACCAAACCAACCAATACAGTTACAACTGAGTATGTACCATTCCACGCCCATGGTCCACCACCTCTCTAACAAGATCTGTGTTTCAACATCAGAAGTCTGGTACCAACTTGTGATCATTATTTTAAAGCACTTAGCACAGGGCCTACCTAGCAGGCAGAAACTGCTCTATAAATATTAGCTATTATCATTATTGTTAGTATTGATGATGATGATGATGATGATGATGATGATGATAGCAGCCAAAATGTATATAGTCCTTTAAAAGTTGGCAAAATGTTTTATACAAATTGTCTTATTGGAGCACAGGAAAGTGTTGGAGGGTGGGGGGTATTTTGGTTTGCAAAGGTTTGATGAGTAGACCCATGGGGAAACACACTAATACTTCCTTTCCAGAAGTAATGAAAGTTTTTTTATGTTATTTTTCCCCCAAAATAATGAAAACTTTGATCCGATTGTGGTTTCAGAAATGGAAAGGGACGGGGGAGAGGAGGAACAGCTTCGGTCAGCCTTAAATGGATGGATTTGACAATGGAGAGAACGAGGCAGCCCAGGGTCGGAGTTCTAAAGATGAAAGGGTTCAGCCCTTGGGGCATGGGCATGGCAGAAAACTGCCAGGGAGTGAAGGCAAGTCTGGCTGGGACAGGCTGAAACTGTGGGCTCAGCCCAGGGAGGAACCCAACCAACCATCAGCCCGGCAAGTGTCCTTTCTCTACACGCTTTCTTAGCAGAGCTCAGACTGGATGCCAAGATTCCTCTTCCCCACCCTCTCTGTAGAGTTGTAAAGAAAGGTCCTTAGACACCGCTGCGTCCAACCCTTTCATTTTATAGACAAGGAAACTGAGGCACAGAGCAGTGAGGTGACCTCTGTCCAGGGTCACTCGGCTACTAATCGTTTGAGGCAGGTTCTAACTCAGGTCTTTCTAACTCCAAATTCCGGGCTTTATCTAGGACACCACGGTGCCTCCCAAAATGCACTCTTGTGCTCAGAGGCAGACTCTGACCTGTGACCCCTCTCCTCCTCTCCGACTGTGGTTGGAATGTCCTCCTCCCCGGACTGGGGTCCTAGGACCTCGAGGCAAGAGGCCAGCTGTTGCAGGTTACTTCCTCACTGGAGAATGTCCAGGGAAGGCTGACCCAGGGCGGTGAGACGACTAGACCAAGAGTCAGTTAAAGGTGTTAAGGATGAAAGGCAGGATGCTCCAGCACCATCTCAGTGCTGCTATTATCCCCATTTTACAGATGAGGAAACTGAGGCTGAGAAAGAGGAAGTGACTTGTCCAGGGTCACACTGATAGTAGCTGGGTTGTTGGGGGGGGTTTTTGTTTTTGTTTTGTTTGTTTTTTGCCTTTCTTTGTATCCCTAACACTTAGCACAGCGCCCAGAACTTAGTAGGTGCTTAATAAATGTTGGATGACTGTTAGTTGACTGACTTGAAGTGTCTGGGGTAAGATTCAAACTCAGGTCTTCCTGATTTCAAGTCCAGTGAGATCATGAATGCAAAGCGCTTTGTAAATCCCACAGACTGCAGCTATTGGGAGGGGCTTGAAGGAAAGGAAGGTTCTAGACAGTGACTTGATCAGTGCAGGGAACTCTTGTGGTCAAAACTCCCTCCAAAGATGCAGGACGGCACCTCCTTTGTAACCTAGGGTCTTGGAAGGTTGTCCCAGGCACTGAGAAATTAAATGACTTGATCAGAGTCAAGTCCAGAAGCATTTATTAAGTGCTTACTATATGCCTTGCACACAGCTAGCATCAATTCCAAGTTTTCCCAACTCTGAAGCTAGCTCTCTATCTACTCTGATCTTTATTAAAAGAGGGATTTCAGGGAGCTCCCTGTGCCCCCCTCAATGACAGTGTATCTGTACAGGGCCTGGGAGCCCCAGGCCACCACCCCACCTGCCTCCCATCCCCCACTCTCTAGGTGCTCTGGGGCCTCGAGCCCAATTCTCCACTGGCCTCAGCAGCATAAGCATAGACCTGTCCCTCTGTCTATGAGTGAGTGAGTCATGCCTGGCCCGTGGCTTCTCCCCTAGAGTCCAGTTGGTGTGACCTGGAAACAAGTCCCAACAACCAGGCTGGAGAAGGACCCCCTGGAATAACACCGAAGCTGGGCCCGGGGGGCGGGCCGCCTCTGACGCTTCCCGAGGGTTTCGCAGCCATCCTGGACTTGTTTGACCCTTAAGAGACACTGGTCTTCTCAGCCCCATTTTAGAGTTTGAGAACACAGACACAATGGAGCAGGAGCCTCCGGGCCCCCCAAAGCTCACTCTCCCAGGAGCTAATGGATAGATCTCAGGAGGTTTATGAACTTGACAGTGGAAAAAAAATACACTTTTATTTTCATTAACCTTCGATTTTCTTTGTAAGCCGACGTATTTTAAGTATTTAAAACATTACTCCAAGAAAGGGTCCATAAGCTTCAGACTTCTTATTCAGTCGAGTCTGACTCTTCGTGACCCCATTTGGGGTTTTCTTGACAGAGATACTGGAGTGGTTTGCCATTGCCCTCTCCAGCTCATTTTACAGATGAGGAAACTGAGGGAAATAGGATCACACAGGAGTATCTGAGGCCGCCTTTGAGCTCAGGCCTTCCTGACTCCAGACTGGGTGCTCTATCCACCCAGCTAGCTGCCCAGGCTTCAGACCAGCATAAATGTTACAACTCCTGTACTAGACTTACCCCCTCCTTTTGTACAAGAAGAAATTGGGGCCCAGTAAGCCAAACTATCTAGCCTGAGGTCAAACAGGAAATAGTCAACAGAACATTTATTTAGCGCCACCACTCTGGGGTGGGATGGGGCAGGCACTACTGTTATTGTCATTTTTCTGATGAGGGAGCTGAAGTCAGAAGAGGTTCAGGGATTTGCCTAAAGTCACACAATACCAGGGATCCAAGCCCATGACACATCACGGTACAGAGGACCCCTGTTTGCTTCCTGTCCTCCTGGCCTCAATTTCCTCATCTGCAACAATGAAAGGTTTGGCCCAGGAAGCCTCTGGGGCCCTTCTAAACTCTAAATCTGTAATCCTAGAAACCCTCTTTTGTGCTCATCCCCCTGACCCCTAGGCCTACTCTTGGAACTATGGAATCATGGAATCTGTGGGATCATAAAACCTGGGTTTGAGTCTCAGCTCTGCTGTTAACTCATTATGCAATATGGCCCAAGTCACTTCACCTGTCTGGGCCTCAGTTTCCTCATCTGTAAAATAAAGAGGTTGGGCTAGATGACCTGTCAGGTGTTTTCCAGCTCCAACATTCCAAGGCTCTACAACAGTACTCCCAAGACTGGGAAGTCTTGGGAAGGTTGGGGAGGAAGGCATCTTAATTGTTTCTCCTGCTGCCATTTCCATATCTAGGAGTCAAAGGAAGTATCCTCTGTTAAATAACCATAGAGAATGGAGAGGCTGAAGAACTGGCAAATGGTGGCTTTCCCTCCAGAGTTCACCTGTACCTCCGACAATCTTAAAACCCAGCTCTCTCCAGGATCTCCGTCGAAATCACAACTCCCTCATTATGTGCTTTGCTTCCACAGTGGCATTTGCTTCAAGTTTAATTAAGATTAGAGAGAAAGAAACCATAGGTGGTTCGATTCTGGTTCAAAATAGTTCAGGTCGTTTGCTAGCCTGTCTTTTTTTTTCTTTTATTTATTTTATTTCTATCATGTCCTTTAAAAAGGTGGGGGGGAACAGATTTGCCTTATAATAATTATTTTTAACTTTTACTCTCTTGTAAATATAAGCTGATTTGAACTCAGACAAAAATGCAAATGGCCGTCAACAGTCAAACATATTAACATGTCAATGGGGAATTTTTTTTTAATGGCTTTAAAAGCACAGCGAGACCCTGTTAATTTTGGTGTGGTTGGTCTCCTGTGGCTCAGAAAGGTTAAGAACTTGCAAGCGCTCACAAACCGGTGGATTGGGCTGAGGTCTTCCTGATTTCCAGCCCAGCTTCTTTTCTCCTCCACCTCCATGGCCCAGGTGATCTTGGCCAAGTGACTTTCCCTTTCTGGGTCTCGGCTGCCTGCTCTGTAAGTGATGGGGTTGAACCGGATGACCTTTTTAACTGCAGGCCAATCCCTTTGGCCCCCTGTTCCCTCCTCTGTAAAATGAAGCCCTTGGATGAGATACCTCCCGAGCTCCTGCCGGCTCCAAGTCGAGGCCCCTACAAGCCCAGGTGATGACTCAGGTTCTCTGCAGCTCATGGCCCTGTGCCCAAACATTCCTTCTCGATCTCAGTCTCATCCCCTAGTCACTGCTCCTCCCAGTGTGAGAGGCGGAGGAGGGAGATGGGCAGAGAAAGGAGGCAGTAGGTGAGGAAGTGGAAAGAACCCCAGAAAACTGCACCCTGGCTCCTCCTGGCCTTGTGTCTGCCTCCTTCCTGACTTCTTCCTCCTCTACTCTCCAGCTGCCTTCTCGCCCCAGAAGATGCTCCACCCTGGAAGCCTTGGCCCCCCTCCTTCTTCTAATTGGACACTTCCTCCATTTTAAGGAAATGCTCAAGCCGGCTATGTTCACTCCTTCGTCTCCCTACTGGCTGCACTCCTGACTCTCCCCGCATATAGTAAGTTCTGAATAAATGCTTACTGACTTGACTTTCTTAGTGTACAGAATGGGGCTGCCAGTACTAATGACCCTGTCTGAGGGTGAGGATCAAACGAGATAATGCTGGCGAAAAGTCTGCATTCAGAAAGTCTGAGTTCACTCTCCATTACACCACACTGCCTCCCTCGTGGCTCTCCTTCTAAGCCTCCATGGAGGAAGATGTAGACCTGCATTCACAGCCAAACAACCTTACACTTTAATTCTCTTCTGTCTCGTATTAAAATTGTTTCTCAAAGTAATGCCAGTGGTGAGTTTCTGACCCTTTTCAGAAATAAAGAGCCTTTCAGGTCACCCTTCCAGTGCCCAACCCTTTCTCCCCTACCTAGATTGGGGTTCCACAACCACAGTCCATTCATATTTTCCACCAGCAAAAAACCAACTATGCAGCCTGGTACTCGTAGGCAATAAATCCATCCCAGCCTTGGGAAATTTGACAAGGCAGGAATTTGATCCTGGAGTCCAAATTTGTATGCAGTCAGCATTGAAGATTTCTGTCCTGCCTACTTTCAAGAGGGCCTGAAGAGGCAAGTGTGTCAGTCTGCCTCATTCACACACACACACACACACACACACACACACACACACACACACACAC
>NW_020954577.1:51555820-51659851 GCF_900497805.2 Vombatus ursinus | reverse complement strand
CACACACACACACACACACACACACACACACACACACACACACACACACTTGGGCAAAGGTTCCAAACCCCATCCAAGGGAAGCCATTTCACTGGTGCCATGACTTAGCTCAGTGAGGTGGCCAAGCTTTCCAGATTTTTCTCCAGATAACAGATGATGTCTTCAAAACAAAACAATAATCCATACAATGATAGGGCATTTCCCCTTCCAACACCTCCCCCTTCCCCTCACATTTATCAAAGAATGCTTTTGATTTCCATAGAACAGGAAGAAGCCAAAACCAGCCCACAGGTTAAGGCCTTCTAAAATAAAAATAGGCTTTGTTTAACCCTAGGAAATCCCCTCATTTCCCGTGATTCCTCTTCACTAATTCTCTTTTCCATCAAACCACCTGCTAGCTGTTGTCTCCTATCTACCATTTCATTCCCCGTCCCTCCTCACCTCCCTTGAGAAATCCCCACCTTCCTCCACAGCACAGCTCAGGTGCCCCCGACTACAAAACCTTTTCTTCATCCTGCCCCAGTGGTAGGGTTCTTCCCTCTGGAAATTATTTTGTCTTTTCTTATCTGCAGACATGCTGTAAATCTGCCCCCCTGCCCACCAAAGAACAGAAGTGCTTGGAAGCCCGGGAGTCTCCCTTTGGCCTCCGTATCTCCTATTATGCCTAGCACAGTTTCTTATACTCATATGGGCCTGTGATCTCATCAGTGTGGACATCCCATCCGAAAGCCAAGATGGAAGCCCACCCACACCTACCTGACCAGTTCGGCTCTTCTCCCTGTCCTCCCCTCAGTGAACCCTGGGGGGGAGGGGCCTATCAAACTTGTTGGGGGTGAGGGTCTTCTTCCACGCTCTATGATGTCATGTGGATACCCATGGTGGACACGAGTGCGGTCCACTGGTTACTACTTTCTCTCTTCGCGTGACCGGCCGACACATTTCTTTTATGATACACATACACTCCCTTTCCTTCCCAATTCCCTTTAATGCGAGCACTTCCCATCTTTTGGTTATTTCCGATTTATCCTGTATATATCTATTTTATAGTGGTTTGCGTACTGTCTCCCTCATTAGACTGGGAGCTCCCTGAAGGCAGGGGCTACTTTTGCCTTTCTACATATGCCCAGCACTTAGCACAGTGCCTGGCACATGGTAGGTGCTTAATAAATGTCTATTGGTAGACTGACACACGTATTGTGCCTTAAGGTTTACAAAGCCCTTTGGCAGACCAACTCTGTGAGCTGTGTAGATTATTATTACACCCATTTCCAAAATAAGAAAAAAATGAGACTCAGAGAAATTATGTGACTTCCTCACGGTCACACAGCCAAGAAGTGGGAGAGGGCTGATTTCAAGCCAAGTGGAAGACCCCCACCAAGTCCTGTGGTCAGAATGACAATGCCAGAGGCCACACAGTGCCGCTCAAATTAGAAAGAGAATTTCTACAACAACATCCCCACCAAGAGGACTTGGAAACTCCAAGGGAGGGAGAACTCACTGTCTCTGAAGGAGGCCAATAACGCTTTTGGATGGCTGCTATTATTGTTATTGTATTATTAGTATTTTATTTTTATTTTATTATTACAAATAATAATAATAAGCAAAGTGGGCAAAGTGCTTTAAATACGCTCTCTCATTTGGTCCTCAGAACAATCCTTTAATTTAGATATGATTATTACTCTCATTTTACAGATGAGGTAACTGCGGCTAAGAAGTAAAGTGACTTGTCCAAGGTCATACAGCCACTAAGTATCACGAGTTGAATTCAGGTTTTCCCAACTCCAAGCCTATCGGCTATGCTACCTTGCTGCCTAATAACGACCATTCCCTTTATCATGGCTACATCTACATTTTTGCATTACCCCCCACCTCCCAGCCAGCCCTGACAGCCCTTTACTTCCCATTCTGCCTCTCTGGAGCCAAGCAGAAAATTGTATTTCTCTTCCCATGATAGCCCTTTAACTACTTGAAGACAATAAGCAAGTTACCATTCTTGACTTAAGCATGTATGACTGGGCTTCTAGCACTAAATCTGGGATTCCATGGGTCAACAAAGCTTTGTACTCCCTGCCTCCAAAGCACTACTGGGCTCCCTTCTTCCTCCTCAATCCTGGGTGCGCTCCAGGAATGAAAGGGAAGGATGAGGAAATCAAGATTGCTCAAAAAATTCTGAGTAGAAGGAGATCATAAAAAAGAGAAAAGGACCCACAGGTACAAAAATATTTATAGCAGCTCTTTCTGTGGCGGCAAAGAATTGGAAATTGAGGAGATGCCCATCAATTGGGGAATGGCTGAACAAGTTGTGGTATGTGAATGTGATGGAAGACTATCGTTCCATAAGAAATGATGAGCAGGTGGACTTCAGAAAAACCTGGAAAGACTTACATGAACTGATACAGAGTGAAGTGAGCGGAACCAGAAGAACATCGTATATAGTAACAGCAACATGGTACAATGACCAACTTTGAAAGACTTAGCTCTTTTCAGCAATACAACAATCTAAGATAATTCCAAAAGACTCATGATGGAAAATGCTATCCACATCTAGAGAAAAAACTATGGAGTCTGAATGCGGATGGAAGCAGACTATTTTCCCTTTTTTGGTTTTTTCTTTCTCGTGGTTTTTTCCTTGTGTTCTGATTCTTCTTTCACAACATGACTAATGTGGAAATATATTTAACGTGATTGTACATGTATGGCCTATGTCAGATTGCTTGCTGTCTTGGGGAGGGAGGAGGGAAGGAAGGGAGGGAGAAAAATTTAGAACTCAAAATCTTACAAAAATGAATGTAGAAAACTATCTACATATAATTGGAAAAAGATAAAATACTTTGAGGTACAAAAAAAAAATTCTGGGAAAGAGGTGGACAGCGCACAGTCATACATTGGTTATATTCTAAAATTTCCTTGGTAACAGCCATGTACAGTACAGAATCCATTTCCCCAATATTTCCCAATATTATATGTAGGGATTAGGTCTCTAAGTGAGTCCAAAAAGGTCTACTCAAATGAGGCTAAAATACTAGGCAGAAGCAAAGCAAACAGTAGCACTGCCAAGCTAGTCATTAAAACAGAAAGCAAGAAGACAAGGAAACTAAGTTTTAAAAATTATATAAATCAATACTGACACTTAAGATGGAAACAGGTATCATTCATTGAGGCAATAAATATTGATTTATCAGGAATCCACTTGCTTGGGAACTTGAGAACATCCCAAATTTAGATCACACAGACTCTACCTTCCTAGGATTTATAGTCCAATATGGATGAAGGCAGCAAGATGGTACAGTGGAAATAATGCTGAACCTAGAATTAGGAAGACATGAGTTCAAATCCTGCCTCTGACCCATACTAGCTGTGTGACCTTGGCCAAGTCATTTCACCCCTGAGCTCCAATTTTCCCAACTGTAAAATGGGGAAAATATTAACACCTACTTTGGGGTTGTTGTGAGGACCCAATAAAATAACATGTGTAAAGTGCTTTGCAAAGCTGTATAAATGCTAGGTAAGAGGACAAGCTACAAACACACTACTAGAGGCATTAAATGAAGGATGATAGTAAAGGAAATGGAAACATTCCCAGAGACCCTAAAGAAGGCTTCTGAGTATTTTGAGGCATTTTGGATCTTTCTGTAATAACTGAACAAAAAAAAGGGCAGAGAGCAGAGGGATAAATGGCACGTGGAGGAAAGACTCACTGAAGAAAAATTAACAGGCATAAGCTTGAAAAATTGGAGGAAAAGGAGGAAGCATGGAATGTAAAAGGTCTCCTTGATGAGGATGAAGGAATGTGGTAGGGAAGAGACATCAACTTTAACAGTGCTGCCAGCCACTAGATGGCACCCTCAACCTAGGACAGCTTAGTTGCTGGATAAACAAGGAAATGGTGCATGGGAAGGAGGAGATAGTATGGGTGACCATTTGTAAGTATGGCCTGTTTGGAGAACAAGACGTCTGGAAGGGCCTGTAATACATTACAAACAAAGTGGAAATGATTTAGAGATATTTTGAGGGGGGTTATGAACAATGGTAATATCAAACTCAAACAGAAACCATTTATAAGGAACCGGTGGCCACCTATTGACTTAAAAAACCAAGTATTAACATTATTGATGCTCTATTATGTTTTTTGTTTACTTTCTAAAGTATTTCCCAATTGCATTTTAATGTGGTTCTATAGCCATACTCAGAAGTGTTACCTGCCCTGTGATTGACAGCTCTGAACTACACTGCCGTTCTTCTACATCAGTATAGACAATAACCGTTGACTAAACAACCAACCATTGATTATACATCTTGTAAGTTTGTTTAGGACTCTTGCTTTGCTGTGAAACTTTGGTTCTGCCTCTAAAGATTAGGAGTAGAAGGCAAGGGGAAGGGCCTATACACCCCAAGAAAAAATGTGCTTACCAAGAGGCAACAGGCATCCACTTACAGGTCACATCTTACCACAACTCAGGATATCTCTGTTCCTCTTCCCTAATCACCTTTTGGCATCAGTTCGGCTACAGTCTTAACACCTATGACCTTACTTCTCTATCTCCTCCCACTCACCAATGGCTAAACAAGGTCGACACGAGAGGAAACCTAAATCGATCTATTAAATTTCTGCAATCAAATAAACCATGGAATCTTAGGAGCTGGAAGGGACCTCAGAGGTCATCTTCACTACCCGTGGCTTAGTTTAGTAGAAGGCTTGCAGAGAAGCAACCCAAAGATGTTAATTATTCATATCACACCTGTCCTTGTTTACTGAAGATAACAGAGATCTGGCTGCAAATATATCCTGATAAACCAGTATCCTGTTTAGCAGGCATGAAGAGAGAAGGTTTGGGATTCTCTTTCAGGTAGTAAGCTAGAGAAATTCAAGGTTTTCTCCCCTTTTTCCTTACTCTGAACCTTGAATGTACCATCCTCCACCAAAGTTCTTCCCTGATGCCTCATTGTTGAGTGTAGATGACCTTGACTACTGAATGAAATCCTTGAGGGTAAGATCTGCTTTATCCTTGTCTCTCCAGAGTCTAACACAGAGCCTGGAAGGTAAATACTTGTTGAGCCTGAGTCTCAATGACTATGAAAAGGATCTGGAACTTTGGAAGGTCCCTCTAAGCTGGTTTCAATTACTAGTCAAGGCCTGTCTCAGAGAACCAGCCTGGCTAAGGGCAGAGAGGCTGAGGGTAAGCTTACACACCAGAGTATGAATAGTTTCTCACTATAAAAACTCATGAAAATGCCATTCAGGCACACATCAAGTGTAACCATGAATCAATAACTATAATCACACTTGTAATAAGAAAACTGAGACTCCATATCTTTTTTTTTTTAACATTTCAGAAAACAGTATTTCTAGATACATACTATGAGTAAGCATTATCTGTCTCAACAATGACTGATAAGGTCCTCAGCAACAGGGCCTATTATACTCAGTTAATGCCAGTCATTAGACATGCAAAAATAGTACAGCGGTTACAAAACAGAAAAACATTATCTTGATGAAGGAGGAGTCAGTAGGTACTAACAGAGCCCGAGACTCTCCCCGGCATGGGAGTCAGGAAAGCCTAGGTTCAAATTGCGTCCCTGACACTTCTTAGCTGGTTTGATCGTGGACATGTCTATAAAACTCTCTGAACCTGTTTCTTCATCGGTAAAATGGAGAGAGTCTCTGTGGAACCTACCACACAAAACTGTTGGGTGACAAAAAAGAGAAGAAATGTGAAACACACTGCTGCAGAGGCAGCAGGATGCCCACATGGACAGACCAGAGTTCCAATCCTGCCTCACCCTGAGGAGCGGGAGCCTGACACTCAGTTTGCTCTTCTGTAAAATGGGGATAATTGCGGCACCTCCTTCACCAGGTTATTATGTGGATCGAATGAGATAAAATATGTAAAGTTCTTTGCAAACTTTGAAGTGCTAGACGTGTGAGTGTGTGTGTGGATGGGTGTGTGTGAGAGTGTGTGTATGTGTGTGTCTTTATCAGTGTGTGTGAGTATGTCTGCGTGTGTGTGAGTGTATATGTTTCTCTGTGTGTGTGTAATAATACTGTTATTAGACATTCTTACTTCATTCTCATCTTTTTTTGACAGAGATAGTCTGAGGACAAGTCACTAAACTGCTTTCATTCTTCTCTTTTAACACACTGTGGCCACTACCCAGGGCCCATCTGCACTTTGCACCTGAACAAGAGCACTGGGGAATGCCAGCTTGGCCAGTTCAGATGCCTTGAAAGCGTCTACTGGGCAATTCCAGCCCCAGAAAGGACAGACAGCAGGACGTGGACCACTTCCTGGAGCCCAGGTCACTGCGTCTTGTTCTTTATCCGGGGAGTTTGACAGGAGCTTTTACTATTTTGAAGACAAAAGGACTCTTGTCACTACACGTCTCCAACATGGAGTCTATAATTAATGATGAATTAGTGGACTTGAGGGGCACCGGTGAAGGCTGGCCATAGGGTGTCAGGATGATCTGAGTTGAAGTCCTGCTCGCAACACACGCTGAGTCACGTAGCCATGGAGAAGTTAACGTATCAAGGCCCTGGACTCTTTGAGATAACAATGATAATAATAATAATAATAATAAACAAGGCACCGATATGCATCCAGGAAAGGAGTTTCCTACGTGAATAAAATCACACATCCATAGCATAAATCTAGACATACTGGGCTGAATGGAAAGCTAAAGACAGTCAACCAGCGTCATGTCATTTTTATGACCCTCTCTCTCCCCACCAAATGAATTAGTTATAAAGGGACCTTTTGGAATAGCCCTCTGGTCCTTATTAAGGACTGGAATTTCATAGCCATATTGGAGATTTAGAGATCATCTCCACCAAACCTTTCATTTGACAAATAAGACAAATGACATGATTTGTGCAAGTCACCAGGCTAGTTAGTGGCAGAACGAGGAGAGACTAGGGTCAAAGGACTGAGGGGTGAACGGAAACTTCCATCTCCCCTCTATGATGTATACAGAGGTTTGTATACATGCTGTCTCTCCCCTGTTAAAATATAAGCACCGTGAAGGAAAGGAATGTTTTGGCCTTTCCATATATCCTCAGTAAATGCTTATTGGCTAATTGATATAGTTCAACCCCTTCAGTTTATAAATGAGGAAACTGAGGCCCAGCAAGGTAGAGACTCCTCCAAAGTCACCTGGTGGCAGAATCCAAATTGGACCTCCCCAGTCCTTAGACTTCTTGCCGCATCAGCACACCAAGGGTTCCTGATTCCTACATTTTTATTTTTATCTTGAAAGCTAATAACACAATCACACCTTAAATTGGTAACAGGGGCCAACTGTTTACAAAATGCTTTTACATATGTAGTAGGATTCCAGCCTGGACCTGAGATTTCCTGAGCCTTAGAAAGTTTCGTAGGGACCAAGAGGGCTGGCAGTCAGAGGTGAGACTCGAACCCAGGTTTTCTGTCCTCTGCGTCCAGCTCTCTCTATCTGGGAGACATATGTAAAAGGGGTCAGGGCTTAATACACATTACTCAGAGTTGCAGGAAGAGGCAGATAAGGGTTGCCCAGGATGGGCAGGCATGAATGGGTTATGAACTCTGTCCTTGCTGGAAATACTAAAATCTATGAGCTCAGGAATGGATCCAGGCTCCCATTGATTAGCTCCTCCAAGCAGCCAGCCCTGGGGAATTGACGGGGAAGCCGAATCTCAGAGGGGTGAAGAGATATGGTTTGCCTGGTTGCCTCCCTGACTCCTGCATCCCCAGACCCACCCATAGTATGAGGAAGTAACTAGCCCCTGGAATCAGACACCCCATGACTTCTCTGGTCTCCCTGGTTCTAACATCAGGCCACTGGGTAGGATCATGTGGTGGGTTTGGCTATTGCCTCAGGCCAGAGGCCAAGCTTATGGGAAGGAAGATGGGGAAAATCAGAGATGGCAAGCTGGGGAAGGGAGAGGGCAGAATCAAGCCTTATGCAGGCATTTCCTTCCCTAAGTCACTAGCCAAAGCAATTTCAACCCCCTTCAAGACCTCCAGCAAGGTATTAAAACAATAAACCAGCAAAGACTCCCCAAGGTAAATGTGACAACCTGAGGTCACACAGCCCTTGATAGGAATAAGAACGTGGGTTTGGCCTTCTCAAACTCTAAGGAAGTAGGTCGGGTCCAGGGTGATCTCCGGGTCTGACCAGGTACCACTGCCTTCTAAAGAAGACCAGACTGAGAATGGAGAAGACATAGGGACACAGAGTTTGGGAGGTTGGGGGGGGGTGCCTCCAATTACGCTACAAAGAAGAGACAACAGCATCAAAGGTTGCACGAAGCTCGGGATTCCAGAGATGCCCGGCTCATACGTTCCGAAGCAAGGGGAAAGCCCCAAAGGGGATCCCATACCAACCACGCCCCAGAAAGGTCTATTTCCTGCACTCTGAACGTCTGAGCCAAGGATGAGTTTGGGGAAATGGTGGGTCGTGCAGCCGGGATCCTAGTACGGGTCACCCCCAGCAGGAGGCACACCTTTTCTTTGGGGCAGGGTGGGGCACCTCATGGGCACATGCCAGGTCCGCCAATTCGGCGGATATGGTAAATCCCCTGGGCTCGGACCCTGAATTCCTGAGATTGCTGGTGCACGGCGGACCCTCCCCTCTCCCCCCGAGCGCGCAGCTCCGTCCCCACCCCCAACCCATGGAAGTAGCGAAAGCTGGGCACCTCGCCCCCAGAGGGGGATCTACAGAGAAGCTGCCAGTGCCTTGGCATCCGGCATGGGGCGGGGGGCCTCCAGCCTGGTACGGTCCCTACCCCTCTGCCCACCTCCTCCCGGTGCATCGGTGCCCAGGGGCGAGCCGTGGGCAAGGCGGCTCCCGTGGCCCCAGCGGCAAGGATCGGGGGGCCGCCCCAGGCTCGGCTGCCGCTGCCGCTCTGGCCCCCACCGGCGGCAGCCCCGCGGGCGGGGGCGCCAGCTGGCCCAGGCTCCGGGGAGTAAGGCAGCCGGCTAGAAAGGCAGACTCGGAGACGTCCAGCCAGCCCGGATCGAGCCTGATTGTGCCTGGGTCTCGGTCCCGGCGCGGGCCCTGGTTCCGTTCCCAGCTCCCCCACCCCCACCCCAAAGCCGACACCGGCCAGGGCCCCCTCTTACCTGCCTGCCCGTAGCCGCCTCGGGCGCCCGCCGAGGCCAAGGTTAAGAGCGCCTGGCAGGGTGGCAGCCGAGGAGGTGCGCGCCTCTGGCCATCGCCGCTTCTCCGGACGTGGGGCCGGATCCAGCGGCCGTGGCCACTGCCCCTCTCGGCTCAGCCGGGCCGAGCCACGCGCTTCGCCCCTCTCGCACCCGGGGCCGGCGAGGCCCGTGGAGCCAGCGGTGCCAGCGCGGGCGGCCAACTCCCAGGCGGCGCCCCCGGCTTTGGCCACAACTTCTTTGCGAGCTCAGCCTGGCCTGGCGGGCTGGGGAGGGCGGAGCCCGGCAGGCCGGGGGCGGGGCGCGAGCACCCAGGGGGGGCGGGGCCCGAGCACCCAGGGGGGCCGAGGCACGCGCTCTGCCACCAATAAGGGTGCGCCTCTCAGCAAGGAAGGACGGGGGGGGGGGGGGGGATTCCATGACGTAGTACAGGGAGCTCTGGCCTCTCCCTGGGGCCAGGTAGGCGCAGAGGTGGAGGAGCGGGAGGAGTGGGAGGAGGGGTCCACCGATGCCAGGGTCCTAGATCCGGAGCGGATAGGGACCCCGGGGGCCACATAGTCCAGTCCATTGGTTGCATAAATTGGGACATTAAAACCCACAGAGGTGAAGCGATCACCCAGGTAGTGAGCATCGGAGGTGAAATTTGAACCCAGGGCCTCTGACTCCAGGCACAATGTTCCTGTCACTGTACCGGGCTGGAGGGGTAGGTTTGGGGGTAGGGTTTTCCCTCTTAAGGAAACAGGGGCCACCAGAGAGACAGATATGGAGGGGGGAGACAGATGTGGGCCAGAAGATTTGCTGGGGTTGAGGAGAACGCTTGGAATATCCCCAGGGCCAGATGTGGCATCCAGAGATGATGCGCGGGCAGTCATGAGGAATTGGGATTGTTGAGACGGGAAAAGATGTGATAAAACTGGAGGCAAAAGGGGGAATTAGGGGGTAGGCAGGTGTGGGAACAGAGGGAGCAACAGATGTGGCGAAAGAGATTCGAAAGAATGCAGATGTGGGGGCCGCTGGCTCGGATCTGAGAGTCGCTGTACCCTGCAAAAACTGTGCGTGTGTGTGTGGGTGGATGGGTGTGTGTGGGTGTGGGTGTGTGTGGGTGTCGGGGGAGGGAGATCAATAGGATGGTGTGTCCAGCAGTTCATAGGCTAATTGGGGGCCAGGAAGGAAAATCCAGATGTGCCCAAGGCACCTAAAAATGAAAGAACTCTCCAGCATAAGCAGTTTGCATTTACAAACCTCAAAAGACTCCCCCACTACCCAATGGGGGGAAGGGGACAGGAGGGAGGGGCAATGGAACTTCCGTTTCACTGCTGGAGGCAAGGTTCTTCCCTTCCCGGAGTCAGTCTCCCTGTCCCCATTGACATTCCCATTCCCGATTTCTCTAGGATACTTTAGTTTTGAGCTGTGTGATGCCTCCTTCACCCCCCACTCTCCCCCATGCGGAAGGGATCGAGGTAAGGGCAAACCAGGGCGTGCCTGAGTAGCCAAAGTGGGCTACTTCGCCGAGGACAGTCTCCCGGCCTCGGAATTCCAAGAAGATTTCAAATCAAAGGATTCTAGGATCGGAAGTCCACTTCCCCACCTTCGGGAAGTCCTGTACTGTACCTCCTTACACGGTGCAAGGAATGTGCGCGCACGCGGTCTCTCTCTCTCCCCCCAAATGGTTAACTCTAACACCACCCTGTGTCCCCCATTTCCACCCCTGTTTCTACCCAGGTTTAAGCTCTGCCTTATCTCACCTCGAGTCTTTCAATAATCGCTGTGGGATTCTTTTCATTATATAAGAAAGGAAAACCTTGTGTTTCCTTTCTCCTTCCTTCTTCTCTCTACCACTCCTCTGTCCATCTCCACCCCTTGTCTATCTCTGATTTTGTCTATCTCTTTGTCTCTCTGTCTGGCTCTGCCCCCTTGTCCCCGGCTTTCTATTGTCACTAAATCTCTGCCTCTGGGTACCTACTGGGAATCCTGCCACCCCCGGCTGTTGGGAAAGGGAGGGCTTATATCCCAAAGGGAAGTATTTACTTGACAGCATTGATGGGAATAGCATAGAATGCCTGATGTGTGTGTGTGTGTGTGTGTGTGTGTGTGTGTGTGTGTGTGTGTGTGTGTGCACGCCTGTGTGTAATGATTTCTCATAAAGGAATGCTCCAGCTCTCATGTAGTCACTGCACATTTTCTCTTATAAACCAGGTGACAGTCTCTGGCCCTTTAAAAAAAATGGCCAACCCTCCCCCAAGATTTGGCCCCACGCACAGCTCATTACTCCTGAACAAGCTTATTAATACTCTAAAATTAGCATTCTCCACTGAGTTTTATTTTTAAAAGTAACAATCTAAAAGTCTAAAGGGGGTAAATCACTGGTTCCAAACTGGAAAAAAAAAAAACAGAAAACAGTTCCTGGGATTCTGCTTCTCCAGCTGTTGCTTTCCCTTTTCTAGGTTCTCACACTATTGTCAGTCTTCAGAGTGGCTCCTTTGCTGAGAAAATAGTATTTGTTGCTTCAGGAATTCTCTCAACTTTCCAATCAATGACTGTTTCCATTTTAGATAGTTTCAGAACCAGTAGAAACTACACTTTCCATATGTGAAATATAAGACATGAGAAGTATATCTGGTACCTGAATGGCCCAAAATTTGAACTAGATTGTCTAATTGGGAGGTAGTAGAGAGTCCAATCGGAGTAAGTGGAGCTAGATTCAGATCCTGGCTCTGCCTGTTACTGGCTGTGTAACCTTAAGCAAGTCACTTAATCTAGATTTGGATTTAAATCCAGGTTCAGATGCAAGACAGAAATGAAGGAGTCACTTGTTAATTTTGTGCCTGACTCTCTGTGACCCCATTTGGGGTTTTCTTGGCAAAGATCCAGGAATACTTTGCCATTTTCTTCTCAAGTTCATTTTACAGATGAGGAAACTGAGGCAACCAGGATTAAGTGACTTGTCCAGGGTCATATATACAAGTGCCTGAGGCTAGTTTTGAACTCAGATCTTCCTGACTCCAGGTGTGGTGCTCTATCTACTGAACCACCTAATTGCCCAAAGATCTTACACTCTGTTAAAGGAAATAATATGTACAGATACAAGCACATGTAAAATAAATACTAGGGACTGGGCGGGGGGGGGGGTGCAGAGAAGCAGTGGCAGCTGGGAAAAGGTTTCATATAGAAAGGAGTCCTTGAGCCAAATTTTTTTTCTTTTTTTAATTAATTTATTTTTAGTTTTTGGCATTCGCTTTGATAAGATTTTGAGCCCTAAATATTTTCCCTCTCCCTTCCCTCCCCTCTCCCCAAGATGGCTTGCAATGTGATATAGACTATACATGTACAATCATAATAAACATATTTCCACATTAGTCATGTTATAAAGAAGAATTAGAACCAAAGGGAAAAGCCATGAGAAAGAAAAAACAAAAAACAACAAAAGAAAGAGAAAATAATCTGCTTCCATCTGCATTCAGGCTCCATAGTTCTTTCTCTGGATGTGGATAGCATTTTCCATCATGAGTCTTTTGGAATTGTCTTAGATCATTTCGTCACTCAGAAGAGCTAAGTCTAACAAAGTCGGTCATCATACAATGTTGCTGTTACCATGTACAATGATGAGTCAGCTTTGAAGGAAAGTGGGGCAAACAGGTACAGATATACAATAGGCATTGAGTGATATGGTCAGGTGAGAGAGTAAAGTGGGGAATATTGCTTTGGGACTCATCTATATAGTAGTGAGTGTTGAACCAACTCATAGGAACAGATGAGCTTAACAAGAAAAAGAATACGCTCAGTTGTGTCCAATCATTTGTGACCCCTTTGGGGGGTTTTCTTGGCAGAGGGCTGGAGAAGTTTGCCATTTCTTTCTCCAGTTCATTTTACAGAGGAGGAAACTGAGGCAAACAGGGTGAAGTGACTTGTCCAAGGTCACAACTAGTAAGTGTCTGAGGCCAGATTTGAACTCTGGAAGACGAGTCTTCCTGACTCCAGGTCCGGTGATCTATTCACTGCACCACCTAGCTGCCCTGTGCACATCTGCAACTTGTCTGAAATTGCGAGTTTTTGGGAATTGGCAGGAAGAGGTAGGGGAGTGGAGGGGTTCAGTGGACTGGCAATGGTCATGTTGGCAGTATACATCAGAGCCAGGACTTGAACTCAGCTCTCCCTCCACCACCCTCTAAGACTTTAGTTGAAGGCCTTTTGAAGCATTCTTGGGACTAAAATGTCATGACCAGTGGCCAACTTCACAAAGAGGGTCTCCCTACTCAGCCTGCCTAATTGATCCTAGAATGACACACAGACGGCCTGTGCTTGCCTGGGCCCAGAAGGCTTCCCAGGCTGAAAGGAGCTGCCAGAGCTTGTGCCCCCAGAGCTCAGGGGAGGTCTTAGAGGGAGACTTGAATTGACAAAGTGCTGCCTGAAAAGATGGCAGAGGTAAGGGGATGCAAAGTCATATGCTTATTACCTGGGTGACATAGTAACAAGTAACAAGGACAAGTCACTTCACCCTGTTTGCCTCAGTTTCCTCATCTGTAAAACGTACTTGAGAAGGAAATGGCAAACCACTCCTGGATCTTTGCCAAAAAAACCCCAAGTGGGGTCACAGAGAATTGGACACAAAATGAACAATCATCTCCCTGAGCCTCCCCAAAGATCTGATCATGTCACTCCTCTGCTCATACCTCTTCAATGGAGCAGCTGGGTGTCATAGTGAATAGTGCATTAGCCAAAAGACTCGTGATGGAAAAGGCTGTCCACATCAGGAACCATGAAGTCTGAATGCAGATGGAAGCAGGCTATTTGCTCTTCTTTTCTTTTGTGGTTGTGTTTTATTTCTTCTTTCTCATGGTTCCTCCTATTAGTTCTAATTCGTCTATACATCATGACTAATGGGAAAATATGCCTAATATGAATGTATAAGTAGAGCCTATATCAGATTGCTCTTCATCTTGGGGAGGGAGGAGGAAAAAGAGGGGGAGAAAATTTAAAACTCAAAATCTTATGGAAGTGAATGTTGAAGACTAAAAATAAATAAATAATTTTTTAAAAAAGACCTACATTCAAATGTAACCACTGTCCTCCTCAATTTGCTCATCTGTAAAATAGGGGTAATAACAGCACCTTCCTCTCAGAGTTGTTGTGAGAATCAAATAAGATATTTGCAATGCACTGGTACATTGACTGGCACATAGTAAGTGCTATAATTATGTTAGCTATTATGATTATCAATGACTTTATTGCTTACCAGGGCAGCTAGGGGGCGCCATAGTGCACAGAGCACTAGACCTGGAGTCAGGAAGACTCATCTTCCTGAGTTCAAATCTGGCCTCAGACATTTAGTAGCTATGTGACCCTGGGCAAGACACTTAATCCTGTTTGCCTCAGTTTCCTCATCTGTAAAATGAGCTGGAGAAGGAAATGGCAAACCACTCTAGTATCTCTGCCAAGAAAATCTTTTTGTTACATGGCACCTAATTCTTAGGATAACCCTGCCTGCAGTACCCAGACTTTGCAAGTTCACACTTGCAAAATTTCCCCATAGGCTTTGTTTGGTTCCTCTTTACCATTACTGTATTTCCACTATTCCTTAATATTCTAAAATCAGTCCTATTGACCTACATCTAAAAGAGAACTCAGAAACATTTTGTTACTATCATTAGGGAAGTTAAGCAATTGCATATGCAAGAAGGAGGCAGTACCTGCTCCCCTCAGCCTTTATGAAAGTACCAGTCTCTCTCCCACCCTGAGATTTCTTGTAGCCAGCTTATAAATGCAGAGCTAGCCTAGGCTTTGGGACTGGTATTTCTTACACTGGACCTGTATCTCCCAGCTGATAAGAGCATGAGCAAAAGAACCAGGTGAAGTCTACAAATGGCAGAAAAATGCAACCCTAGAGAATTTGGTCACCCAAGTACCTGTTCCTGTATCTGTTTTTTGTGCTGCCCTGTTGTGGGTGTCCCTGAGGGAGAGACTTGTACACTATATTATTGTCTGCTATGTGTCTAAAAGCACGGCATACAACAAAGGGCTTGACTACTGATGATGCTATAGTATGTGCTCGTTGATAATTGTTCCCTTGATAACACTTCAGTCATAGAATTATAAGAAAATAAATCTAGAACTAGAAGGGTCCTCAGGTGGACTTATCTACTGTCTTATGTAGGCTGTGTGAGAGCCTGTCTGACCTTAGAGTCAGAGGTCATGGGACCCTGACACTGGCTTCAGCATTCTTAGTTTTAATCATTCTCATTACACAGGCTTACCCTGATTTCAGAAGTGGAAAGAGGGGCCCTCTGAGTTGTATCTAGTTAACCAGTCGCTGAATTGTTTATTTCACCCTTGTGTTAATTTCTCTTCTCCCACTGCAGTTGTTAGAACTTGTTTAGTGTTGCTATGATCAAAAGAGAAGCATCCTGATTACTTCAGTGTAATTCCCCATTCATCCAAGGTAACTGCAAATTTCATTTTGAGATTAAATTAGCGCTTCTGGGAAGTAACGGTAACTTATTTGCCCTGTCTCTGATGGTCTATTAAACTGTGATTTCACGTTCTGAAACTGAAAATGAATCTGTCTCTGAACTAGCTTCTCTTAGCATCAAGAATACCTAGAGGCAATGAGTTTTCATTAGGTTAATGTAACTTGCAAGGGGGAGGAAATGAAGGGCAGAACACAGAATTAGGTCAGATTATGGAAAATGGTTTTATCAAGGGAAGAGAAGCAGTATGGTATATTGTATAGTGCATTGGTCCTGGAGTCAGAAAAGGGTATGACATCTTGGGCACATCTGGTCCTACTCTCTTCATATGTAAGATAATAAAAAATAGCCCCCACACTACAGGGTTGTTGCAAAAATCAGATGAGATAATTTAGGTAAGATGCTTTGCAAACCTCAAAGCACTATAGAAATGTCAGTTAATAGTGTTACAATAGTCTGCAAAATAGACTGTAACCTTTAGACATTAAAACCCCCAGGGGGGTATCAAAGTACAAGAGTTGTGATGCCAGCTGAATCATTTACTCATTGATGGAGAAGACATTCTTCCCAAATATAAGTGAATAATTGTTACTATAATAACTCATACAATCACATTTGAATCGTAAGGTTATAGATTTGGAACTGAAAGGGATCTGAGGCCACCACCACATTTTACAGAAAAGGAAACTGAGGCCCAAAGAGGTAGGTATTAAATGGCAGAGTTCCTCTCAAATTCAGCAATAGGTCACCTCAAGAAGTACTGATCTCCAAGAAATCTCAACTCAGTAAATATGTATTAAACAAGAGAGAGTAGGGCAGGAAAAAGCCTGAAGGAGCATGACCTCTGGCCACAGGCAAGGGACCCAACCACAGATCCAGTGGAGAATTAGCCCTGACAGTTGTGATTTGACTCATGGAGAGGAATAGGGCCAGGGTGCAAAGCTAAGCAACGTAGTCCAAGCAAAAGTGACTGTGCCCAAGAGGAAGCAGAATGAGGACATCATGAGAAGGAAAGGACACCAGGGAGGTGTGAGCTGTCTTGGCCACATGTGTTCCCTATGTCTGTGCCAACTAGCACACTCTAAGTTTGTATCTGGTCTTCCCACTGACATTGTGTGGTTTTTGTGGGAGAATGCACCTCAATTAAACGAGAATATTTGTAAACACTCTTCTATGTTATTTTAGTAAATGCTTTTGCTTTGCACAAAGACACAATTGGCTTAGTCAGTCAATAAGCATTTATTAAGCACCTTCTCTATGCCAGTGTTTACAGAAGTGCCTGGCACAAAGTAGATGCTTAATAAATGCTTATTGATTGAGTTAATTTTATCTACTGAGTGACTATCGAAGCACACTGGTGGGGGCTCATGTGCTATCGGGTAAGGAGTACAGACCCACAGAGTGCCTTTGAACCTGATGTAGTAGCCATCCTCTGCAGCAGTGGAGTCAAACTCAAATAGAAAGGGATCTCTGCCACTCATACTGACTTAGAAAAACCACAAACTAACATTATCTATATTGTATTTTTTATTTTGTTAAACATTTCTTATTAACATTTTAATCTAGTCCCAGAGACATTCGGGAGCTTATGGCTAAGGATCCAACCCCCTAATTACCTCTGCTTTCTGCCTCCTTCTGAGATGTCATCAGCTGTGCTGAGGAGGGGGAGGGCATCCCTTAGTAGAGGACCAACTCGTTTCACTATCACTACCCATAAACAGTAAACCCACAACAATAGCTAGCATTTGTATAGTGCCTACTATACGCCAGGCACTGTGCTAAGCGCTTTACAAAAGTATCTCTAAACCTCACAAACACCTATGTAAGGTAGGTGCTAATGTGATTCCTGTTGTATGGTTGAGGAAACTGAGGCAGATGAGTTAAGGGACTTGCTCAGAGTCACACAACTGGTAAATATATTGTTGTTTTCTAGAACAAACCGCAAAATCCGAAATAGTTTTAGAAAGAAATTTATTAGGTCATTTGGTAAGGGTGAACTGGAAAGGGGTGTGGCTCCCTCTCGTCTGGGCTCTGAAAGGCGTATATTATGTAGAATTTAGACAAGGGTGGCCACACAAACTACATGTGTGTAGTTAAGCAAAGTTGCCAAGAGAGTAACTTGAAAGCAAGATTGAGATAGATTTGAGTAACTCTAAACATCCAATGAAATTTGGGTGAACCCCAAACAAGAAGTGGGTGTGGGGACCCAGAATAAGCATGCTTTGTGTGGATCTAGGACCTTATAGCTGTTCCAGCATTCCTAGAGAGTTACTGGAGTCAGATGACGTTCTGGGTGTGGACAACCTTTAACCACCTAGGGTTGGCTTTAAACAGTAAAATAATTTTACCTGAACAATGTAATTTTCCCCACAGTCTGAAGTTAGATTTGAACTCAAATCTTCTTGACCATGGGCCCTGTACTCTCTCCACTACTTCTAAACAAATTGATTAAATATTTTTTAGATTGCAAGTTGGGTAGGTAGCCCCAATGGGGGCACCACTGTAACATGTGAAAATCTCTTTGCCTGGGCTTTGGGGCTAGTGGAAACAGTTTCTCTTGTTTCAGGTTGATTAACTCACATTCAGATAGTACTTTCTCACACAATGCTTGGGGGCTTGGTGTAGGGCAAAGGAGTTGATTTCAAGTCACAAGACCTGGGTTCGAATCCTGTGCCTGTCATTTACTACTTGTGTTATTGTGGACAAGAAACTTGCCTTCTCTCCACCTCAGTAGCCTCATCTATCAAGCTGCATGCAGCAGTGAGGGCACATAAAATCGGAAAACAGAATTCATAGAAGATCCATTGTGGTTGTCAAGTTGCTTTTCAGTTATGTCCATGACCCCATTTGGGGTTTTCTTGGCAGATACTGGAGGGGTTTACCATCTCCTTCTCCAGCTCATTTTACAGATGAGGAATAAGGAAACAGGGTAGAGTGACTCACCCAGGGTCACACGGTTAGTGTCTGAGGCCGAATTTGAACTCAGGGAATTGAGTCTTCCTGATTTTGGCTAAGCACTCTATCCACTGTAGTGCCACCTAGCTGCCCCAGTCCTGTGCTATCTGTATAATTGTCAGTTAACATTTTGGGGCCTCAGTTTCCTCATCTGTCAAAAGAAAAAGTGGTAGTAGATGGCCTCTAAGCTCTATTCTGACTCTAAATCTCTGATCCCTTGCCTTTATTAACTTTAAAACCAGCGAACAAACCGTGGATATCACTAAATACTAGCTCCTACAAAGCTCTTCCAAGGTCGTTTAAAATTCTTCTTTGCCCAGCTACTCAGTCCTAGTAGCCAGTGCTTTTACTATATTTCCAATTCACATTAAACATTAAACAATTCCTGATATTCATACAACCCCTTAAGGTTTGCAAAATACTTTGTAAACATTGTCTCATTTGAGCTATCAAACAACCTGGGAGGTAGAGACTTCAGGACTTAATATATGACCCCATTTTACAGGTGAGGCAACAAGAGCTCAGAGAGGTTATGTTACCTGTCCAACATCACACAGCTGGGAAGTATCTGAGGTGAGATAAGAACTCAAGTCTTCCGACTCCAGATCTGGCCCTTTCTCTTTCTGGCCCACACTTTTTCTCACTTTCGTAACATGGGACACAGAGTTGAAGAGCTTTGCTGAGGATCACCCACCAAAGGGTGGGCAAAGTCTTGGATCCTCCAACCTGGGAGTGACCCTGGTCCTTTTTCTCTCTCTTTCTCTCTCAGTCTGTCTCTGTCTTTCTCTGTCTCTGTCTCTCTCTCTGTCTCCTCTCTTTTCTTCTTCTTCTTCTTCTTCTTCCCCTCTCTGTCTCTCTCTCTTCTCTTCTCTTCTTCTTCCTCTCTCTCTGTCTGTCTTTCTCTCTCTGTCTATCTCTCTGTCTCTTTTCTTCTCCCCTCTCTCTATGTCCGTGTCTGTCTCTCTGTCTGCGAGTCTGTGTGTCTCAAAGGCTTCAGGCTCTCTTGGGCACTTGTATCCTCACTGAGCACTCTCTGAGCTGAGGACTGTCACTGGAGGATTCTTTTTTCCCCAGTCAGCTAGGGGGTGCTGCAGTGGATAGAGCGTTGGACCTAGAGCCAGCAAGATCTGAGTTCAAATGTGACCTCAGATACTTACTACTTGTGTGACCCTGGGCAAGTTACTTAACCCTGTTTGCTTCCATTTCTCCATCTCTAAAATGAACTGAAGAAGGAAACGGCAAAACACTCCAATCTCTTTGCCAAGAAAACCCCAAAGGGGGTCACAAAGAGTTGAACCCGACTGAACAATTGGGAGAATGGGGACAGAAGATGTAGCATCTTGAAAGTTAAAACAACAACAACCACAAAAACAGAACGAGCATACCTGTTTGAGAAAGAGATCTTCCTTCTGCTTGAGTGCTGGGCACAGAGGCAGGAAGACCCAGGTTCAGGTCTCACCTGTGATACTTAATAGCTGTGAGATGCTGCGCAAGTCATTTTTCTCCGAATCTCAGCTTCCTCTTTGTTAAGTAAGGCACTGATACCTCCAGCACTTGTCTCATTAGGTTGCTGTGAATTTCTAATGAGATCGTGCCTATAAGGTGCTATGACAGCTCGAAGCTATCCACCTGTCTATAGTTATACTAACCTGTGTGCCATTTAGGAAGGTGTTGAGTGGGCCCATCACCAAGGCTGGGTGTTTGCCTTGGCTAGATACGATGTTTCTTTCTTCTCCTAGGTGGGGGAGAAATGGATTTGAGTGTAATCAAATCAGTCAATCAGTCAGTCACAGCATTTATTCAATGCTTACTATTCATCAGGTGCTGTGGTGAGTGCTAGGAAGGTAAAGAAAAGCAAAAACATGAGCCCTGACCACAAGAGCTCAGAGTCTAATGGGAGAGATAGCAGGGGCATGTATACATATTGTTGTTTGTCCTTTGTTCTCGAAGAGGACCATGACATCAGGGAGGTGATGCCATGACATGCAAGTGAATTGGATTTCAGTGAGGGAGGTCTGGGCAAAGTCACCAGCCTCACTTTGTCCTCTGGAGCCAGCTGGATTGAGTGACAAGATATAAATCAGGAAGACTGGAAATGGTTCTCAGATGCAGTGGAGACCTTTTTAAGCTAAGGTCTTTAACAGGTCTCAGTTTGACTAAGGCAAAGCTCATTCAGTGATTAGGGCTAGGTGTGTATGTAAATACACAAATATGTGTAAGATGTATACAGAATAAACAGCATCTTTATTAATGCAGGATAGAAATTACTAACAAGGAAATGGCTCACCAGGACAAAAGGAAATGGGTCTATGGAACCATCATTAAAGTATCCAGATTAATTAACATCCATGCCTGGCAGCCAACCCAGGCTTGTGTCTAGAGTCATGTATTAATCTGCCCTACCATGATGGGTTGATGTCACGAGTCTGTGACTGATGAACTCATTGGAAACTCGTCTGATATTTACATGTACAGGTCTCATCTGCCTTATTAAATTGTAAGCTCTTTGACCATAGGGATAGATCATTTTTCCTCTTTTGTATCCCTGGCACCCAATACGGTGACTGGCGCAGAGGTCAATAAATGTTTGTTGAATGAATGAATGAGAAAATTGATGTATGAAACAACAACAACAAAAAGCAATACTTCTAAAATTTAAAAAGCAAAACAGATTGAGAAAAAAACAAATTTATATTAATCTATCAGTTGAAGGCCTCATATCTAGAATCTATAAGAAACCGATACATATCTGTAAGACTCATAAACACTTTCTATGATGCAATGGTCAAAGAATAAAACTGATAATTTTTGAAGAAAGAAATGCAAACTGCTAATGACCATGTGAAAAAGCCACTCAAGTTCTCTAATTATCTGATAAATGCAAATTGAGACAACTTAAAAGATAATGTCTTCTACCCACCAGTGGCAAAAAAGATCAAATTCAATGTTGGCTGTGAAGAGGTGGGGGGGGGGGTTTGGGGTGCTCCTAGATGCACAGAGGCACCCCAAGATCACGGGAGGTTTTGGGGCCCTGGGAAAAAAGCCCCAGATTGTGGTGCCGAATTTGCCTGAAAGAATTCAACCCAGATCTTCTTCCAGCCAGAGAAAAAGTTTATTAAAGATAAAACATATAGGCCAGACTCCTAAGGAACCCAAACATCAGTAATCTAAATGGGGGCTAAGGTAGTCAGGTGACGCTCATAAGGAGTGGATGTGAGGCAGTCTCAGCCTTTTGGGCCTGAGGACAGCTCAGCTTCTAAATGGGGGCTGGGGGCTAAGGAGGTCAGAATCTCAGCCTCTGGGGGCATGAGAAATTCCCAGCCTCTGAGTGGGGGCTGGGGTGGATAGACCATGTGATGGTGAGGACAAGTGGGGTGAGGGCCTCAGCCTCTGGGCTTGAGAACAGCTCAGCAGGTGAATGGGGGAAAGATGAATCTTAAGTACAGAAATACTGGGGGAGGGGTCTAGGAGTGGTCAAGCAATTTAGAGTGAGGGGAGGAGGGGTCTAAGGAGATCTGCATGGGAGTGGCTAGTAAGCTGGGGTGAACAGAACTCCTGGGTCCTGGA
Source organism: Vombatus ursinus (assembly GCF_900497805.2). Lineage (NCBI taxonomy): Eukaryota > Metazoa > Chordata > Mammalia > Diprotodontia > Vombatidae > Vombatus > Vombatus ursinus. Next base: position 51,637,731 of record NW_020954577.1, on the reverse strand, counting down.
CCTTGTGGCGCCTAGCTAGGATTAAGGGTGGCCAGAGGAAGGGGGGTTGGTTGGGTTGTTTGGAAGGTAATAAACAGTGAGACTAGATAATGAAGGGAGCTGAAAGGGGGAAAGTTTGCTTTCAAATGGAGATAAAGAGAGACAAACAGAAGCCAGGTTCTTTTCAGGGCCAGGAAGGAAAGGACGTTTGAAGAAGATTAAAAGGCGAGGCTGAAGCTTTGGAAGGGAGGTAAAAGGAATCTAAAAATCTAAGGATTTTCAAACTGGGTGGTGAGAACATAACCCTGTCATTTCCCAGGGGAACGCCAGAGATTTAGCCATGTGGGAAAGTCCAGGGTTTTTTCCTTCTGGGGTCCAGATCCCAATCTCATCAGCTGGGCAACAGGCTTTCCATTAATAACAACTGCTGTTCAAATAAGACTTCAAGGTTTGCAAAGCACTTTATATCCATTATTTCATTTGAACCTCACAACAACCAGGGGAGGTAAGTGCTAGAGGTATTTTTATTCCCATTTTATAGGTGAAGAAAAAGAGGCTCAGAGAGGTTGGTTGAGTGTTCATGGTCACACAGCTACTGAGATGGGCAGGTTGTGTCGTACTGGTCCTCATCGAACGTGGAATAATTGAGGGCAGGACCCTCCACATATGTGCTACCGTGGTGCCTTGTTCAGGGTGGGCTGGATGGTCTCTGAAACCGCTTTCCAATTGACCATTGTGCGTTTCTCTGATCTGTTTCAGAGTATAGCCATAAATCTTACAAGATACGAATGTTAGCATAGGTTCTACTCTGCTACCATGGAAGGAAGGCCAACATCAAAGAAATCACAGATCGTTTGATCACGTGGCTGTCTTGCAGTACTTACAAAAAGGCTCAGAAATGTTGAATGATTTGCTCATACTTAAGAGAACTGATAAAGATCCAAGGGAAAATTAAGCCCAGGTTGATGCTGACTCTGGTCACCTCTGTATAACCCACATTGCTGGTGGGACTGGAGACAACTAAGTGAAAACATGCTGAAGAATATGTAGTGGAAAAAAATGTATATGTGTGTGTGTGTTGTATGTAATATATAATGAATAGGTGGTGAGAGTCACCCAACTGACCCTACTCTGACTCAGAATATACATCATTAGGACTTTACCCTATAGGTGGTGGGAGAAGGACTGAAGGAATTAGCTCTATAAAAACTTTCACAATTGCTTTATTTGTAATAACAAAATGACAATAACCAAAAACCACAGCAGCAACACCCAAACTGGAAAGAAGCCACATGTTCAATGATTGGAGAAAGGCTGAATAAATTCGGACGTTTTAACGTGATGAAATATGATGGCACCATAACGATGGTATATATGCATAATTCAAGGAGCTGTGGAATACTTGTCGGAAATGACGCTGCAGAGCCAGAATTGCCTCGCCATTGATGATAAAAATAAGAGGAAGAAAAGGGAAAAAAAAAAAAAGCTCCAGGCAACACAGTCTCAGAGGGACTCCGAAGGGCATGGAGAGCAATTGTTTCCTTTGTTTTTGGTTGTTGTGTTTTGATTCTACTTGGTTATTAAGATGCACATTGTAACCAAAGCAGAGTGATTAGGACTCTGTCTCAGGGCACTAGCATTTGGAAGATGCCAATAAAGTTTACATTCTTTTGGCAGCAGAGAAACACCTGCATCTAATTAGTGAGACCAACTATAGAAGTCAAAATCAAAAGCCACCAATGACTCACTTCCCCCCCCAGCCCAGGCCTCACCCCTGGTCAGCTTCTTCAAGTCTCAATTCCACCCGCTCCGATCTGATGCCACCCACAACCTTCCTGGCTGTAGCCTGATGGTGTTCCAACGTTTCTGCCTTCTCCTGTTACACCTCCCACTCCTTGTATCCCAGGGTCTCTTCCCAATTCCTCAAATAAATTTGCTTCCTAAGTTGATTTGAGGTCAAGTTTCATGTTGCTTGGCCCAGATGGATTTGTGAAGCTCATCCTCGGCATCAGAATTTCATGCTTCTTTGCATGGTTTTATTCCTTATTTTGTGTGCATTTGTTTACGTGCTTTTTAAAATGATGATTTAGTTAGTTTTTTCAAAAGGAAAAGAAAGAAAGAAATAGACGTTGAAAGCCCCAGGAAGTCACACTTCCTGCCCAAGTCACATTCCCCAGAATTTGCTACCCAGATTTACTCAGCAAATCACTGGAGTCAAGATTCCCGTCCTCCTCTGGCTGCTGTGCAGGGCAAAGTCTTGGTGCCAGGCAACAACAAAAACACAGCACGTTGGGAACAATTTATGGTCTGCGCCTTCCATTTTTCTTATTGTCTGGGGCCCTATTCGCCTTCCAGTTCTCCAGGCACCTCCTCTGAGACTTGTGGCGGAATCCTCCTTCTCCTTTGCCCTCCACGCCCAACCACCAGCTCAACAAATATTTCTGAAGTTCTTGCTCCCAGTGGGAGACCCCGAGGTTGCAGAGACAGAGGCACACAGAGGTAGCTCTGCTCTTACGAAGCTTGCAACCTAATGGGGTGGGGTGGAGATGGTCGAGATGGAGTCATGGCCACCATGAACTAGGATACCAGGGAGGGGCAGTCCCCTGCCCCCATCAGTCATCCTCTTCATTTCCACAGCAGCCACTCGAGCATCTGTCTCATCAAATAATATACTCTGAACCTGAGTCCAAATCCCAGCTCTGCTCCTTACTGCCTTGGGCCATGGACCAGATGAAGGAGGTGGATTCTTTGCTCTCTGAGCTTCCCGCTGGCGTAAATCACATGATCCTGGTTGTTGTTTTTTTCTTTTTTGGGGGTGGGGGGTGGTGTTGACCTCTACTCCAATTTATACCAGCTAGGTGGCACATTAGAAAGAGTACTAGAAGCAAAATCAAGAAGACCTGAGTTCAAATCCAACCTCAGATGCTTACCAAGCTGTGTGATCCTGGACAAGTCTCCTCATCTGTAAAATGGGGATAACAACAGCACCTGCCTCCCAGGGTAGTTGTGAGGATCCATGAGGTAACATTTGTGAAACTCTTTGTGAATCTTAAAGCACTATCTACACTCTAGCTATGAGTATTATTCTGCATATAGGTGATAATAGCTAGTTTTATATAGTGTTTTAAGGTTTGCAAAGCTCTTTACAAATATTATCTTATTTGGTCCTCACAACAACCCTGAGAAATAGGTGCTACTATTATCCCCATTTTGCAGATGAGTAAGCTGAGGTAGACCCAGGTGAAGTGATTTGCCCAGGGTCATACAGCTAGAAGGCAGATATGCACCCCAGGTCTAGCTCTGTCCCTAGCTCAGGGTCATCACTAGGGACCTTAATTATGGTTCTGTGCTGCAATACTCAGCCTATGAGTATGGGGGAGGGCTCAGGGACTGGGAATAGCTGTTAGTCCAGAAAATAAAAGGCCTCATTCTGCCCTAGGGCTCAGTCCTCTCATGCCAGATCTTTATCGTTTCTTTTCTGGCCTGATGGAGCCATCACTTTTTAATGTTCTCACCATCCCTGCCTCTGTTAGCTATTGGACCTTTCAAAGTTGCTGGCTCCAATCTACGTGGGCTGGGAAACTACGCAGATATTTGGTTAGAATTTCATCCAAAAGAAAAGGTCTTAAGTGAGGATCCAAGGGGCTCTTCTATAAATAAAGCGCTTGAACTTTAGGACATGGCCTTGTCGACTTCTGTTTTTAGATGCCCCTGGATGTGTGGAATCAGCTGTGAAAGGGATGCTGAATATGAAAAAAGAGGCTCTAGGTTCAAATCCATTTACTTGTTAGCTGTGTTCAATTATTGGTCAAGTTCTCACATGGAGGAGGGCAGAGCCAATAGTAATGGGTAGAAGATGCAAAGAGACAAACTGAGGCTTGATGTCAGGGCTGGGGGGGAGGGGAGAGGCAAGAAACACCCTGTAAAAATGAAAGCTGGCCAAAAGTGTCATGGGCTCCCCCAGAGGTGTTGGTGGTCTCCAAGCAGAGGCTGCATGCCCACCTGTCAGGAGGGTCATGGTGGAGATTCCTTTGTTCAAGGCTTGTACTAGACACTGCCAGAGGCCCTTCTAATTCTCAAAATCTGTGACAGACGTGTGACCTTGGACAAGTCATTTTTCTGAGCTTCAGTTTCCTTTTCTACAAAACAAGGGAACTGGACTTGGTGTTCTCTGAAGGCCTTTCTGGTTCTACCATCTTTGACCCTATTTCATTTGCTTCAGGCGCATTCCAGAGAGCTGAAGTTACTAAGTAAAAGGCCTCAGTTTAAGTGAGGTACAATTATTTCACACTGGTGTGTACCTTCTTTGCTACTGTTCTTACATCAATGCTTGGGCTTAGGGTGTCCCCCCAGGTAGAGTGGAAGCTTCATGAGGGCAGTAAGGAATAAGCTCCTGTCCTTCCTTTGATCCCAAGTAAGCCATCAGAGTCCTGAGCACACAGAAAGCCTTCATTAAAGGCGTACTGACTAGAGGAAGAGCTCCGAGTCTTCTGCCTTGGTCAATGGCCTGGCACACAGTTATCCTTAGTCTGCACTGAGCCCCAGCAGGAGTTTCTCTCACTAGTCAGCAGTGTCTGCTTCAATGCCTATGTAGCTCTAATTTTAGAATGAATGCTACCCCTAGGGTTAGGGTTTGAAGTGCATCTGAAATAAAGGAAATAATCTCAAAAAAGATGGAGCTGGAAAGGGCTTCAGAAAACTTTTAGTTAGGTTCTCAGGTCCCCTGGATGCAAAGAGGTCCCACAGGTGCCAGGGCTGGGGATGCATTCTACGGGGCTCAATCAGAGAGAAGAATGAGTGAGTGGACATTCGGATTACTGATCTCTCCATGTAGACACTGTCAAGGTATTTGGAGACACCCAGAGCTAAGGCCCAGCAAGCCAGCTGTGCCCTGAGCTTGGCATAACAACAATCCTTTGCCCTCTGGATGATCTCACCCTTTGGCAAAGTGTATTGCTTTGACTGGCACCAGGTGTTCACTGAGGGATTTATGATTTTCATATTAATCCATAACTGTTTAGATTTGTTGGAGCTCCTCCAATTCCCAGGGACCTAAGAGTCAATGCGCTGCAGCCTAATACCATCTATCAAAATCTCCTGACATGCTAACAACTCCTGCATTCCTGTGCATCTGTAACCAAACCAGATACTGCACTCCTGTTCCCACCACGCTAACTCTGGTTCTGCACCCCACTGAATAATCACGGGGCTCAACGACCCTGAAGACGTCAGACAATCAACAGTCAACGTAAGAAACGTTCCCACAGGACCCAGGAATGCCTACATCATCCATGCACGAGCCTGCTGTGGGGCCTGCTAAGAATGATTGTGTTGTTGTCCACCCACTTGTGGTTTGTATGTATGTAAGACCTGCCTTGGCGCCAGTGTGGTAAACTCTCCTTCGCAGGAGGGTGGGGCTTCTGCTTGCAAGCATTTTCCTCACTCTGAGATTAATTAAACTTCTGTTTAATCCCTGACACACCTGCCTCTGGCCTGCTACGTTCAGCTCGGGCCGTTTCGAAGTTAGAGGCTGGTTCTGGACGGGTTGACAACACACAGGGGCTAATTGGATGGGGTCCCCTGTGAGAAGCTGGAGCCCAAAGATCCACAGATGACCGCAAGCTGGCAGGATCTCATGGGCACTGGGACCAACTCCCAAAGAATCCCCACCCCCACAGACACAGCAAGTGGCCATCCACCTTTGGCTCCTAGACCCCCAGCAAGGGCTGAGGGAAAGGATCCTGGGCAGTCCCTTGGGAGGCAGCTGATTTCACTTTGTCATGCCACTGAGAGTTTTTCCTGGCTTCAACCCTAAATTTGCCCTAAATTGTTTCTTTGTGACTTCAACTCATGACTTAGTTCTGCCCTCTGGGGCTAAGCAGAACAAATTCAATCCCTGTTCCGAGTGACAGACCTCGAAAACCTTGCAGACTGCTCTCATGTCCTCCTTGAGTCGTCTGTTCTAACCCTCCACAGGGTCTTCAATGAATCTTCAGGGGGCAAGAGCTGGAGGCCAGTCACCCACTTTGCTGCTCTGCTTGACAATGTTCTTCTGGGAATGAAGCCCCCCAAACTGAGCAAAGCACCCGAGGGGTTCAGTCTTCCCAGAGTAAAATAGAGGAGAACTGTGTTGCAACTTGTACCCCTGGCTTCTGGTTCCACCTTCAGGGGCTGAGAACAAAGCTCATCCCTCTCCCCACTGATAATCCCCATTCCACAGAAGACAAGGTTAAAATTCTTAGAAAGGATTTGTCTAAGGTCGCACACACAGAGCTGGGATTTAAAACCCAGGCGTTTTAAATGCCAAACCAAAAACACTTTCCATCAGGTACCACGAGTTCTCAGGTATTGGCATTTTAGGCAAAATTTAAGACCAGGCTGGCTGGCACTGGATTGAAAAATACCACTTCAACTCGTGATGGAAAATGCTATCCACATGTAGAGAAAGAACTATGGAGTCTGAATGCAGATTGAAGCCGACGATTTGCTCTCTCTTTGTTTTCTTTCTCATGATTTCTCCCTTTGGTTCTGATTCTTCTTTACAACATGACTAATGTGGAAATATGTTTAATATGATTGTACATATATGGCCTATATAAGATTGCATGCCATCTTGGGGAGAGGGAAAGGGGGGGAATTTTAGAACTCAAAAATCTTATAGAAGTGAATGTTGAAAACTAAAAATAAAAAAATAAAAATGCTACTTTTAGCTTAAAAAAAAATTCAGACCGTTTATTTTAAGTGCAATATGACCCTCCCTCCACAGTGGGTAGCAGAGTCCAAAGGAAAACTCACTGATTTGTAAGTCATATGACTTTGGTGCAAATCTATCTTCTGATGCTGTGACCTGTGTGACCTTGGACAAATCATTTATAACCTTCCTGGGCCTCAGTTTCTTCATCTGTAAAATGGGGGGCTAGGAATAGATGGCCTCAGAGGTCCATTCTATTAATTAGGGGGTTCATGAGATTAAAATTATTTTTGTAATAATATTAAGATGTTTCCATTTCTAATACAGTAAATAGAAGACATTTATTAAGCACCTGTATTTTGTGCCAGGTTCTGTTCTAGGAGCTCAGGGAAGAAAGGGGAAAACGAAGCCATTCCTGCCCTCACATAGCTTACATTCTAACAGGGTAGAGTGTACCCTGTAGGCAATGACAGAAATCATTTTGTAAATGAATATGAGGTGGTTTGGAAAGGGAAGGCACCAGACTTCCATCCCCAGATCATCTGTGAACCATGGGAAGATCCTTGAATAGTAATTGGCATAAAGTCCAGGCCCTTGGATAAAGACTGAGCTATGTCCATTCCCCTGCCCCCACTGCCAGAGCAAAAAGCAGCTCATTCAAACAACATTTTTTCTGCTATTTAACCGTTAGGTCCTAGATCCTTGGCAGGGCTTCTTGGACTCTCAGGGCCGTGAAATGGTTTTTTGCTGAGGAATCTGGAGGCCAAACTGAAGGAATCACTGTGGGAAGATTCTCAGAGGTTACTACCAGTCAAATTATTCAACAAGCATTTCTTAAGCACCTACTATGTGCAGAGATAGGTGTATGGGGTGTTCAGGGCACACTAGCACCTCTGGTGTGAGGGCTGGCCAAGCGTTTTCAGGGTTGCTCACCCACCTTTGGGGTCCACCTTCATCCAACTCTCACCTGTGGCTCCAAGAAGCTGTAGCATGTGCAGCAGCCTCTACACCAGGTTGAGGGTAAGTGACAGACCTCAAAGCTGTCAGTGAGTTATTGGGGTGTCTACCCCAAGCATGTGAAGACATCTCCCCCATGGAATGGGTGGATGAGAACAATTTGTTCCAATGGCCATGAAAGTGGCCGACACAGGTGCTGTGGAGGCTTAGAGCTTGGTCAGACATCAAAGATGCCAAGATCTCCCCGGCATCCTGGGCTGTTGCCAGTTGTCTTGACTTTTGTCCTGCCTCTGGACTTCGATGACTCAGGAAGAGAGTGAGGCTGACAACTTTGTGCAGCTTTGCCTCACTTAAGTCCAATTCACCCGTAAGTCAAGATGTCATAATGTCCTCTTAGGAAACAAAGGACAAAAACCACAACCATGTGCAAGATCCAGGGCTAGATTCTGGAGATAAAAAATGACTCACTTCCCCCCCTTAAGGAATTTACTTTCTATTGGTGAAGAATAGAGTTGGGCAACATATTCATTGATAAATATAATACAAGGTAGAGTATGATGGGGCAAAAGGGTGATCTAAGCAATGTGCCCCAGGAAAACTTGAGGAAGGAAGGGTACTTTCAGCTGAGAAACATGGAAACCTTCATGAATTCCTGAGCCAGCATCAGAGAACCAGGTCAGCAAAAACCTCATCTGTTCAGATAAGAAGACATACATGTCTTCCATTGATACAAACTCAGGAATCCAACATCTCAGGCTCATAGATTATTTTCACGATCTGCCCCCTCATCCTGTCATTTTTCTTCTCCCCTTCATGGGTCCCATTAGTCATCTTGGAACCAGAGCCCTAATGTTCTTGGCTTTTGAGATTTAATCGGATTTAATCACGAACAAGAAAATAAGTCTCTCATCTCCCCTCCCCTGGCTGAAGTGAAATAATATTTGCAAACAATTTTCATTTTGACAAGAAAGAAGCCTCGGTATTTTCAACAAACTGGTGGCAACATTCTGGGATGGAGGCTGAAAGATAATTGTCCTTCATCCAATGTAAAAGCCACTGTCTCTTCATGTGCTCAGTTGTCTTTCCATTAATGGAGACGCATTACATCCCTTTGAGTTGATTTTCCTATGGGTGATGATGGAACGATGCTGTGCTTTCTCCAGCTCCTCCCTGAAGATCCAGGGCACCCAGAATCATGGCTGAGAGGCCAAGGGCATAACCATTACAAACCTCCTTGGCCCTAAGCTCTCACCTATCACTATGGTTTCATTCTTTGGTTTCAGTTGTGAGCAATATTGCTTCATGTTTCTTTCCTGGAGGCTTACTAGGTTCTCATTCCATTGCAGTGAAGGACAACCAAGGACATGTTGTTGACTTAGTGGCTTTTAGACTGGATGAAGGACAGGAGTCTTTCAGCTGCCATTTCAGGATGTTGGTACTAGATTTTGAAAAGAGTGAGGCTTCGTTCACTGTAAACAAACTGTCTGCTCAGACAGATTCATGCTATGTGGCTTTGGGCAAGTTATTTAACTTTTCTTTGCCTCAGTTTTCTCGACTATAAAATGGGGATAATAATACCATCTACCTCACTGAACTGTTGTGAGGATGAAATGAGATATTTGTAAAGTATTCTGCACCGTGCCTGACACACAGCAATACTGTATAAATGCTTATTTCCCTTCCCTCCTTTTCCTTGGTGACATCTGTCTTTTTCAATAATAAAAGCATTTTATGCCTCTTAAAGACATTTTCTAGTGCCTGTACTTAGCAGGTATTTAAAAATAAGGGAAATGATGCTAGGAATCATGCTGTGACATTCCAAAAAAAAAAAAAATGATCCCTTGTTTTTGGTCCCGGCCTCTATTGGGGTAGGCTATGTCTGCTTTGGACCTATCCCCTCCTCCTGCCTTCCACCCCCTTTTCGTTTCTTTTTTTCCTGGAAATTGTTGGAAACTTCCATGCCCCAAACTAGAAGCTTCCCTCGCTCATATGTATACAAAATGGAGCCTCACTGGCGAATCCCCCATGTTTTGGCCCATGATATCAGAGACCAATTAAAACCAAAGGAACCAATTAGACTTCTAGCACCTGTCCCCTTTCTAAAAACCCGTGGCTCTCACCGGTATCATGTAGTATCATCGTTGTATCCCACTCTTGTCTCTTGTAGCCTCGATATTCCCACCCCCAGGGTGTCTTCTTTGGAATTCCCTTGTGGAAGCTAAAAAACCAGAATCAAGTTCTATGGCTTCACGTATTCGTTGGGCTGAATCTTACGTGAAGCCTTCTTTAAGTCCCCAAATGGCTGAAAAAGACTGGTACTGATACCAATATTGATTGCTCTAAAGAAAAAAACATGTTTTTCCTTCTTGAGTAGATAAGGCTTTCCCCCCAGATAGAGCATTTGGAAGACATGAGGATCTGAGCTGGAATAAACAGTAAATTCTGGGAGAAACAACTGAAATATTATGTTCTAATAGCAACAGGCATCTTGTAAAAGTCCCTCCAGTCTGCTCCACCCCCCATCTTTGGGAAATATAGGTCAACCCCACGGACACTTTTCCCCAGGCTCTGTTAGCTCTCTTTGTTTCTTCAATACTGCCACATAGGAAGAGCAAGCAGCTAGGACAGATGGCATGAATTCAAGGTAACCTTTAAACTTGGAGTTTCTTGAGATCAGGGATTGACTTTTGCCTTTCTTCATGTCTCCAGAACCTAGCAGAGAGCCTGGGACATGGCCAGTGATTAATAAATGCAGTCAACAAGACTGACTGATAGCTCTTTAATTTCATCTTGTGCCTCATTAGATGTATAATTGTTTGGCACAGGACACAACAAATATAATTTCTAATATCATGTGGGACTTTTGCCCACACATACCTACACACGGCCACGAATATATGCACACACCCACACACATGCCTGTACATACATAGGCACTATATTTTTAAATTTCCAAAAAGGTCTGTGAACTTGAGTTGGAATGATGAGATTATGGAGCAACTGGGTTTCAACCCTCCCTTAGCCATTTGCTAGCTGTGCTACACAAGCTTTAGACGCTGAACAACTCACTTAAGGTCTCCAAACCTCAGGTTCACCACGTATAAGATGGAGATAACGATATCTACCCTGTCTACCTTCCACTGCTATATGACAAATGAATGAAGATAAATGTGAGAGCCCTTTGGAAAACCATGAACCTCTACTCACATCTATAGTATTATGGCTAATCTAATTATACAAACATTTATTAGGTAGATACCGGATTCAGAGTACTGTGCTAGAGATTGGAGGAGATACCAAGTTTAGATAAGATTTGGTTCTTGCACAAATGTAACTTAAAGTCTAGGACACATACACGGATAGCAACTGTATCATGAAATATATGACTCTGGAATCCCTCACCAACCCCAGACTCTGTACTGGTGTGTTTCGGGTAATTACAGTTATGTAAATGTAGTTCAAGCCCCCATCGGTGTATTCTTTTCTCATAGAACAGGAACTATAAATCAAATAAATAAAAAAATTTAAGACAAAATAGAAAAGTAAAAGTAAATGACAAAAGAAGAATCAATCTCCTGTCAATCTTCCATAGATTTCCATACCACCAATAGGGGAAGTTGGGAACACTGTGTGGACAGTGCCTGATCCTAGGGTTGCATCCTGACTGCCACATTTCTTATAGATCCATCTCCTAGCAACTATGCTTTCCAGTCGCTCAATTTGATCTCCACAGCTGCTGCTCTCTGCTTCTAATGCTGTTGCTTTTTGTTTCTCCGCAGAGCTGGTAAGCTTCCTCTACTCTGCCAATCAGCTGTTGCTGATATTCTTAGTTAGGACCAAGAGACCTAAAGGTCAAGATGATTTCTTTCAACCATGGTCACTTCCCATCCCCCCCCCAGCCTCATGGAAGGACTTAGTAATACCAGAAGAGAAGGAGCACAACTCTCTCATATAGCTGCATTCAGTTCACCATCACCCTTATACTGTAGCACAAAACCAAAATCAATTAACAAGCATTTATTAAGTGCTTACTGTGTTCCAAGTTCATTATAAGTGATCTAGAGAAGTGTAAAAACAAAGTGCTCAATTAAGTACACCAGAAGAAAAGTTGTTACTAGTAACTAGCAAGGTCAGGCAAAACTCCATGGAGGGTGTGGAATTGGAGCTCAACTTTGAAAGATAGATAGGAATTGAATAAAGAAGACATTTTAGAAAATGGAGATGAAAATTTGCCTGTAATAGGTCCATCCTTCTCTTATTCACATCTTTCTTCTAGTCTGTGTCCTGTGGAATTCCCTACACTTATCCTAAGTACAGAATAATCAAATTCAAATATTTAAGGACACCTTGAGGATACCTAACTAGAACATGTTCTGACATCATCCTGGTGGTCCCCTGTAGAAACACCCATTGATGGGGACCATCTGCTCTCCCCAGACCTGAGAATGTCAAAGCCACTTTACAAAGCTACTGTATCATTGTTTTGCAAATAAGGAAGCCCAGGCTCAGGGAACTTGGCAAGTTGCCCAGAACTAGAATCAAAATGAAAATCTCCTCCTGATGTCTCATCTTATAGCTTGGTCACTGGAGAAGAGTTCTTAAGGAATGAAATTTCTCATTTTCAAATTCTATATTCTTAGGCATAAGACTCTCTATTTCTCTGCCTGCCCCACTCCCCGTCTCTCTATCCCTCTCTGTCTCTGTGTCTCTCTGTTTTTGTCACTTTGTATTTCTTTCTTCCGTGTCTCTGTCTCTCTTTTCTTTTTCAAAGGCCAATGGTACTTTCAGTGTTAAGAATCCATTTGGGGGAAGTAGCTTCCAGCTACAGCCAATTAGCCCTGTTTTTGGCAGTAGCCTGGAGAATGTAGTCAGCACTCCCAGAACCGCACTGCCTGCCTTTCTGGAAAGCTCTAGTCAGGTCTTTTGTTCCTGGAAAAGTGACTACAGATTGATATCATTCCATTATCATTCAGTGAGTGTGTTACCCACCCTTGGTAATGCTTCTATTGGGAGCACTTTGCTTATCACTCCTAGTCATTGGCTTCTTCTTTCTTTCAGGTCTCAGCTCCAACTCTCAACTGGGAAAGATTGTTTCAATGGACCAAGGATGGTCTGTTACCTAAAGAGGCCATGAAATAGAGAGTTCACATATATTTGTAACCTGTGGCCAGAAACCCTAGCTCTAAGTGGATTGAGTTCAATTTTCTTAAAAAAAAAAATCTCTCTTTAGCTTCTGTCCTCGCCCAGGGTAGCCCTAGGAACAGAATACAGCTTTTACCTAGATCACTACAGTTGTGGGTGGAAAGGGCTCTTGACTCCTGCATAAGCACTCAGGTAAACTACATATATGTGTGATGTAGGACAACCTTTCTTTCTTCCCACAGAGAATGCAAGCTGCACAAAGAATTCACAGGAGTCCATAAACAGGCAAGCATAACTTACCTTTCCTCTCCAATGGGTCTCAGGGATAAGCAGCCATGGAGAGCCCATCTTGGAATTAGCAATGGTGGTAACCATGGTGGTAACGCTTGTTGTTGTGTGGTTTGCCCTTCATTCTCAAAGAGGACCATGACATCAGGAAGATGATGCCATGACTTGCAAGGGAGGGCAGAGCCATAGAATGATGAGAGTCTGTGCACTGTTCTTCTAGGGGGGTGGCATTAAACACAAGCTGGTCATTACCAGGCCATTCCTTCATGGCCCACTAAGGAGATGTTATTGGACCATAGATTAGCAGCTAGATGGGACCTCTGACTCTGACCTCCCCATTGACAGTTGAGGAAACTGAGGGCTGAAAAGATTAGGTACCACACTGCCCCATGTCCATAGCTTATACAGGCCAGTCCTCTAGCTGTTCCTGGTCATTCTCTCTATATATTTATATAACACTGTATGATTTACAAAGTTCTTTCCTTAGGAAAGCAACCTAGGAGGTAACCAGGGCAATTATTATTATCGTATTCCCATTTTGTCAGTGAAGAAAGTAAGGCTCAGGCAGGTTGTCCAAAGCAGTCATCCAACGTTGCTCAAAGTCACACAATTAGTAAGAATTAGAACCAGAGCTTGAACCCAGGTCTTCGGGCTACAAGTCTAGAACTGTTTACAAGCTGCGTGGACCTCAGAGCTGTAAGGGATAAATATTTGCCTACAGGAAGCTAAGTGCCTCAGGCAATGGGACAATTTCTCTGTCTGGCTGGAGAAGACAAAGACAAAAATCTCTCCAGCCCTGGCTTCTTCAGAGCTCTTACTTGTCACTTGTGCCTCCGTCTCTGTCTAGTGGAAACATCTCCGGCTTGTCATTCACTTAGGTCTCTGATCATAATGAAGCAAGACAGTTTCATTCGATTAGGGAAGAGCTTGGTAATAACTGGGAGCATTGTGGTAGTTAATATAATCTCTCCCGTGAATATTTTCACAATTACCATAGTCTTGTTTTCCTATCTCCAACTTCCCCATGGAGGAGTTATCTCTTTTTCCCTCCCTGTTACTTCTGAATTACTGGAGAGTCAACCCAGAAATTTAGTAGCTTACTATAAATTCTCTATCTCTACATAGTACAAGAGCAGCAATCATCTCAGTCACCCAGGCTAGGTGAAGGGAATTAGGGGACGCCTACCCACCTGGAATGGACTTGGTCAGCTCCTGGATTGCATGGCCCCTGAAACACTGCACTGTGGCTTGATCATCATCAATGAAATGGTGGGACAGGAACTGGCTTCTTGCTGGCTGCTCCCAGCTCAAATGAACCCCATCATTTCATGATGGCTATCAGAGGGTAGAAAAATAGAAGGAAACCCTTAAAACTGTCAGTCAAGACCAGAGAGGGACATAGCACAGTGAGAGCCTTTTTACTCTGTTGCGATTCAATCCCCTTTGCCTTGATTTCCCCACTGACCAAGAGAAGCCCTGGTTGTGAGTATTCACCTTCTCTCCATCTTCCCAGACTCCAAATAAAGCCCAGATCGATAGGGAAGCATGGCTCTCTCTCTTACACCTAACATTAGTAGTGTAGAATGAAGTCCATGGCACCATTTTGCACATGAAGAAACAAAGCCCCAGAGGTTAGATGACTTGTCCAAGGTTGCACAGGCAATAATTAGAAGTGTCCTCTTTGAGAATGAAGGACGAACAACAACAAATGTGCGGCAAAGTCAGGATTTGAACCCAGGCCTTTGGATTGCTGATCCAACATTCTTTCTACTACATCCTGCTGCTTCCCAGAATAACAACTCATTTCCCACATATCTGAAACTCTGCAGACAAAAAGCATAACTCTTTAATGAAGATGATAAAATGGAAAAGAAGATTGAATTCCTTCCCTTTTTGCCAATTCAGTGACTCTAAGTCAATGGAATTTCAATTGATTATTGTACATAAGTCATGTAGTAGATGGTTTTGGTTAGTTCAAACCTAAAGTAATTCAGAAATGAATGAAAAGGTCAATATGAAGAATATTATAGCAGGGGAGAAAAGTTGGAGGGTTAGCGAATTGCATGGTAGAGGTGGCACATGAATCCCTTTTGTCATCCTCCACAATGCTGGTTCCTTCCCTCTGTGATCATCTCCAATTAACCTTGTCTCTAGCTTGTGCAGATGTAGGTGGTAAGCGTTTCCTCTGTTAGATTGTGAGCTCCTCAAGGGCAGTGACTGTTTTTGCCTTTCTTTGTCTCATCGGCACTTAGCAATGTGCCTGACACATAGTAGGCACTTAAATGCTTGTTGACAAGATGCATTGACTTGTTATGACCCTAGGCAGCAGTAGATCAAAGATTCAGGACAAGAATCCATTATTACTAGAGGTCAAGCAAGTCTATGAACAAGTGATAGGAGCTAGACCCTGGAGCTGGCTGGGTACGGGCACATGCCTAGCAATCAGAGGCCACGGAAGGTCAGGGGTCAGAATCCAGAAGGGCAGCTAGCATAGTGTCATGTAGGTCAGAGCAAAACAATGAAGTGAAACCAGATGGGATATTAACAAGAACCAAATGGCAAGGAAGGCTTGTAAGGTCTAAGAAAACAATGATTCAGACCAGGCAAGTCATCAGGAACCATCCTCTCAAACCTTTCAAAGGCAATAGCAGTGAGGCCACAAGTCTACATACCAAGAGGTCATGATTGCAAGGAGGCCAATAGGCACAGGTAGACGTCAAGGTTAAGTTCTGGACTACTCAGGAAGCCTCTTTACTACTTTCTGCTTGGGTAAAAAACCAGTCCTGGCATGAAGGTAGCCCAGACCTCTCAAATAAAAATTAAATGGGTATACTTGGATGGAAGAGAAAATGAGGAGAGAGTAGGACAACATGGTCCAATGGGAAGAGCATCAGATTTTGGAGGCTCTGCCATTTAATAGCTGTGTCCTTGGGAGAATCACTGAACCTCTGAATCTCAGTGTTCACATCTTTACAAAGGACTTGGATTAAATGCCTCTGGATTCTCTTTAGGGATAAATCTATGGTCCTAGAAGACATTTTGTAGATCAGAGGAAGAACCCATGGTTTCCAAGAAGGGAGGATTCATGCCTTCTTACACCAACGCCATGAGCGTCAACAAGCTGAAGATGTTTTTTAAGCATCTCCTGTGTTTTGTCTCTCTCCTCTCTCTGTCTGTCTATCTCTGTCTCTCTCTGTCTCTGTCTCTCTGTCTGTCTCTCTCAACAGCTAGCTTTACCTCTCTTCTCCTCCGCCAGGTTCTAAGGCAGGACTTTTTAACCTCAGGTTCATGGACTTGTTTTAATTTATTAAATATATTTTGATGACTGTATTTTGCTATAATTGGTTTCCTTTGTAGGAATACCCCTGTATTGTTTTATGCATTTAAGAACAATGTTCTAAAAAATCTATATAACAATATTATTGTAAAGATAGTGAACTTTGAAAGACTTAGTAATTCTGGTCAACACAGTGACACACCACAATTCATGCTATCCACCTCCAGATAAAGAGCTGGTGGACACAGAGTACAAACTGAAGCGTATTTCCTTTTCTTTCTTTCTTTCTTTCTTTCTTTTTTTTTTTTTGGACTTGGCTAATGTGGAAATTTGTTTTGCATGATTTTGTAATGGGGTTTACTCTTCTTGCCTTCTCAATGGGTGGAGGAGGGGGAAGGAGGAGTGAGAGAATTCGGAAATGCAAATCAAATAAAATTGATTAAAAAAAAAGGACATTGTGCCAAACAGGTCTCCCATAAGCTTCATCAGCCTGCTAATGGAGTCCATGGCATTGAAAAGGTTAAGAACTCTCCATCTAAATGCTTCAGTTCATCCTCATGTGTCATGAGAGAGGAAGGATCTATAAACTAATTACCATTAAGGCATTAGCAACTCACTGGGTTACCCACCCCCAAGCATTTTCCGAAGAAGACTCTGTCAATCCCTTTGCAAAGGCCTTGCCTTCTTCAAGCGCCCATGCCTCCATGGCTCCGGAATGGATAAAGGCAACCCCTTCTCACTGCTTGTCCCCACAAACAGTACTGAAAATGAAAACAGAGAATGCTTGCAAGATTCTAATTCAGTGCTAGCTGTTGCCTTTGGTTTCCTCCGTGCTCATCAGAAGTGAGGCAGGAAATCTGTTTATTCACTGTTTAATTTTTCATCAAAGATGGTCATGGAAAGGATAGCTAGGAGAGCTGAAAATGTATCCTGATAATGAACTAAGCATCATTAAAAAAGAAAAAAGAAACTTTGCACTTGAGCAAAGGGAGTTTATTATTTGAAAAATCTCCCTGGGATTCTATGCTTTCCCATATGGATGTCTTGTCCAAATGCCAAACTATTCTCTGCAGTGTTTACTTTTTTTTTTCTCCAAATAATCCTGCATTATAAGAGGGCAACATTTTCTAGAAGTTTTATGCATAATGCACATCCTCTTGCCTTTCTGGAGTTAGTCCAAGTCTTAAAAAGAATAGAAATAATTTTTTAAAAGCTTAATTGGGCATTTCTTTAAATTCCTCCTTGAAACAGCACATCTTTTTTTTTTTTTTGAACACCAATAGTCTCTGGGTGAACCATGGAACATGATACCTCCCCTTCCTCCAAGCTTGAAGTTGAAGATCACCCAGAGATAAATGGAGGGGTCCAAGTTGGATGTGAGAAGGCTGTGATGCAGAAAGGACATCACCAGAGAAAGGCAGGACCAGGAAAAGGAAAAAAGGAATGGACTTGTGAGAATAAGTTGTCCATGGACATCCTGTATTCTAAAAGAGTCAAGAGGCCTAGAGTTTGAGTTCTTATCTTGCACAGGTCATGAACCCCACGGTTGTCTTGTAAAACCCGTGGGTTCCTTATCATAGTCATGTTTGAAATACATCAGATAAGACACATGGGGTTATAAAAGAAACCAACTATATTGAAATACAGTTATCAAAAATTTTTTTAAAAAGTTCATAGACCCCAGGTTAAAAACTCTTGATCTAGAGAAAAGACCCCAGTCAATTTGGAGGATTTCTATGGTGAACTTTTGAGAGGACACCACCAAGGTTCCAATGGTATGGACAGGTATGAGTGGGTTTCAATCTGCCTCATCGAAGGGAATATCCACATTGATGAATCCCAGAGACATTGGTATGTTGGTACTAGAGAGGATTATAAGAAAAATTCTACAGAAGTGTGGCCTGAGGAAATGGTGCCCACATAAAGATAACTTCAGCAGGAAGTAAGATAAGATCTTGGCTCAAACCAGGAAAAAAAACTCATACCCATTTTAATAGTCTCTAGAATTTTAAGTAAGAGCAGGGACATGAAGAGCTGGTTTCCCATCCGTGTCTGCTATTTCCAAATTTTTCTCTCCCACCTCCCTAGAGTGTCCTCTGTCTACCTGTCTCCTGAAAGTAGCTCTGGGACCTGCTCCCAGAGATATGCAGTGGGGTCAACCTTCTCTCCACCAATCAGGTGTCATGTCTTTCTCATCAATCTGTGCATTGATCTGTGGAAAGCCCCAGGCTTGGGTGGAAGCTGGCTAACATTTAAAATGAGGTATTGAACTAGATGACTTCCAAGGTCCCTCCCAGCTGCACATCTATGAGCCTAGGAATTTGATCCTCACAGTTAGAGTTTTCTGAGTCCTCCTTAGCAGTTTACCCTTAAGGGTGTGCTTACTTTCATCATTTTCTCATGGATTTTTGATTTGCCAGAATTGAGAGAAGCTTCCAGAGTGGATATAGTTAGAAAAATTGGTCAAGAGTCCAACTCTGATGCTTACCGACTACATCCCTAAGTAAGCTCTTGCCTTACACCAATGCCATAAACCTCAACAAACTTAAGATGTTTTATGAGCATCTCCTGTGTTCTCTGTCTCTGTCTCTATCTCTCTGTCTCTCTCTCTCTGTGGGTGTGTGTCTCTCTATCTCTCTGTCTCTCTCTCAACAACTAACTTTCTCTCTCTTCTCCTCTTCCAGGTTCTAAGGTGGGACTTTTTATCCGCAGGTTTGCATAGTTCTTGGAGACTCACTTTCCTCTTCTGCAAAATGGTGACAGTAATGCCCACCTCCTAGTTCTGTTAAGGAACATAAATAAGATACTATATGTATGCAAAGGACTTTGCGGACCTTAAAGGGCTATGTACATATCAGGTTCTTTTAATTTGTTTGGCATCTGCATGATGTAGGAGAAAGAGTACCAGAACCAGAGTCAGGAAAGATCTGGGTTCAAATCTCACCTCTGATGATTACTCTGTGTGACTCCTTGACCTTCCTGAGCCTGTGTCCTCCTTAGCACTTAGCACTTAATAAGTCTAAAATGTCAGCGACTGGGAGCAATGGTGGATACTTCTTTTAATAGGAAAAAATACTTCTGAAGATCCTTGTGTGTTTTTGATAATGAGATCTGGACTTTGGCTTGTCAAGAATAGAATGCTGTCAGGAGTGCATAGAGCACTGGCCCTGAAGTCAGGAGGACTTGAGTTCAAATGTGACCTCAGACCAAAGTACTTGACACTTACTAGCTGTGTGACCCTGGGCAAGGCACGTAACCCCAATTGCCTTTAAAAAAAAAAGAATATAAAAATTTTTTTTAAAAAAGAACAGAATGTGGGGGCAGCTAGGTGGCACAGTGGATAGAGCACCAGCCCTGAAGTCAGGAGGACCTGAGTTCAAATCCGGCCTCAGACCAAACACTTGACAAGTACTAGCTGTGTGACCTCGGGCAAGTCACTTAACCCCAATTGCCTTATCCCCCCCCCCAAAAAAAGAATAGAATGCTGTCTTCTTTTTCAGTCGTACGTACCTTATTTTTCTTGTGTTTTTTTTAGAAATTGTTAACTTGTATTCTGTTACCTTAATTTCAAAATATATCCACCCCCCTTCACCTCCTATGTCACCAAGAATGAAAAAAAAAAGTGTTCAACAGAAATAACCAATTGATTCTGATTAAATATGAAATGTTCTGTACTCAGAAGCCCTACCCTGCAGAGAAGCTGCATTTTCTTAAATAATTTCTGTATACAGATTTGGTCATTATAATCACACACCCTTTGGTTTCATATTTTTATATGTCACAAAGTGGCACAAGGGATAGAGCGCTGGAATTAGAGTCAGGAAGACCTGAGTTCAAATATTGCCTCAGACACTTACTTGTTGTGTCACCTTGAGCAAGTCACTTAGTCGCTGTGACCCCTGGTTTGCTCATCTGTAAACTGGGTCTAATAATATACCTACCTAACAGGGTCATTCTCCTCTGAGATCACTGCCTTGTTATAGTGGAGGAGCTTGCATAGCTCAATGAAACTATGAGATGTGTCATGCAGAGTTACCCAAGACAGACAGGTCAGAGTGGAGAGTTATGACAGAAGGTGATCCACTAGAGAAGAAAATGGCGAACCACCCCACTATTTTTGCCAAGAAAATCCCATGGACAGTACTAAAATGACAAAAGATTGACACTGGAAGATGAGTCCCTCAAGTAAGAAGGTATCCAATATACTACTGGAGAAGAGCAGAAGATAACTATAAGTAGCTTCAGTACTAATGATGAAGCTGGGTCAAAGCCAAAAGGAAGCTCAGCTGTGGATGTGTCTGGTGATAAAAGGAAAGTCAGATGCTGTAAAGATCAATATGGCATAGGACCCTGGAATGTAAGATCTATGAACCAAGGTAAGCTGGATGTGGTCAGACAGGAGATGGAAAGATCAAACATTGACACCTTGGGTGTCAGTGAACTTAAATAGATGAGAACGGGTGAATTTAATTCAGACAATCACTACATATATCACTGTTGGCAAGAATCCCTTAGAAAAAATGAAGTAGCCCTCAAAGTCAATAAAAAGGTGAGAAAAGCAGTATTGGGGTAGAATCTCAAAAATGGCAATGAAATCTGTTCAAATTCAAGGCAATCTTTTCAACATCATAAATACAAGTCTACACTTCAACCATTGATGGTGACAAAGCCAAAGTTGATCAGTTCTATGAAGACCTACAACAGCTTCTAGAAATAATACCAAAAGAAGACATCTCATCATACTAGATTGGAATGCTAAAGTAGGAAATCAAAAGATAATTGGAGTAACAGGCAAGTTTGGCGTTAGAGTAGAAAACGGAGCAGGGCAGAGATTATAGAGGTTTGTCAAGATAACTCGCTGGTCAGAGCAAACACTCTTTTTCAACAACTTAAAAGGTGACTCTACACATGGACATCATCAGATGGTCAATATGGAAATCAGATTGATTACGTACTTTGCAGCCAAAGGTGGAGAAGCTCTTTACAGTTGGTTACTGAAGCTGACTGTGACTCTGATCATGAGCTTCTTATTGCAAAATTCAGACTTAAATTGATGAAAGTAGGGAAAGCCATCAGATCATACGGGTGTGACCCAAATAACATCTCATGAATATGAAGTGGAGGTGATGAACAGGTTTAAAGAATTAGATCTGGCAGATAAAGTGCCTGAAGAACTATGAACAGATGTTCACAGTATGAACATGAAGTAGCAACAAAAAACATTTCAAAGAAAAAGAAGAGCAGGAAAGCAAAATGGCATCTGATGAGGCTTTACAAATAGCTGGGGAAAGAAGGAAAGGAAATGGAAAAGGCAAAAGGGAAAGACATACCCAACTGGATGCAAAAATCAAAAGAATAGCAAGGAGAGACAAGAAAGTTTTCTTAAATGAGCAATGCAAAGAAATAGAAGAAAACAATAGAATGGGAAAGATGAGGTCTCTTCAAGAAAATTAGAGATATTAAGGGAAAGTTTTGTGCAAAAATGGGCATGATAAAAGACAAAAATGGTAGGGATTTAACAGAAGCAAAAGAGATTAAGAAGAGGTGGTAAGAATACACAAAAGAACTATACAAGAAAGATCTTAACATCACTCATCACCATGCTAGTGTGGTTACTAACCTAGAGCCAGACATCCTGGGGAATCAAATCAGGTGGGCCTCCAGGATCATTGCTAACAACATGATTAATGGAGGTGACAGAATTTCAGGCCAGCTATTTAAAATCCTAAAAGATGATGCTGTTAAAGTGCTGCACTCAATATGACAGCAAATTTAGAAAATTCAATAGTGGTTACTGGGCTGGAAAAGATCAGTTTCCATCCCAATGCTAAAGAAGGGCAATACCAAGGAATATTCAAATTACTGAACAATTGTACTCATTTCCCATGCCAGCAAGGTTATGCTTAAATTCTGCAAGCTAGGCTTCAGCAATACGTGAATTGAGAATTGCCAAAAGAGCAGGATGGTTTTCAAAGAGTCAGAGGAACTAGAGACCAAATTGCCACCATTTGCTGGATTATGGAGAAAGTAAGGAAGTTCCAGAAAAACATCTACTTCTGCTTCATTGACTACACTAAAGCCCTTGACTGTGTGTATCACAACAAAATGTGTTAAAGAGCTGGGAGTACCAGATCATCTTACTTGTCTCCTGAGAAACATGTCTGTGGGTCAAGAAGCAACAGTTAGAACCAAACATGGAACAACTGATTGGTTTAAGATTAGAAAAGGAGTATGACAAGGCTATATATTGTCACTTTATTGATTTAACTTCTATGCAGAGACATCATGTGAAATGCCAGGCTGGATGAAGCAAAAGCTGGAATTAAGGTTGCCAGGAGAAATATCAGCAATCTCAGATACATAGATGATATCACTCTGATGGCAGAAAATGAAAAAAAGAATTAAGAAACCTCTTGATGAGGGTAAAAGAGGAGAATGGAAAGGCTTAAAAGTTTCAAGCTTAACAAAAAAAAAAACAAAAAACAAACAACTAAGATCTTGGCAACTGGTCCAATCACTTCCTGGCAAATAGAAGAAGAAATGGAAACATTGTCAGATTCTATATTCTTGGGCTCAAAGATCACTGAAGACAGCAACTGCAGCATGAAATTAAAAGACATTTGTTCCTTGGAAGGAAAATTACAGCAAATCTGGACAGAAGACTATAAAGCAGAGACATCACATTGCTGACAAAGGTCTGTGTAGTCAAAGCTATGATTTTTCCAGTAGCAATGTATGGCTGAGAGAGTTGCACTATAAAGAAAGCTGTGTGCCACAGAATTGACACTTTCAAATTCTGCTGGAGAGGACTTTCCAGAGTCCTTTGGACAGCAAAATCAAACCAGTCAATATTTAAAGAAATTAATTCATGGGGCAGCTAGGTGGCTCAGTGGATAGAGCATTGGCCCTGGAGTCAGGAGGACCTGAGTTCAAATCCAGTCTCAGACACTTGACACTTACTAACTGTGTGACCCTGGGCAAGTCACTTAACCCCATTGCCTAGCCAAAAAACAAAGAAGAAAAAAAAAGAAATTAATTCAGTTTATTCACTGGAAGGTCAAATACTGGAAGCATAAATACTCTGACCACATAATGAGAAGACAGGATTCATTGGAAAAGACCCTGATGTTGGAAAAGATGGAATGCAAAAGGTAAAGGGTGAGATGGACATATAGTGTCATGGAAGCAATGAACATGAGCTTGGACAGACTTTGGGAGACAGTGGAGGATAGAAGGACCTGGCGTGCTATCATCCACGGGGTCATGAAGATCCATGAAGAGGATCATTGTGAGGACAAGATGAGATCACGTGTACAGTGCTTTGCAAACTTCAAAGTGCTGCATCAAAGATAGCTATTCCTCTGATCAAGACAGTGATCCAAGACAATTGCAAAGGACCCATGATGAAAAATGCTATTCACCCCCGAGAGAGAGCACTGAAGACTTTTTGTGCAGATTGAAACGTATATTTTTTAAACTTTCTTAATTTTTCTTTTCTTTTTTTTTTGTCTGTGTTCTCTTTTGCAATATGGATAATATGGAAAATGTGTTTGGCATAACTTCATGTGTATAACTGACATCAAATTGCTTGCCTTCTCAAGGAGTAATTCTGTCCTAACCCTATTTTCTTCCTCAGGAGAACAAAGCCGCTTCATTCTGATTCTTCTGTAAAAAAGCTTTTGTTCCCATATCAGATTGCTGGCTGTCTGGGGAAAGGGAGAGGGAAGGGAGGGAAGGAGGGAGAAAAATTTGGAACTCAAAATCCTACAAAAATGAATGTTGAAAACTGTCTTTACATGTAATTGGGAAAAAATCGAGTACTATTAAGTGTAAAATAAATGGATCAGGCAGTCAGTCAACAAACATTTGTGAAGTGCTAAATGTTGTGCTAAATTCTGGAGATTGTAAATACAAAGAATGAAACACAAAAGAATGTCTTTGTTACAGAAGCACCTCAAAGTCAACACTGGAGACATTTACTTTGTCACTTGGTTCATTATATTCCTCTGCGACCCCTTCCCACCAGGGGCTTTGCCATCTCTAACTCAGCTGGGATAGGATCCTGGCTACTCAGGAGGAGTGGAGCAGATGGCACTGGTGCCCTGCCCATTAACTGCTCCTGCATTAGTAGAGGGCATCAGTGACAGAGATGGCTTCAATGGGGTCAGTAGAAGCAGCAATGAAGATGATAGCATTGGAATCCAATTCACGGGTTAAGTGCCTACTGTGTGCAGGACAGCATGTCCTAGACTTGGAGTTCTAATCCCACACTTGATGGCTGAGTGATCACGGTCAAATAACCTCTTGGAGTCCGTTGTCTTACATGAAAATTAGGAATGAGGAGTAAGGCAGAGAGCTGAATAGAAGGCCAGCCTCAAAGTCAGGAAAACCTGGGTACAAATCCTGCCTCAGACTGACTAGCTATGTGACCCTGGGCAAAAGACTTGGCCTTTCTATGCCTCAGTTTCTCCATCTGTAAAATGAAAGGATTGGCCTCCATGGCCCCAAAGGTCCCTTCCAGCTCTAAATCCGTAATTATGACCATTACTTAGCCCCTCAGTGCCCCAATCAACTCTAGAACTATAAATCATATGCAAATTGCCAATCAACACGGGTGGAAGGATTTTCTGCACTGAGATGACGCACATCAGTGCAACCACTAGTTCAGGTCAAACAAACAAACAAGCAAATTAGCAAACCAAATCCCTCCAAGTTCAAGGTATCGGGCCAGGTGCTGCAGATTCAAACACAAAGAAAAAAGCACCCCAGGGCCTGACTTCAGGGAATTTCCATTCTATTTGGGGGAGGGACACAATAGTACATAGATAATAACAGCGAATAGAGAACTTTAAGGTTTGCAAAGCATTTTACAAAGATACTGGATCCTCACAATAGCCCTGCCTGGTAGGTGCTGTTTATAGGAGAGACAGAGATTAAGTGAATTGGTCAGTCACACAATTAAGTGCCTGAGGCAAGATTTGAACTCAGATCCTCCTGACTCCTAGTGCAGCATGCCTAGCTGCCTCATAGAGGTGGGAGAAGGCTGGAGGCAAGGGTGTGTGATTAGCCCTTGAATTGAGCCTTGGAGGAGGGGAAGGATTCCGAGAGTTGGTTAGGGGCTGAATTCCAGGATTAGGGAGAAGCAGAGACAAGAGATGGAATGCTGCCTTTGGGGAGCAGCAGGTACGCTAGGAGTGCCCAGAGCAGAGTAAAGGGGAAAAGGGCTAGAGAGGGGGGTTGAAGCCAGGTATTAGAGGGCTTCCAGATGCAATGAGCTGCCTAGGGAGGTAGTGAGTTCTCCATCCCTGGAATTCTTCAAGCCAGAGACCGGATGACAGACAAGCGTTAGGGTTGCTGTTCAGGAATGGTTTGGACCAGATTCCTCCATCCACCTCTGAGATGCGATACTTCTATGACTATATAGGTCAGGGGTGGGGAACCCGCAGCCTCGAGGCCACATGTGTCCCTCTAGGTCCTCAAGTGCTGCCCTTTGACTGAATCCAAACGTCACAGAACAAATCCCCTTCATAATAGAATCTGTTTTGTAAAACTTGGACTCAGTCAAAAGTCAGCACCTGAGGACCTAGAAGACCACGTGTGGCCTCGAGGCTGCAGGTTCCCCACCCCTGATAGGGAGTATTCCACACTGACTTTCCACTTGGTGTGAAATCCTTGGATCTCAGAAGCCCTGGATTCCAGTCCTGCCTCTGACATTCCCTGGGCGGCCTTTGACAAGTCACTCTAAGGTTTGGAAAGCCTTAGTTTCCCTCCTTGTAAAATGAAGGTCTTGGGGTGAATGACTAAAGGCCTTTCCAGACTTGAGCCTCTGATCTTGCCTCTCACTCCCATGAATCAGACCTACTCTTGTGGTTACAGCACCACACCAATGGGGCCAAGGTCATGAATTTGATTACTTTGTGTGCACTGGGAAGAGCGCATACCCACAGCCCAGGCAGTCATGGGCATTCCTGGGAAACAAATTCAAAGGGCATGTCAACCATGTTCTCAAACAGAGGACAGAAGCCTGTTAACGTTGTTTCTCCTGACAACATGGCTCTGACAAATGAGCAAGCTTGTTAAGGGCCACAAATCCCAAGGGAACCAGAAATCAAGAAGAAAGGAAGAGAAAAGACATACAGCATTTATCTCTAGGAAGTCACAGTCAGTCAGCACACACTTACAAAGGGCCTCCTATGTGTCAGGCACTGTGCTGAGCATACGAACTTCCCTCAAATGAAAACTGGATGTTGGACAAGCCTGACCCCAGAGAAGAGACATGAGAAGGCATCTCCCCGTGAATCTTCAAAGGGTTGGGGATTTAGGAGTGTGGGAACAATGAGTGTAAGGTCAGACTTTTTTGATACGTTAGCTATATTTGATGATCTGTCTTTCCTCTCTTTTCAATTTTTTTTCTTGTAGGGGAGTTCTCTGGGAAGAAGAGGGAGATGTACATTAGGAAATACAGCTGACAGTATTCATTAAAAGAATTTTTTAAGTCACTTAACTGTTCATACCCTTTGACTAAGCAATCTCACTTCTGGGCATGTAGCCCAAGGAGGTTGAAGGCAGAAAGAAAGGTCCAATATGCACCAAAATATTAATAGTAGCTCTTTTGTGGTAGCAAAAACTAGAAATAAAATAGGTGCCAAGAAGCTGATGGAATATCATTGCATTGCAAGGACTTGTATGTCCTGATGCAGAGCAAAGGAAGTAGGATCAGGAGAAAAAGTTACACAACGATTACAATAACGGAAAAGAAAACAATTCCGAATGCCTACCATTCTGGAGGCCCAATATTAAATCCAGAGGCCAAATGACCATGGATGTTGAATGTGTATACGTGCAGACGGACGCGTCCGTGGGGTCGGTCAGCTTTGTGTGACTGCTCTTCGTTACGTGGTGGGTTCCCGGGAGCTTGGAGGAAGATGTTTAGGGAAATGATGACGATATTTAAAAAACTAACCTATATGAATCCCAGACCCCAGAATTTGGGTTGGAAGGGACCCCAGTGACTGCCTAGTCTAGCCCACACATGAAAGGAATTAAAACTGCTATGAACAGAGCAAGGGATGGCCTCACCTTAGCCTGAAGACCTCCTCCGCCGCCTCTTCACAATGCTCTCGTGCTTTCCCGGTCACCAGTGGAATGAAGTAAGGCTGCGTGCTCGCTCTCATGCTCTTTAGCATGATGTTTTCAGCCATGTTATCAAATGATTTCAATGAGGATGAACACGGCATCAGGCATCAGGGTCAGCTACTGTGCTGATGGCAAACTCTTCAACTTGAAAAGATTATAAACGAAGACCAAAGTGGAAGGAGTGTTGGTGCACAATTTTGTTTGCAGATGATTGTGCACTCAGCGCAGTCTCTGAAGCTGAGATGCAACAAGGGATGCATTCAACAGCAGAGGCTGCTTGTGATGATTTGACCTAATAATTAACACCAAGAAAACACAGGTGTTCCATTAGCCAGCACCACACCATCCATGTGGAAAAGTTCTAAATGCTATGAATAAGTTCACTTACCTTGGCAGTGTACTTTCCAGGGATGTACACACTGATAATGATGAGCTGGCTCAGTATTTGGGAGGCTCTGAAGGAAAGTCTGGGGGAGAAAAGGTATTAGATTGACTACCAAACTGAAGGTGTACAGAGCCCTCGTTGTCGTATGCCAGTGAAACCTGGACAGTCTACCAGCGCCATGTCAGGAAACTGAATCGCTTCCTCTTGAGTTGTCTTAGGAAGAGTCCGAAGATCACCCGGCAGGAGAAGATCCCAGACTCTGAGGTCCTTTCTTGAACTAGACTGCCAAGCATCCAAACTCTGCTTCAGAGAGTGCAGCTCTGATGGGCTGGCCACATTGTTTGAATGCAAAATGTACGCTTGCCAAAAAGACTCTTTTATGGACAAGCATTCACATGGTGGTCAGAAGAAGTGATATAAGGACACTCTCAAGGTCTCTCTTAAGAACTTTGGAACTGATTGTGTGACATGGGAGACACCAGCACAGGACCGCTCAGCATGGTGTGCCCACCTCCGAAAAGGTGCTGTGCTCTATGAGCAAAGCAGAATTGAAATAGCTCAAGAGAAACACGAGATACTCAAACTTAGAGAATCCATCCCAAAGGTTCACACGGACTATTTGTGCCCGACCTGTGGCAGAACATTCCGAGCTGCTATTGGTCTGGTCAGCCACAGTCAGACACACTGAAACTTGACTCTGGCATCGTGATGCCATTTTGGTCCTCCAAAGGACAACAACCACTGCGTGCTAATCCATGGTCCATGACCAGGCTAGGCCAAAGAGAAATTTGCTTCAGACTCGGAAATTTAGAGGGTGCTAACAGTATTTAACTGAGCTTAGCACCCAGTTAATAAAAGTAACTAGTCTGGAAAGGACACTCCCAGATGGCAACCCCTGCTGCCCTGTGGTGGGGAGCACCTCTGGGGAGCCCTAGGCTCCTCTCATTCCAATGCGGCAGCAGCCTCACATTGCCTTGGGGTCTTAACCCAAAGGGAGGAGTTTCCCGGTTGCAAAGTCTCAGTCTCCCTCTCAGGTTAGTGCTTTGGGGGCATCCCACCCCCAGTGAATTTTCTGGCAAGGTGTGAGCCCAAGTCTCCCCCTGCCTCGGGCAGCTTGACTTTGCTAAGTCTTGACCCAGGTGGCAAAGTGTCCAGGTACAGTACTGAGTTATAAAAGAGGGTGTTAATAGGGACACATGACTAAAGTTTAACCCCGTGTGGGCCAAGTGGTTTTTATTGTTGGTGTTGTTTTCTTTTTGCTTCAGGGACACAAATTGCATCCTTACTCGGTCATTTTGAAAGCATACACTGTTGGTTTACCTGGGAGCCATAGCAAAGAGCATGGATTGTAGCAAAAGCCCTGCCATACCAAGTGCTCTATGGAAAATCTCATCACAGACACTTGCTAGCTGTGTGACCTTAACAAAGCCCCTCATCTCTCCATGCCTCAGTTTCTTCATCTGTAAAATGGGGATAATAGCACCTACCTCTCAGAATTGTTGCAAGGATCAAATGAGGTAACATGTGTAAAGTGTTTTGTAGGCTTTAAAGCACAATGTAAATGCAAATTTAAAAACTAAAAGAACTCAGGATTACCCCCATATTATAATGACCATGAGAATTTTGGTAGAAGATAAATAGTTCATAATTAGATATATTGAGTTTTATATCACTTTAAAATGTATACGGTGCTTTCCCTGCAAAGCAGGAAATACAAATATCATTAACCTTATTTTGTTTTTTGTTTGGTCTTTCCCCAAAATTATATTGGTGTAAGGAATGTCCAGTGTGGAATTACCTCCCATTGATTCAGCTTGGCAACTCATCTGTAACGTATAATCTTTTAAAAATATATTATACTTAATTATATTTATATACTTAAATATATATTTCTTGTTTTTAACATTCATTTTTAAAAATTTTGAATTCCAGATTCTTTCATTCCCTCTCGCCCCTCCCCTGTCCAATGAGAAGGCAAGCAGTATGATGTCAATTATACAGGTGAAGCCATGCAAAACTGATTTCCATATTAGCCACATGAAACTCATAGTCTTGGAGAAAGTTGTCTAGAGCAAGGCTTCTCAAACTTTTTCCACTCATGACCCCATCTTAAACTGTGGGTCTCAACTGTGTGGCCTTAAACCTGGGTTCATGACTCACAGTTTAAGAAGCGCTGGTCTAGAGCACCAAGAGATTGGCTTCTGAGGTCACAAAGCCAGTGTGAGAAGAAGGTAAGCCTTGAACCTAGGTCTTTCTGACATGGGGATAGCCCCTCCATTTCCTATGTCACACTTTCTAGCATCCCTCCAATGATCACATAGCAATTACATGGTGGAGATGGGGTTAGAATTCTACATTTAGGGCTCTTTTCTCCGAACATACATGATCAGGAGTGCTCTTTTGCACTGCTACTATTTTTAACAAAAATGACTCCAAAGATAGGCTTGTCTGATAGAGGTACACCTGGGAAAGATGGTGCCACTATCTTGGTTTTTAGAATAGCTGCTACTCACTGACAGCATCACGCCCTGGACGAGACACAGAAGAAGATGAGGCTGGTACTTTGTGACTACAATGAACACAAGAGTTAAATCCCAATAAGGACTCAACTAGAATGACCTAATTAGGACTGGATTGTGTGCTTGGGCCCTTTAGAACTAGAGACACCATCTTTGTGGCTTCTACATCACTGAGACAAGTTCTTGTGGACAGGAGTGATAGGACTGAATGATAATAAGCCTAACACGCTAGGGGCCCATCCATCTTTATCCCAGCTACGGTCTGAGGGTCAAGGTCATAATAATAATCACAGCTACAGTGTATAGTATATATGTGTATGTGTGTCACACACATATAGACACACATGTATACACACATACACATATATGTATATGTATTTATAGATCACCTTATGGTTCCCAAATCACTTTACATGTGTTATTTCCTTTGACCCTAAACATGCTGCTCATGGGTACAGGTTGATAACAATGAATGATGGAGAGAAGACAAAACTACTCAACTGTCACTTTGCTTCTTTTTTTTTTTTTTCCTACCAAGGGGATTGACCCAGGGATAGAAAGACTTCCTAGCACAAAAATTACTAATAGGGATTTGAGAGCCAAGATTCATGAGGAGATGGAAAGAGAAAACCTAGTAGTCTTTGATGGACTCATGACACCTGTCATGGGTGAACTACATCCCAGGGACCAAAAAAGTGGCAGAAGGGACTGATCAACCCCCAGCCCTGATCTTGGAAAGACTGTGGAAAATAGGCAAAGGATTGGACAAAGGCAAAAAGGAAAAGTAAGAGAATGGGGGCTGCGCCTGTAACCCAGTGTGATTGACTTCGATTCCTGGCAGAAAGTTAAGATGTATTATTAGTGAAGGAATGGTTAAGGAATGTCTAGAAAAGGAAACAATGGTCCCAAAGAATCAGAATGGCTTCATTAAGAACTAGACATACTAGACTGACCTCAGTTCCATTTTCGCCAGAAGTGACTAGAGTGGTAGGTCAGGGGTATCCTGTAGATGCAGTTTACCTCAATTTCAGCAAAGCGTTTAACCAAATCTCTCATATAGTACATAGTGACAAGATGGAGAGAAGTAGCCTGGAAAATACTATGATTGAGTAGACTTGAAATAGCATGAATGGCCAGACCAAAGATGTCAACTTGGAAGGAAGTTTCCAGTGGATTACTTCAGTGATGTGCCCTTAGCCTGGGAGTGTTTTCTTTTCTTTTCTTTTCTTTTCTTTTCTTTTCTTTTCTTTTCTTTTCTTTTCTTTTCTTTTCTTTTCTTTTCTTTTCTTTTCTTTTCTTTTCTTTTCTTTTCTTTTCTTTTCTTCTCTTCTCTTTTCTTCTCTTCTCTTCTCTTTTCTTTTCTTTTCTCTTCTCTTCTCTTCTTTCTTTCTTTCTTTCTCTTTCTTTCTTTCTTTCTTTCTCTTTCTTTCTTCCTTCTCTCTTTCCCTCCTTCCCTCCCTTCCTTTCTTCCTTCCTTCTTTCCTTCATTCCTTTCTCTCTCTTCCCTTCCTTTCTCTCCCTCTCTTTCTTTCTTTCTTTTTTCTTTCTTTCTTTCTTTTAGATGGCACGCTTATTCAGTTTGCAGACAGCATGAAGCTGGGAGGGGATAACTAACACATTAGATGAGGGTGGATGAGTACAAAAATAGCTCAACTAGGCTAGCTTGTTGGGCCAAATCTAACAAGGCCAAATTTAAATGGGGATAAATGTAATGTAAAGTCCTATATTTGGATTAAAATGAGTCAAAGCCATAATCAAAAAATGGCGGTGCAGAAGAATGGCATCAGGCATCTGAAGAGAGTGGCCTGCAAGGTCAATGGGAGTCTAGTGCCACATGGCAGCCCCAAAGCTGATACAGTCTTAGGCTCCATTATGAGAGCCACAGTG
The DNA here is from genome assembly GCF_900497805.2 of Vombatus ursinus. Lineage (NCBI taxonomy): Eukaryota > Metazoa > Chordata > Mammalia > Diprotodontia > Vombatidae > Vombatus > Vombatus ursinus. Next base: position 51,605,470 of record NW_020954577.1, on the reverse strand, counting down.
TCAGGACGGGGGGAAACAACAGCCATCCATAGCGGTCATATGACATCCGGGATGTTGCACTCAGTTCTGGGTACCAGATCTTTGGAAGGACATAGATGAGCTGGGTCAGTATCCAGCAAACGCATTCTAGATGCTGAGGAATCAGAGGAGGATTGGTTGCAGGGATCAGACTGGTTTAAACTGAAAAAGTGATGACTTAGTGGGGACAGAGTAGCTCTCTTCAAGTGTGTAAAGGGCTATCGGGAGGAAAGAAATGAAACTTTTTCTGCTTGGCCCAGAGAGCAGAGCTGGGAGTAATGGAGGAAAGTGGTATGATTTGAATCACTGGAGCCACCCCCAAGCAGAATGAGCCACCCGAGGAGGTGGGGGCTCCTCTTCACACGGAGGTGGGGGCCACTTGCTGGCCACATCACAAAGCAGGGCCTGTTTGGGCCTGGCCTCTGAGGCCCCTTCCCCTTCTGAGACTGTGAGGCCCATTTCCCTTTCCATTAAGCCAAGGCAGGAAGCCGAGGTCATCTTCAAGGCTAGCTCTGAGGTCAAAATGTCATCATTCATTTCTACCTCCAGGTGCTTCGGAAGTCCTGCCTTGACATGAGTCGTCCAAAATTTGCAAACACAGGCTGGTTTTAGAGGTGAAGAAGCCTAGGAATTTTTCCATTGTCCCATGTTGGCATGCTCCATCAGGTAATAAGAAGTGACATCTCTAAGCTTTCCAAAGTACCTCACACACATCCCATTAGAGCATCACAATAATTCTGTGAGGTAGGCACTATGGATAAGTTACTGACATTTTACAGATGAGAAAACTGAGGCTCAGGATCATGCACCCAATAAAGCAAAGAGGTCTCTCATAACTCCTTCTCCCACTACATCACACCATTTCTTTGACCTGGTTTTGATATGATACCCCAGCTTTATAAGATACCTCACCCTAATTCCTCCCTCTGTCACCACCTATATGACCTTCATCTCTCTGGGCCTCAGTTTCCACCTCTGTAAAAATAAAATCATTGGACCACACAGCCTCTGAGGCCCCTTCTGGCTCTTAAAGCTACAATTCTATCATCAGTTTATTTCTCTTTCATTCCAACAAGACAGCTCGGGGTGACAGGTGAGTTTTCCAAGCAGTTGAAAATAGACTCATCTTATCTTATTGCCTTTTCATTCCTCCTCTTCCTCCTCTTTAGCTTCCAAGGTCAGAGCTGGAGGGGTGAGTGTTGGGGCCCAGGCCTCTGAGGGGCCGGCCTTGGGCTCCCAAACCCTGCCACGCTTCTCCAATGACCTTGATACGCTGAAGGTTGTTGTAAGTCAGGCTTTGCATGACTGGTAGTTTTCCTTCTCTCATTATTCAGGGATATTTTGAAACAAGAGAGCTCTGCATATTTACTTATTTAAGCCTAGAGGAGGCCTGGGGGTGGGGAGGAAGGGATCCCATTTCAGGCCTGTGGATTCTGATGTGGTTCTTTCACCAGCACGGCTGAAATCTCTGGCTCAAATTTTCTAGCTGTTCTCATTGCACAGGTCCCCATGAGTAATGGCCGTCTGGAATATTTGATTTAGGTGACTGAAGGTTACCAAGTGTCTTTTGTTACAGGACTCAGGGTGAATATTTTATCTTCCTTCTTCCATTTTTATCAGGATATACAGAAATTAAATTGAGGTCCATCTCCCAGGTCAAAGAAGACATGATTATGGACAAATACTTTGGGGAAATGGATGCCTGGGTGCTGCCACCAAAAAGGGAAACCTGATAATTTTCTGAGCTATCAGATATTTTGCTGTGACTCTACCCAACCCAACGAGGTGGGCAGTGCATGGGATCTGGTACCATGGAGACCTCTGTGGTCAAATCCCACATCTGGTGTCTGAGCCATCTCAGAGCCTCAGTTTCCTTAGTCAATTCATTATCAGTCAATAATTTCTAAAGCACCCACTGGTATTCCCAGGTATCATGCTAAGTGCTGAGACACAATAACAAAAGTGAAAGTTGCTACAGTCAAAAGGTGGAACATTCCCTGACCCCCAGGAGCTTACATTCTCAAGACAGAAGAGGGAAGAGCACAATGTAGATCTATATATCTTTATAGATTAGATAGATAGATAGATAGATAGATAGATAGATAGATAGCCATGTCTATGTGTCTATTCATATAGATATTCTTGTGGGTTATAATTAATAATAATAGCTAACTTTTATATAGCTCTTACTAAGTACTTTAAAACCTCCTGAAGAGGTTTACCTACCATTCCCAGAAAAACCTTAAAACTTTTAGATTCCTGGTGGACTCACTTATCTCTCTTTGACAAAAAGAACCTGGCTTCAGTTTTGTTTACCGGTCCCAGGAAACCCTTCAAGTTTTAGAAACTGCCTTATTTCCCTTTGAAAGCAAACTTCCCCTCCCAGCTCCCTTCATTATCTATTCTCATTGTCTGTTCAAATCACTCAGACATTCCAAACGGAAATTCTCACCTGGACCCTTTTCCAAAGGACCCACCTCCCCCATCAACTGGCTTTCCCATTGTTTTGCCTTCCTGGCCATTCCCACCCTTAATCCTAGCTAGGCCCCAGCTTGCTGGCCACCCCCATCCAGATCTCCCTCGACCCCTCTTCCCCTCACCCCAAACTGCTTGGCCACTCCTTGGACCCCTCCTCCTGTCACTCCAAACTGGATGGCCCCTCCCTCAGTCTGCACCTTTCCCCCATTCTGATGCTGAGCTGTTCTCAAGCTTAGAAACTGAGACCCCTCATGCCCGCCCATCCTAAGGGCATCACCTGGCCTATCCACCCCAGCCCCTGCTCAGACTCTGAGCTTTCCAGACTGCCTCACGCTGCTCGTCCTTGCGAGCGTCACCTGACCACCTTGAAACCCTATTTAGATCACTGACGTTTGGGTTCCTTTGGAGTCTGGCCTATATGCTTATCTTTAATAAACTTTTTCTCTGGCTGGAAGATGATCTGAGTTGAATTCATTCAGGCAGATCCTCGCCATGATTTGGGCTTTTTCCCATGATCTTGGGGTGCCTCTGTGCATCTAAGAGCACCCCAACCCCCCCCTTCACTCCTTCGATCTTCACAACAATCCTGGGAAGTAGGTGCTATTATTATATCCATTTACTGATGAGGAAACTGAGGCAAACAGAGGTGAAATGACTTGCCTAGGGTCTTTCAGCCAGTAGGTATCTGAGGCTGGGTTTGAACCGGGATCTTCCTGACTCTAGGCCTGGCTCTCTATCCACTGCACCTCCAAGGGCCCTAGCCACAGTTCCAGTCCTTATCCCTTTATAAAACATGAAATGCAGACATAAGACAATCTTAAATGAGAAGGCAGCTGTCTCACCTGTAAAATGGGGCTAATAATATCTGTAGGGAGAGACAGGAAGGATGGAGAGCTGGCCTAGGAACCAAAGAAGACCTGGGTTCCAGTCTCACTTCTGACACATAGTAGGTGTAAGATGTCACATGCTTTCAGTGCCCTTGTCCTGAGTCCTCCTGGCTCCACCATCTGGCACAGAACCAAGTTCACACCTTCATTCTTGACTTTTCAAAAGAAAACCAACCTTCTTTTTTTTCTGTCCAAATGTTGGACAGGAAAATATTCAGAGAGATCAGAGGATTGTTTGACCCCTCGAGAAGCCAAATTTCATCTCTGCTCCCCCTCATTCCTCCCAAGAGGTTCCACAACCCGGGGTGACATTACAAATTAGGTTGACTGAAAAGCCCCAAATGACCATGGATTTATCTGCGGCAGCGACTTTGGGGATCAGCTAGTCTGGCCCTTCAAATTATCTTAGGTGTTTATAGAATCAGTTATGAATTCTCTGGGTTTTGGGTCAGGCTAAATAAAATGTCTGATAATTTCTTATTTACCCGAGTGCTTGCATGGGAGTTGTGGGTCTCTTAGGAATGCTGTGAATCACATTTTCACGTTCCATTTTCAATGAAAACCCAAGACAATTGGATGTCAAGAGCCAGGGCCCAATGGGCACATGGGTTACATGTATCTACAGAATGTATTTTAAAATAGAGAAGTATAGACAATACAACTTACTCACATGCCCATTAACTTTGTGAGCCAGGGCAAGTCACTTAACCACTGTCTGCCTCAGTTTGCTCATCTATACAATGGGGATAATAATAGCACCTACCTCTTAAAGTTGTTGTGAAGATCAAATGAAACATGTGTAAAGCACTTAGCATGGTGATTGGCACAGAGCCGGTGCTTAATAAATGCTTATTTCCTTACTGCCCCTCCTCCCTAAATATATACGTGTGTGTTATATGTATGTATGTGTGTGTATATGTATATATATACATATGTATGTATGTATGTATGTATGTATGTATGTATGTATGTGTGTGTGTGTGTGTATGAAATTACCTTCTCTCACTCTGGCCACAACACATTCTTAAAAAGCCAGTAAATAAAATGGATTTTTGTAAAGCTGACCATGTTTTCCTACGAGAACTAGCTTATGAACTAGGGCTACATCTGACAGAGGGCTCACCATCAAATAAATCATGATTACTTCCAAACAGGCATATCAGCTACAATCTCAATAATCCTTCAAAATAGGCTGATTGAAATGGACCAAGCCATGGGCATTTAGAACTAAGAGGGACCTTCAGGATCGTATTCTATAGAGGGGGAAACTGAGGCCCAGGGAGGGGGAGTCACTTCCCAAGGGGTTATTTTGGGACAGAGATTAGAATTGCCCAATTAATAAAAAAGCATTTATTGAGCACCTACTATGTGTCAGGTGTGATACTGGGGATACAGAGAAAGGCAAAACCGTGTCCCTCCAGGGGCTCCCAATTTCAGGGGTGGGGGGAGAGCCAGGGAGAGACAACATGCAAACCCCTCAGTACGAAGAAGTTGTAGACAGGATAAAGTGGAGAGAATCCAGCATGAAGGGGGAGGGGGAAAGGCTTCTGACAGGAGTTGGGACTGGAAGGAGTCAGGGAGCTAACAGAACATTGGAAACATACTTTAGAGACCCAAAAGCTGTGGGGTGGAGAGCTCTGCTCTTATGCACAGTCCTTTTGTCCTGTTTCTTATGTGGGGAAGCATTCAAGGTCACTGATGTCTGCTGAGTTCGTAATAACGTAAAAGGACAATTAAATTTAGGAGAAGAAGGTGCCAAAAAGAGTTTTGCCAGCTCCATTCCCACCCCCAGCCCCAACATTTCCTCCTTCAGGCAGCAGGACCGTGCTTAGCCAGGACAGCTTTATTGAGAATCTTGGTGCAGAGAGAACTGGGAGAGCAGGAGTCTCTGATTCTAGTCACCTGGCTCATCCAGATCTTGCCTTTGGCTTTTTTTCTCCTCTTTCACTGACAACATCAAAGACAGCCATGAAGGGAAAGGAGGTCTCCAAGGAGCTGTGGAGAGACACTTCCAGAAGGGAAGAGGCTGGCCCATCAGCCTCCTTTTTTTTTCAATCACCATCTAGAAGGTACCTTCTTTCTCCTTCCCTGCCCACTGGTTCTCCTGCCCAAATCACTGCTCAGATGTGGGACTGACCACCGAGCAATATTTCTGAGAAGTGAAATATAGAAAAGAGCTGATTAGACTAAGCTGAAAGAATAGGACAGTGAATGGAGAAATACAGGGAAATAAAAATTGCAGGTACTTATATAGGAGAAAGGGATTCAGGTAGCAGAGACAGGGAAAACATTTAATAAGCAATTAGTGTATGCCAGGCACAGTGCTGGGTGCTGAGGCTGCAAATACAAGCCAGTAAGAGAACCCCTGCTCTATTTGGTGAGTCCTCCCAAATGTACTAGATGAGATCGCTTGAGGCAGACCATTGTCAGAGGGGTGTACAGCCTGGGGGTGTGCTTGCTGGTCTTTTGTCAGGGTGGCATGGGGAGCTCCTCTCATTGGCCTGTGGGGACTGAGGCTGCATTGAAGAGGACTGGTAGCTGAGAGACAGCTGACAGACTCTTGCCGAAGGCCCTTCTGCCTTCTGAAGCCCAGGAGTGAGCCAGGCTCTTTTCTCCCCACAGCCCACACTTTCTCTCTCTTTGGCCTTCTACCAATGGGAGAGGGCATTTTTTCTCTACTATCGCAACTTGAAGCAGAAGCACATGGCAATGAAGGACACGCTTGCCCGCTGGAGTCCCCAAACCAAACTTCCTAATTCCTAATTGTGTTTTTTCTATTTCCTATCCACTACATTGACCACCATCTCCCTTCAGACCCAAGCATTTATTAAACAACTACTATCCCTTAGTCTAGTCTAGTCTCAGTCTCAGTCACTTATTTTATAGATGAAGAAACTGGGAGTTAGAGAGAGGTTAAGTGATGTGCCTAAGTAAGAATCCAGATCCCTGAGCCCAGGTTACCTTCATCTACTCTGTATATGTCATCTATCACCCAGTTGTTTACATGTATTCTCCCCCTCCAACTTGAATGCAAGCTGATTGAGAGAAGGGACTATTCTTTGTCCTATTTGATATCCCTAGACAGAGCCTGACACATAGTAGCCACTTAACAAAGGCTTGGTGATTGACTTACAAATCCAGTGCTCTCTCTGTTTTTTCATACTTTGGCTTAATTCTGCCATCTAGAGTGAAGGGCAAGTCTAAATCCTTTCAAGTACGTAAGATCATCTATCTGGACCTGGAAAATATGTCTTAGAGATAGGGAAACTGAGGACCAAGGAAATTAAGTGACTTGGTCAAGGTTATGCAGATTGTAAGCAGCAGAAGCAGGATTTGCACTCAGGTCCTCTGACTATAGTCAATGCTCTACAATCCTACAAAGTCTCCTGTTCTCCAGATTAAATTCTTCCTACTGGTTTTCATATGATATGATCCCAAGACTCTCTACCCTCCTGATTGCCCTTTGGTACTCTCTAGCTCATAAATGTGCCTGCATCTCTCCCTTCCCTAATGCTCCAACCATCCTGTCAAGTGGTGACAATGCCTGACCTTGAGCAGGACTGTCTACTTTCATATGCATTAAGTCATCTGGGTCCATTGATGCTCATGTGACATCCCCCATTGGGGGATGGGAGGAATAGTCAATAAAAATATTAGAAAGCATTTGGTAACTTATTAAAGGTTTATTAGCAACAGCAACAATAATCCATTGTGGAGATAAACCTCCAGCCAAATAGCCCTGGACAATTTTAAAAGATTCCACCTGAAAGAAATTGGAATGACAATTTGTTAATACCCTCTTTCCTCCCTCTCTCTCCAATTATGTTCCGTCTTTTCAAAGACTCTTACTCTGGAATGGACCCTGGGAGGCGAGAGGTTCCAGAGTCTGCACAGGGGTGGCCGCGTTTCCCCAGCCTGCTTTTGCAGAAGGAGACACCAGAGTTTATTAAAATTTCATTGCCTTAGGTCTCCCGCAGGAAGCATTCGGCATGTTGTTAACTGCTTCTTGACCTTGGAGGGCATTTCCTGAGCCGATTTCTCTTGAAGGGACCTCCACTTCTCTTACCCCTGGCAAGGAAATAGTCCCTCCCTAAGTGGGCTCCCATCCATTTAACAGTCCTAAAGTGGAGTCCACAAGGTAGGAGGTCAAAAAAAAAAAAACAACCCATCTCTGTGGAGGTACCCTTGTTCTCTACAAAATGGTCATACTCTTAATGTCATCTCCCTTAGTACTGTAAGAGCCATCAAGCTCTCCTTCTTTCTGGTGGCCTGACTTATCAGTTGGTCAGTCAACAAACATTTATTGAGTGCTGCTATAAGTGCTGGCTTTGCTGGCTCTCACCTACACCCTGGCTGAGTCTGCATCCTGACCTAATGAGGTTCACCAGAATTTAGGGCAGGTTATTGTTCAGTCATTTTTCAGTCATGTCCGACTTGTCATGACCCCATTTGGGGTTTTCTTGGCAGAGATACTAGAGTGGTTTACCATTTCTTTCTCCAGCAGATTTGACAGATGAGGAAACTGAGGCAAATAGGGTGAATCCTACCTCAGACCCTAGCTATATGACCCTAAGCAAATCACTTCACCTCTCTGGGCCTCAGTTTTCACATTTGCAAAGTGAGGAGATTGAACCAGAGGACCTCTGAAGTCCCTTCCAACCCTACACCGATGCTCCTACCACGCCCTGGAGGATTCAGAAATTCGGGTGTCCCACTGCCCTGGTCGTGGCTAAAGTGGGATTCCTTCCTGTTAAGTCTTTCACAGAATATGATAGAAGGGACCTCAGAGACCAGTCACCCCAGAATGCGTTCTATCATAAAGGAAACAAATATTCATGCCCATTCTCTGGAAGACCTGCAAGGAGGAGGGAGCTAGGAGTCCCTGAAATAGCATGTTGCTCCTTTTCCTTTAAGAAACAAACCATTTTTAATTAATCAATTAATTTTTTGAGCCAGGTTTTCCTAACTCAGCCAGGATGGGAGATCAGGGGCCACTCGTGACCCAACCTCACTGCTGGGGACCTCTGCTCCATTTCTGACTTGGGCCTGTTTAGCCCTTCTTAGGCAGCCCAATGCTCTCCCATTTTGGGGATTGCTGTACGTGCTGGACTTGGGGCAGACACCCCACAGGCTGTAGCCCTACTGCAGCTGAAGAGATCGATGGACCTCAGCCTCCGCCAACAGCAGAGATTATAGGGGAGCGCCACCACACCCTGCTCTCCTTTTTCTTAAATAAATTAAAAAAAAATAACTACATTCTGTTTTGAAACAGCAGATACTTCCTAATAAACAGCCAGACAGTTTCCTTCCACAATGTGTATTCTTACCACATCGTCTATCAGTGTAATTGTGGCTGATGGGACTTGTCCCAGTTCCATTTTTGTAAATCATTTCTTGTTAACAGAGAAGAAGCATGTGTCTGAGGCTGGATTGTAACTCAGGTCTTTCTGACTCCAAGACCAGTGCTCTATCCACTACAAAATCACTAAGTAAGTCCTCCCTAATTTTAAAGAAGAGAAGAGGGGTGGAGTAGTGGGTAGACAGCTGACCTCTGCGTCATATATTGTCTGAGTGACCCTGGAAAGTTTCAGTCTCTCAGTGCTTCAGACAAGTCTCTAAAGCCTATAATTTGCAGAGAAGGCATGGACCTGCATTGTTAAAAGGAATTTTCTCACTGGAATTACCCTATGCCAATGAGATCACAGGTCCAATAAAAAAAAAGTCAAAATTGAAAATAAAATTGTTTAGAGATGCACTTAGGGCCATTAAAAATTAATATGGGTGTCAACACAGTAAGAGAGAGAAGGTACTGGAAGTATCCCAAGTTCTTAGCTTAATCTCCCACTTGAGTTAGGCAGAATAAACAGAGGACTAAGCCTTAAGGAAGATGCATGGGAAACATGAGAACTTGGAGGAATTTGCTTTGCTGTTGTCAGGACCAACCTCTTTCTCCAAACAGAAAACAAGATGGAGGGACTTGGTCTTACTGTGCAGTGGAATCTTTTTTGTTTTTTTCCTTGTTTTAATTGCAACAGAGATAATAGTGCTTTTAAGAGGGCTCTAGAGGTCTCCCAATTTTGAGTGCCTGGCAATACTCAATGCTTGTTGAATTAGTGGATGTATGGATAGATAGGTGGATGAATGAATGGATAAATGGATGGACGAATGGTCGTTAACTTCCTGCTAGACTAATGAAGATAGACAAGTAAGGTGGCTTTAAGGACTCCCCCAAAGCCTTTGTGAGATGTCTCCATAGGTATGGGACTACTGATGACCTGGCACCGATCTGACCCAAAGACATATGTGACTTTTGTCCCATGTATCTTTGCTTAGAATTTTCTTGATCAACAAGTATTTATTAAGCACTTATTATGTGTTAATGTTTCTACTTGGCACAGGGATACAGACAAAAGTTAAGCTTACGTTCTAGAGAGAGAGAACATACACATAAATAGGTACATACAAGATACATAGATGCAAGGTAGCCTTCGAGGGGAAGGCATTCATAGCTGGGGGCACTGGAAAAGGTCTCTTGCAGAAGGCGTGATTTCAGCCAAATCTTGAAGGAACCAGGGATTTCAGGGGCAGAGGAGAGGAAGGATGGGGGACTCCAGGGATGGGGGCTAGCCTGCTCAAAGGCATAGAAATGGGAGGTGGGCCCTCACATTCAGACTCTGAGCACAGCACAATTAGTCTTTCCCCTGAAGGCTGTTACCATTCATCAGCTCATAATGTAGCTTACTGTCCTGGGTTTGCTGACTCAGCCATACAGCACTTCATGAGTCTTCCCACATTTCTCTGAACTCATCTTCACTGATTTGTAGCATGCAATGAGGGCACATTGCGTCTGGGGCTCGTGCCGAGGCTCCTTGCATCTGCAGGCCTTTGTCCCTAACATTCTCCTCACCCTTAGCAGCTGGCCCTCGTTCCCTTCCCTAGAGGACCAGCTCTCTAATAACTGGCTTATGGGGGACAGCTCTGAAGCCTCCTCTTCTCAATGGCGGGCATTTCATAGCACTTTGAAGTTTACAGAATACTGTTACGTTGACTCATTTGAGCCTCATCACGACCCTGAGCAGTAGGTGGTATTATTGTCTAAATTTTACAGACTAGAAACCTGAGGCTGAGAGGGGGTAAGTGTCTCACCAGAGGTCAAACAGCAAGTTAAGTGTCTGAGGAAGAATTCGAATTCAGACTTTTTTCACCCCACATCCAGCATTCTACCCAATGTGCCACCTAGATTGTCTGAGGAGTTCTTTTGCATGCCAGTTCCCCAACTCTAATTTCTTCATTTATTTTTCTTTGTCTCTGTGTCTTCTGCATCTCTGTCTTTCTCAGCCTCTATCTTACCTGTCTCTTTGTCTTTGTCTCTCTCTCTCTCTCTCTCTCTCTCTCTCTCTCTCTCTCTCACACACACACACACACACACACACACACACACACACACACACCTAATCTCCCCAGGGGGAGAATTAGCTCCACTTTCACCTTTTGAGTACTTATCTCTCTTCCATTCCACACAGGCAGATAGCAAATTATGACCCTTTACATCCGAGCTCCCCTACAGAAGGGCCAGTGTGTCTTTTGCTGATATCAGCACTTCCCACTGGGTCTGGGGGTTCCAGGAGTTAAACACTCCACTTTCTCTAATAGTCCCTCCATCCCCCTTCCTGCTTGGTAGAATTAATGCAATTACAAAGGCCTATTTCTTGAAACGCCTAGAAAAAAGAAGGGAGAAGTTTGCCTTCTTCATGGTGATGCTGATGGCTTCCTTGAGAAAGGTACAATTCCCACTGCAGTTTCTAGAACACTGAATAGAAAACAAACCGTTTTCAGCTTGTTAGATTAAAGAGCTCAAGATCAGGGGGAAAAGTACCCTTACCTCGGAGGATTGTTACTGCTGAGCAAAATCCTTCCTTTGACATTTTCTCAAGTCTTACCACTATTGATGAAGGGAAAGCTCACTTGCCAGGAGTCAGTCAAAGGCATAGATTCACAAATGTTGGGACTGGAAGAGGTCTTGGAAACCACCTACTCCAACACCGTATACTTCTCCCTCTCCTATTTTATTTATTTTCATGAACCTGGTGTCTAAAAGGGTTAACTGATTTGTGTAAGAGCACAGCATGAGTTAGTGGCAGAGAGGCAGTGTGGAGGAATGGTTAGGGTGCTGGGCTTCAAGTCAGAAAGGCCTGCTTCCAATTGCTATGCACTAGGCTAGGGGTGAGGATCCTGTGGCCTCGAGGCCACATATGGCCTTCTAGGTCCTTGGGTGTGGCCTTTAGACTGAGTCCAAGTTTTATAGAACAAATCCTTTTATTAAGGGGATTTGTTCTATGAAGTTTGGATTCAGTCAAAGAGCTATACCCGAGGACCTAGAGGGCCACTTGTGGCCTTGAGGCTGCAGGTTCCCCACCCCTGCACTAGGCTTAGCTGGCAACTCACTATCCCACCCTGTCTCGGTTATAAAATGAGGGATTTAGATTCCATAGCCTCCAAGATCCTTAACAGTTCTAAATCTCTACTCCTAGGATTCCAGTGACCCAACAGTGACAGCACCTTCAGGGGGCGTGTGACAGCCCCAAATGCAACTGGAATCTGTAAAATCGAAAGCATCCTGTGCCCTGGATTCTCCTGCAAGAGTGGGCGCGGCTGAAGCTGCTTTCCTGGAGGAGAAGAGAATTGAGCCTACATGGATTTAGTGAATACAGTAATAGATGTTAGTGACTCTATTAGCTGGCCCTGCAGAGAAGGGAAAGTGGGGAGATCAAATGAGTCCTGAGAAAAAGGAATCTAAGAATTGGTTAATCAATTGATAAGCATTTATTAAGCACCTACTATGTGCCCAAGTGCAGTCTGGTGCATGCTGTTCAGTTGTTTCACTTGTGTCTGGCTCTTCATGACCCCATTTGGGGTTTTCTTGGCAAAGATACTAAAGTGGTTGGCCATTTCCTTCTCCAGCTCATTTCACAGATGGGAAAACTGAGGTAAACACAGTTAAGTGACTTGCCCACGCTCACACAACTAGTAAGTGTCTGAGGCCGGATTTGAACTCAGGAAGGTGAGTCTTCCCGACTTAGGGCTGGCACTCTACTGCACCACCTAGCTGTCATAGTAGGTGCTTAATAAATGTTGATTGACTAACTGGGTATACAAAGACAGAAATGAGAGAATCCCTGTCCTCAAAGAGCTTACATTCCATCAGGAAAGACAATATCTGTGTAACGGAGGGACTGATCAAGGAGGCCCTGTCTTCACAACATGCTCAGATTTGCTCTTCCTGGTGGGCCAGAGCTTACACAATCTTCTTGGTCTCCTGCCAACCCAGCATGTGGAACTTCAGAAGCTGGTTCTGGCCATGATGACTCGGGGTAAGTACTAGCGGATGATGAATGCCTTCTAACTGGCTTCAGAGCCAGAAGGTCTGGGGACTCAGGAGGCACTGAGCCAGAACTGAGTTTGCTTACAAGAATCAATAAACCCTTCCCTCAGCCCTTTTTGCACTATTCCTTCCTGGCAGAGAGCAAGGCATGATCCACTAGGAACTCCTCCATTTGGGAGGGCAGCAGCTGTCTAATCTCTCACCTGGCCACCACCTACCTGGCAATACACGGCACCACTTGTGTGTTCATTCCTTCTTGATCTTAGGTGAAGGGGTATCCTGAGAGAGGATAGTCTGGGGACTAGTGGGACCAGAAAACCCCAAAAGCCATTGAAGGACCAACTTCAGCTAGCAACAGCAGCAGCCAAAGAGACAGCTGAGGGACCTACTTGACCTAGTCCATAGTGGACTGACCCATCCACTGAGATCTTGAGCCCTCCGAGAGCCAGCCCAGCTGAGCAAGGGAGTAATTCATCCACTGCCAACCCCTGAAGTAAACTTTAATAGTAATAATGATAATAGTAATGATAATAATCATGATAATACAAAATAACAGCTTGGATGTATATAGTGCTTTAAGGTTGGCAAAGCACTTTACAAATAATATCTCATTTTATCCTCACAACAACCCTGAGAGGTGACTGTTCCCATTTTACTGATGAGGAAACAGAGGCAAACAAGAGACCAAGTGACTTGCCCAAAATCACATAGTTAGTTGGTATCTGAGGGCTTTCTGACTCCAGGTCCAGTGTTCTATCCCACTGCACCAGCTAGTTGCCTCTAGATTTGTCAACTTGGTTAGGACTCAATGAAGGGGTAAAGGACTCCCAGAGCCAGGAGTATTGAGGTACCTTTCAGACCCAGGTAGTCTCTACCCTTGTGCCTGCCAACCTTTGTACTTTAAGTTTGAGCTCACTCTCTTCAGTGATCACATGTGTGTGTGAGTGTGTGTGTGTGTGTTTGTGTGAGTGTGTGTGTGTGTGTGTGTGTGTGTGTGTGTGAAGGGGAAAGGGTAGCTTCCACTTTGGAAGATTGCTTTTTAACTATTGTTCTTCCTCCGCCTTCTTAGTAACTACCTTTTTTAAAAATCTCATTGATGTCAATGGGTTGATCAATATCAAGGAACATACTGGATGGGGGCTTTTGAACAACAGAACTAGAAATCTCAATCCCTCAGGGTTACCCCCTCATGCTTCAAGGGGAGAAGTAGTCAGTTGTCCTCTGGGAGCCAGGTGGGATGTTACATATACATATAGAAATATATGCAGAATATATATAAAGTGAGGGCAGGAGGAGATGTGTGTCTCTGAGAGGCCAGCAAAAGCTGAACATCTGCAGAAGCAGAGATATTAAAAGGCAAAGGGCTAAGCCTGAAAATGCTAAATGACTTTTGCTCCCCTGGAAAGACTGGAGGCTAAAATCCTTTAATGGCATGTGAAGAGACCAGAAAGTCCTTGCATGTTCTTCCCAGACCAGGATGCATTCTCACTTTCATCCCTTGTCACTCATCCACATAAGATTCCCAAAGGAATATAGGCAATGAAAATGACTGAACTGAAATGAATCACCCTAAGGCAGCACGGAGTGATTTACAGTGGGAAAAGGCTTTGGAGCTAGGAAAACTTTGTCCTTTCATCTCTTGCCTGGAGGTGACAAATAGCTTGAGAACTGAGGCTCTGAGGGATCAAACAGAAAAGTCTGCTGTTCCTAAACTGAGGATCTCTACTCCAGCTGAAAAGCCTCAGTACCATCCCGGTCAAAGACAGAGCAGAAACTCACCCTAGCCAGTGGCCAAAGCTGCAAAGGAGACTGCAGCTGTCCCTCTCAGAGAGAGCCTAGGATCAACCCCTCAGGCAGAGACAACCTGGGGGATGGTAAACTGTGCCCCAGACCCTGTGGAAGCATCCAGGACTTGTGGTGGGAGACGGAGGAACAGAGAAAAAGCCACCAATGTGAGGTGGTCATCCAGTGGTGTATGTAATGAGTACAAACAATGGCCTCATTAGCCATTACATTACAAAATTGCATTTTAAAATACAGTTTTATTTTATTTAAAAGTGTAAAAACCGTTCTTTTCTCATGGATCTACAAGCCCTCTGTAATTTGCCAACCCCTCATTTAAGTCCAGTCCCCTCATTTTATGGTAGAGGAAACCAAGGCTCTGAGTCTTCTGGGAATTAGAGGGAGGAAGAAGGGAAGGAAGTGTGTGCCTGGCACTGTGCTAAGCACTTTAGAAGTATTGTCTCATTTAGTCCTCACAACAACCCTGGGAGGTAGGTGTGATTATTATACACATTATACAGATGAGGAAACCAAAGCAGTCAGTGGTTACAAGACTTGCCCCAAGTCACATTAATAAGGCCAAAGTCTCTAATGAGTATTTGAGGCTTTGAACCCACACTCAGGTCTTCTTGCCTCCAGGAGGAGCGCTCCATCCACTGTGCCACCAACAACCCTACAGCATTCTTGGTAAATTCCTGGGAATCACATTTCTAAAGAGACAAAGAAAACTAGAAAACAGCCGAGATAGACGCCACTAGAACAATCTTCCTGCCTTGATTCAAACCTCACATGGCTGTTAATCATTCAGTCAATATCTATTAAGCACCTACTACGTGCCAGGAACTGTGCCAAGCAACAGGGATACAAACAGAGGCAAAAGTCATGGCTCACTGTCATCCATGAGATTATGTCCAAACTCTTGACCCAGGAGGCCCTCCACAGTCAGGCCCCACCTTGGGCATCCCCCCATTTCAATGACTCCTCCTCCAAGCCACCCCTCTCCTCTACCTGCCCCAGCTGCCTCACCGTCTCCATTGCTGGCCAAGATGGCTCCAGTCTCTGGGCCTTTCCTTATACTCTTATTATTACCCGTCATTAGTACTCTCATTTTTTTCCCCAAGATTCTTGATTTTTTGAGAGTGTACAACCCTAAGTCATCATGGCCAAAACCAGCTTCTGAAGTTAGAGTTTGACTGCCCACAGGCAGACAATATTGTGCACCCACTGGCCCACCAGGAAGGGCAAATCCAAGCATGCTGTATATTCACCCTTAATATGTAAGTTATCTAACCATGCACATGTAACTATAAATTCACTTTTTAAATACACAGTTTTATAGATTTTTATCATCATATGACTAGAACAACTTTCCTGGTACAACATGTTCTGTGTAGACAAGAGAGGGGAGGCTTGGCATCGGAGGAATCCTTCGGCTCTGTAGCCCTCCGGCAGAGGGCAGATTTTGTGGCTGGGGGCCCTGGTAAAGAGCCCTACAGGTGTCTCTCTCTGAGTAATCTTGGCCAAGTCATCCTTCCTGGGCTTCAGTGTCAAACAAGGAAAGGGAGCGAACTGCATCAGATTGCCTTCAGGCCTTTTCTTGTTCTAAATCTCCTGCTGAAGAGCATCTAATGCAACTAATCCCTTAACTAGTTGTGACTCTAAGTCTCTTAACCCTGAGTTTTAATTTCCTACTCTGTGAAACAAGGAGGAGGGTCTTCTAGCTCTAAGATCCTAAGAGATTCTAACTTTAGCTCTGCCCCTAACCAGCTCTGACTTTAGATAAGTCACCCCCGAGCCTCAGTTTCCTGCTCTGGAAAATGAGAAGAGCTGAATTTTAAGCAACTGAATCACTTAACCCCTGAACCTCAGTTTTCTGCTCTGGAAAATGGCCATAAAGATATTTTTCCTTTTTTGCAGGGCAAGACTGTAGGGAGGAGAGTAGGAGAGCATAGATGTAAGAACGCTGGACAGCCGAAAGTGTTGTACAAAAAGCACATGGCATTAATGTGGTATGTGAAAACAGACAGCCTCCTGCCTGAATGAGCTGCTACACGGCAGCTTCGAGAATTCCAGGGGAAACCTCGAGCAAAGCACGGCTCTGGTCAAAGATTTGAGCCCTTCCCTGTCTTTGAGTATACGGAATAGGTGTGTCCTTCAGCAATTTATTGCAGTTAAGTATCAAATTCACTTTTGTTGTGTGTTTACCTTGGGTTTTCAAAATGTCATCTCCCTCCCAGTGCCTTTGCACAGGCTGTCCCTCATGCCAGGGATGCTCTCTCCTCACCTCCACCGCTTAGAATCTCTTCCTTCAAGTCTCCTTAGTCTTTTTCCATAGTGTGGTCTACTCATTTATAGCAAACAATCTCTCCGAAAAACCAGTTTGTCTTTCCCCATCAGCTTTTCTTTCTCTGGAGACAAAATCCATGATGAAAATACAGAGAGCCGATGAGCAAGAATCCAGCTTTGCCTTGCGCCCTCTTTCTGCTGATCACACTCTCTTCCTGGTCACTCTCTCCTCTCTGTGTGACCACTTCTCAGCCTCCTTCAATGTTTCTTCATGAGAATCACACCCACTACCCACGGGAATCTCCAAGGTTCTTTCCTGGGGCCTCTTTTCTCTCTCTCTATCTCTTTAGCTGATCTCCTCAGCTCCCAGGGTTCCTTATCATTTCTACACAGAGATGTCTGAAACTTGACAAGTCTAAACCACATCTCATTATCTTTCCCTCCAAAAACATGCCCATTCTCTGAACTTCCCCATTACTACCAGGGATCCCCCCCCTCCTTCTAGTCACCCAAGCTGGCAATCTCACTGTGACGCTGGACTTTTCACTCCCACTCAGCCACATAGCCAAGCCATTGCCCAATGCTCTTTCTGTCTCGTGTATAAATCCTCTGCTCCCCACTCCCACCAACACCTCATCACCTCTCACTTAGACTACTGCCATAGCCTTCTAATTAATCTCCCTGACTTAGATCTTTTCCTAGACCAATCCATCCTACACTCAGCTGACAGGTGATTTTTCTACAGTATAGGTCTGACTATGTCCCCACTCCCCTTCCCTCTCCATGAGCTCCAGGGGCTCTCTGTTGCTTCCAGAATCAAATATAAAATCCTTTGATTGGATTTTGAAAGCCCTCAATAACCTGGCCCTTTTCTGCCTTTATAGGCTTCTCAAGCTTGACCTTTTTACTTCCCTCCATACACTCCCTGATTCAATGACCATGACCAATCTGAAGTTTCTCAAGCCTGATCCTACATCTCCCATCTCCGAGCCTTTGCACAGGCTGTGCCCCATGCCTAGAATGCTTTTACCCTTCATCTCTGCTTCTAGCTTTCCCTGGCTTCCTTCAAGATTCAGCTCAGACCTCTTATTTACTAATGGCTTCCCTTCCCTCATGACCTTCTATCTAATCTGGGTAGATCTTGTACATTTCTGTTTATTTGCATATTTCTCTCATGGTTGATGATTGTGAGCTCCTCTATTTTGCATAATGCCTGGCACATAGTAATCCCTTGATAAATAACAAATACTTGTTGACTGACTGACTGGCTAAAGAGAAACTAGAAACTACCAAAGTTAAGTGATGCCGAGAGGGGAAGAAAGTGCAGAGGGGATAATTTCACCAGGTCCCAGTGCAGCAGCAATTTCTATCCAGGGAGATCAATCCTTAAGTGGGTCAGGGAGCTATGCAAGGTTCCAACTGCTCATAATTATCTTCACTTTAGAGCAGCAGTGACTGGGCAGCAGCAGCAACAGCACTCTTCCCTTTCAATTGATTGGCAGATGACCCTGCATATGGCCATACCTCAGGACTCCAGAATTTCAAGGCTTACCCCCATCCCTTGTAGCTTCCACCTCCCACAGTCCTTTAGTCCCTTCTGCCTGGGAAAACGACATTTCCTGTCATCCCCCTGCTGAAAAGGGGTTACACAGTAAATTGGATTAGTGCAGTAGATAGAGCACTGGACTTGAAATTATGAAGTCCAAGATTTAAATCCTGCCTCGGATGCTTACTAGCTGTGTGAGATAAGCACTGGATTTGTGATTTTGCCGGTAAAGGGAATGCCGATGTCAGGTGAAGAAACTCTACCAGGGCAAGCTGGCGCCTTCTCTGCAACACGTAGTCTTAGAGAGTTGCCTGGGGGCACTTAGAAGCTAAGCGGTTGACACAGTCGAAGGTGACACAGTCAGGATGAGCCAGATGAGAGCATGAAATCCACACCTGGATTCAAGGCCAGATCTCTAGCATTATTCCATACTGTCAGTAAATCACTCAGATTTCTCTGGGCTTCAGTTTCCTCATCTGTAAACATGAGGGGGTTGGATTCTATGACTTTCAAGTCCCCTTCTAGTTCAAAACTGATGATCCCATGATCTCAACAAACTTTGTTGATCTTCCTTGAAGCATCCACAAGGTTTAAGATAAAGCAGAATCAAGGAAATTAAGCTCAACAGCAAAAACATCAAGTTAGCAAAGCAGGCAGCCTCAATTTCCTTCCCAAACCTTCAGGCACCCTGGTCATCAGAAGCCCATTTATCTTTCTAAAAATTTATTTAGAATAGCATTCAATACTTTAACTGAAGAAATATTTCCCACCAAATGATTGATGATTGAGAAATAGATCAAGACATTTTTTCTTCATCAGTCACCTGGTAATAGGCCTTTTGACATGTGGTGTGTTCCTTGGACGGTAAGTCTAAGATCTGTCCCCAGGTCTGGGCTTGAAGTCTTCCTGCCTTGGGAGGCCCTAGCAGAGCTGGCATAGATAGCCTTCTAGACCCCAGGGCTACTCCCACCCCACAGTGAGGCCTCAGAGTCTGGATTGGCAGCAAGGTTAAAGAAGGGCCTTCTGAGTGGGAGGACAGGATGTGCGAAGACATCTTGATGTGTGTGAGTAACCAAATCTTGTGGTTTCGAATACTGGAAATCAGGTGACCCCATATTCTGTCCCCCACACCAGCACTGACTCATTGCTTAACTTGGGGTCAGTCGCCTCCCTTTCTGTTTTATTTTCTCTTTAAGTGGAGATAAGAATATGATACACAAGGCCCCATTGACTTCTAGAATCTAGGATTCTATGACCCCCTCGATTCTTGAGGAACTGAAAAAATGGCTTCATATCCTTTTGGCCAACTCATCCCTTCTAATGAAGTCTTCCTATATGAACTTATGGGGGAAGGCTTGGGGTGGGATGGGGAGCAAGGACCAGGGCTGAGCTCCCGTGAGCGAATTTCTGGTGCTTACTTAGCTATCTCATAGGGAAAGATAAGCTATTATGTAGAAAGCACTTAGAAGTCTCCAGGGGGGGAAAGAGACACAATTTCAAAAGGTTATGATTAGAGAATAATACATTCTGAAAGTTTCAGGTGGTGAAAGCAGGGATGAGACTAAAGGAATCTGCAAACATTTTAGAATCAGAAGATCATAAATTTAGCCCAAAGTCTTCATATTAGAGTTGAGGAAACTGAGGCAAGCGATTTGTCCAAGGTCACATAGGAACTAAGTGGCAGGGTGTCTGGCACCCAATTCAACGCTCTGTCCTCTGTTTCCCCTACGCCATTGGTTAAGTACATAAGAAAAAACAGTAGAAGGCAAACAAATCCTTGCTCTCAGGGAGCTCAGAATCCAGGAGAGACAAAGCATGACGTCTTGGGGAAGAGAGAAATGGGGGAGGGAGAGGGGAAGGGTAAGAGAGATCTGTTAAGGCTGAGGCTTCGATTGCGCCTTAACAGAAAAGAAGGACGTAGAAAAACAGGACAGAGAGGCCTCTCGAAGCCAGAGAATAATAGAGCGTCCAGGGAGGGGGCAATCGCAGAAAACCAGCCAGATTTCAAACCTCTTTTGAGCCTACCTTGTCTCATTTAAGGGTTTTTTTCTTCCCTACTTATCTATTCTATTATTGGGTTACTGTTGTTGTTGATGATGTTTTTTTAACTGGGACAATTAACTCTTCTGTCTCATGTAGTTTTATTATGATTTCTTGAAATATAGCTCTGAAAAACCAGGCTTTGATTAAGCCCATTGGGATTCAATGGAGCTAGCCGACCATGCCTCTGGCTCTCACTGATTGGCCAAAGCTAGGCCCCAGCCCAAGCCTCACTGGCTGATTGTTTGGGTTTTGATGGCTCAGAGTGAGTGCAAACAGCGATTGTTTCTCTTCTGGCCAGAAGTCTGAGGACCTTCCTCTCCCTGACTGATTCTTTTGTGAAAGCATCTTTTGCTTCAATTCTTACCTAGCCTTTAATTAGCGATTGGGTGTTGCCTCAGACAAATTGAAACCTGGGCAAGATCTCAGCTTAAAAAGGCCAAGGTCTCCCACTGTTTCAAGGTCATCGCCACTCAACCTGACCTAGGTCTTGCCCCTGGACTCTGGTGACTGGAGGAGAGAGTGAGGCTGACGTCTCTGCACAGCTCTGCCTCACTTAATTCCAATTCACTTTCAAGTCAAGACATCACCTTCCTGATGTCTTTGGTCCTCTCTGAGAATGAAGGAGGAGGAACAACGTCTCATTTGAGTAGGGAGCTGTTGACACTTCCTGAACTGGGGAGTGACATCATTAGGAAGTCAAGTTGAAAAGCATTTATTAATTACTATTTGTCAGGCACTGTGCTAATCCCTGGGGATACAAATGCAAGGGAGAAAAAAGACAGTTCCTGCCCTCAAGGAGCTTACATTTTAATGAAGGAAGGTAATGCCCAAAGGACAGTTAGGTGGCCCAGTGGATAGAGCACCAGATCAAAAGTCAGGAAGATATGAGTTCAAATCCAGCCTCAGACCTTACTAGTGCGTGACCTGGGCAAGTCACTCAACCTCATTTGCCTCCGTTTCCTCGTCTGTCAAATGAGCTGGAGAAGAAATGGCAAACCACACCAGTATTTTTGACAAAAAAATACCAAATGGGGTCAAGAAGAGTTGGACGTGATTAAAATGAATGAGCAACATGAAACGTACAAAAGGGATTGGAAAACTGGTGATGGGGGAAGGTACTGTAGTACATAGTGGCAAAGCCTGGAGCATGAGGGATCACTGGTCTGGAGGCTCTTCCTCCAGATGGAGGTTCAGGGAAGATCTCACCACTGGAAAGAAGATAATTTTATCAATTAGGTGAAGTATTGATTGGAGAGAGAGACTAGAGGCAGTTAAGACTAGTGAGAAGATGATAATTGACCAGGCTGGAGGCCACGAGGGACTCAACCATGTGAGGGATGGATATGAAAGCTATTGTTGAGACAGAATCAGTAAGACTTGGAAATCTCTTGGATATGGTAATGAGAGAGGCAAGAGTTGAGGTTGACTCTAACACTGGCAATCTATGGTGGTCACCTCAACAGAAATAGAGTTGGGAAGAAGGGTAGGGTTAGGGAAAGCTGATGAATTCCATTTGGAATAGTTGAATTTGGGATATCAATGAGACACCCTCAGGTTGGGGTGTCTAGCATGAAGTGTGTCATTTCTTCCTTAGATAACTATCACTCCAGCTGTAAAATTTTACTGATGGATGATGTTCAGGCTTTTTTTTTTAATCATGGCTTTCAGATAGTCCAATAATTTTTAAATTCTCTCTCCTGGATCTATTTTCCAGGTCAGTTGTTTTTCCAATGAGATATTTCACGTTGTTTTCTAATTTTTCATTCTTTTGGATTTGTTTTACAGTGTCTTGATTTCTCATAAAGTCACTAGCTTCTAATTGCTCTACTCTTAATTTTTAAGGAAGTATTTTCTTCAGTAATCTTTTGGACTTCCTTTTCCATTTGTCCAATTTTGCTCTTTAGGGCATTCTTTTCTTCATTGGCTTTTTGGACCTCTTTTACCATTTGGGTTAGGCTATTTTTTAAGGTGTTATTTTCTTCAGTATTTTTTTGGGTCTCCTTTAGCAAGCTGTTAACTTGCTTTTCATGATTTCCTTGCATCACTCTCATTTCTCTTCCCAGTTTTTCCTCTACTTCTCTTACTTGCTTCTCAAAATCCCTTTTGAGGTCTTCCAAGGCCTCGGACTGATTCATATTTTTCTTGGAAGTTTTGGATGTAGGAGCTTTGACTTTGTTTTCTTCTTCTGGTTGTATGTTTTGATCTGCTTTGTCACCAAAGTAAGATAATATAGTCTGACTCTTTTTGTGCTGCTTGCTCATGATCCCAACCAATTACTTGAGTTTTAAACTCTTTGTTAAGGTAGGAGTCTGTTTCCAATGTGGAGAATGTACTGTCCCAAGCTTTGGGGGTTTGTACAGTTGTTTTCAGAGATACTTCTAGGGACCTGAAAATTGTCATCTTTCAAGAAATTATCAAGGAAAACTGCCCTGATATTTTAGAACCAGAGGGCAAAATAGAAATTGAAAGAATACACCGATCTCCTCCTGAAAGAGATCCCCAAAGGAAAACTCCTAGGAATATTGTAGCCAAATTCCAGAGTTCCCAGGTCAGGGAGAAAATATTACAAGCAGCCAAAAAGAAACAATTCAAGTATTGTGGAGACACAATCAGGATAACACAAGATTTAGCTGCTTCTACATTAAGGGCATGGAATATAATATTCTGGAGGGCAAAGGAGATAGGATTACAACCAAGAATCACCTACCCAGCAAAACTGAGTATAATTCTTCAAGGGAAAAAATGGTCATTCAGTGAAGTAGAGGACTTTCAAGCATTCTTGATGAAAAGACCAGAGCTGAAAAGAAAATTTGACTTTCAAATACAAGACTCAAGTGGAACATGAAGAGGTAAACAGGAAAGAGAAATCATAAGAGACTTATTAAGGTTGAACTGTTTACATTCCTACATGGAAAGATGATATTTGTAACTCATGAGACCTTTGTCAATATTAGGGTAGTTGGAGGGAAAAAATTATATGTATGTATAGATAGATAGATAGATAGATAGATAGATAGATAGATAGATAGATAGACAGATGGATAGATAGATAGAGGGCACAGGGTGAGTTGAAGATGAAGGGGTCATATCTGGAGAATAAAATTAAGGGGTGAGAGAGAGATACTAGGAGAAGGAGAAAGGGAAAGGTAGAACGGGGTAAATTATCTCACAGAAAAAAACAGAAAAGAAAAGGCTCTTACAGTGGAGGGGAACAGGGGAAAGGTGAGAGGAAATGAGTGAATCTTATTCTCATAGGATTTGACTTAAGGAGGGTATAACATACACACTCAATTGGGTATGGAAATCTGTCTTACCCTACAGGAAAATAGGAGGGGAAGGGGACAAGAGAGTAGGGGGATGATAGAGAGGAGGGCAGATTGGGAAAGGGGGTAATCAGAAGCAAATACTTCTGAGGAGGGACAGGGTCAAAAGAAAGAATAGAATAAATGGGGGGGGCAGGATAGGATTAAGGGAAATAGAGTTAGTTTTTCACCGCATGTCTACTATGGAAGTGTTTTGCATAACTGCACAAGTATAGCCTATATTGAATTGCTTGCCTTTTCAATGAGGGTGGGTAGGGAGCGAAGAAGGGAGAAAATTTGGAACCCAAAGTTTAAAAAAACACATGTTTAAAAAAAAATGTTTTCACATGCAACTGGGAAATAAGAAATACAGGAAATGGGGTACAGAAATCTATCCTGCCCTACAGGAAAATAGAAGGGGAAGGGAGGGGTGGAGAGATAGCAGGGAAAGCAGACCAGGTGAAGGGGTATTCAGAATGCATGCCATCTTGGGGTGGGGCAAGGGGTGAGATGGGGTGAAAATTTGGAACTCAAAATCTTGTGGAAGTAAATGTTGAAAACTAAAAATAAAAAAAAAATTAAAAAAAATAAAATTTTACTGATATATCGATTAATGAAAACATGAAGATCCTGGACCTTCTTGCTCTTCTTCCCTCACTCCACCCCGCAACTCCCCCACACCCAGAATTCCATCCTTCACCTCTACTTCCTAGCTTTCCTGGCTTCTTTTAAGACTCAGCTCAAATCCCATTTCCTGAAGGAGCCCTTTCCCAGAGGCTCCCCTCCCCCACTTCCCACTGCTAGTGCCTGTCCTCTGAGATTCCTTTCCATTTACATTCTGTGCACCTAGTAACTGAAATGTTGTTTTCTTCATTAGAAAATAAGCACTTTGAGGGCAGGCAGGCCCTTCATTGTTTCCTCAGAACGTGGCACGGTACTTCATCCACTGCACCACCTATCTGCCCATATTAATAAGCATTCAATTTCTCTCCCTCCCATCTGTTCTAGGATAAGTGATGAGTAAATGCTTGTTGATTGACGGACTGGTCTTCCTCTGCCATCTTCAGCTCCTCTATCTGAAGCCAGAAATGCAATTGCCAGGAGACGATCCAGCTTCCTTCCTCTCCCATGAATTGTTCATCTGGGTGACCAATAGTTACCTCTCTGTCCGGTAGAGGATTTCTACCTCTGGCGATTGCAGGAGAAAGTACTTAGCAAACTTGAAAGGCAGAAGAATCTGAAGACCGGGAAGTCTTTCATCCCTTCAGGCTTTAGCAAGGTACTGAGCTATCCAGGGCTATTTATAATACCTGTGAGAGAGACCAGGTGCTTTGGGGCTTTGAGATCAAAATGAAAGCCACAAACACAAAGATGCAGTTGCTTAACTGCACAGAGAGGAGGTTAGAGGAAATTGAAATATGCCATGGTTTTAGTCACAAAAGTCAGAGAATGGAATGTACGAGCCTATTTAGAAACCTCAGGAGGCAAGTGGATTTTGTGGGCTCTATATGTCATTTTTAAAACACTTTTTTCTGTCTTTCGGGTCATTGTATTTCTGTAATGACCAGAAACCACAGAATGTCACTGACTTTTATTTATCATTCAGGACTTGGTCCCTGAGAGAAATCTCACCTAGATTATGAGCGAGCGGGCAGTTCAGGTTGCTGCTGGGAATCAAGGGTCCTGGCCTGGAGTCCCTGCTTTGCCACTTAGTGGTTGTATGACCTTGGACAAGTCTTTTGTCTTCTCCGAGCTTCAGCTCCCTCATCTGACCAGAGGTTCTCTGAGGTGACTTCCAGCTCCAAATCCTCTGAGAGCAGAGGAGGTGCCTGTACTTTTTATAGGATGCCTCCTGGGAATTGTAAACTGTCAGAGCTGGGAAGGACCTTAGTGGTGAGCCATGGGAATAACAGAGGCTGAGGGGAAGGATGATGGAGTCATTGGCTGGGAGAGGGAATAAGGAGGCAAAGTGGGGCTCCCGCTGCCCAGAGAATGCTGGAAGAAAGCGTGCAATGCAAGAAAGGCTGGGGGGCAGGGTCAAGGGAAACACAGGGAGAGACAAGGAAGATGGCGCTCAGTAGCAGTTGGCAGTCTTGTGCACACAGCCTGGGCTCCCCAAAACCAAACCACGGAGGTAAACCAGGAAAATCAGAATCCTAATGGCTCACATGGACATTTAAGGTTGGCGAAGCCCCAGGCTGGGCTTCCTGGCTCTGGTAGGTGAGTCTTTGTATCACCCTGCTGGGCTTCCACCTTTAAGCCACATGCCCGACGTCTCTTCACCAGGTCCCATGATGGGTCCATGTACCCGTCCCTCTCTCTCCCACTTCTGGCACCCCTCTGTGTGCTGCTTTCCCTTATTAGATGTAAGCTGTCCAAAGGTAGGGACTGCCCTGTTTGTGTATAACTGTATCCCCAGTGCTCAGCACTGGCACATAGTAAATGCTTTGTCTGTCTGTCTGTCTATTTATCTATCTATCTCTCTGTCTATCTTTTCTGTGTATCTCCATTTTTTCTATCTGTCTCTATCTACCTGTCTGTCTCTGTCTGTCTGTCCATCTAAAGTGTTTTACGTGTGTTGTTTAATCATCACAACAACACCCCTGTGAGGCAGGCGCTATTATTACTCCATTTTATAGATGGGGAAATGGAGACATATAACGGATAAATGATTTTTCCAGAGTCACACAACTAGCAAGCACTTGAGATGGGATTCCAATATAGCCCTTCCTGGCTCCTACTCCAGCAGTCTGTGTGCTCTGGGAGGGACCGTGGATAGAGGATCTGGTTGCAGAGTCCAGATGTGGGTGTGAATCTTGCCTCAGATACTTACTAGACCAGTCACTTCACCTATCTCTGCCTCAGTTTTCTTATCCATGAAATGGGGATTAAGAGTAAGAACTGCCTCACCGAGTTTTCACGAGGATCAAAGGGGATAGCAAACACTAGCTGTTATTATCATGTCAGTGGCGCTGTCTGAGAGGCATCATTCGCTCACATCCGATCGGAGTGTTCAGGAGCATGTGAGGGGTGTGGGCTTGGGGGTCATAGTAAAGCACCACAGTAAACCGAGGCAGTGTGGTATGGTGGATGGAGCTGGCTTTAGGGTCCCATTTGACACATGCTGGCTGTGATGACCTGGGTCAGGTCACTTCCCTCCATGCTCCAGGCTGCTCTGAAGGGCGGAGTAATTGCAGATCAGTGATATGATGTGCGTCCAGAAAAGCTAATGGAATCCTGGGCAGCACGAGGGGAGGCCAGGCTTCCAGGAACAGGGTGGGGATTGTCCTGTTCTCCTCTTCCTGATCACACACATCTGGAGTCTGGCGATCGGCCACCGTTGGGAGCCACAGTTTACGAAGGACCCCGATACCCTGGAGGGCGGCAATCAGGACAGGGAAGGGCTTCTAGGCGATCCTACAAGGAGTGATGGAAGGACCTGGAAATGTTTAAACGGGAGAAGACTCAGGGGCCCAGGAAGGCTGAAGGGCTGGCAAGTAGAGAAGGGATGGCCCTTGTTCTGTTGGGGCCCAGAGGGCAGGGCTGGGAGCACCGGTGGGAAGGTGCACAGAGGCTAACTGGGGCCGGGAGCCAGAAAACATGGACTGAGCGTCCTCCCTCCCTCCTCGGAAATCCTCAAGCAGAGAGTGAACGCCCCCTTGTCAGGTATGTTCTTATCGGGATGCCTTTAAGGAATGGGTGGGACGAGTCGGCCCCAGAGGTCCCCTGACTCAAACACTGGGCCTCTATGGTCTTCACTGGGTGAGGTCGAGGGTGGGGGCCCTCACCCCAGTTCCCTACACTCAAGAAAGCGTATATCCAGCGTGGGGCATTGGCTAGAGAACTGGCCTGTGTCAGGAGGAGCGGATCTGCCTGTGGGTGTTCATGCACGTGCAGGCACTGTGTGTGTATGTATGTGTTTGTGTGTATGTGTGTATGCACACGCATGTATGGATACAAACACATACCTTTGTGCATGTATGTATATGCATCAGACAGACAGACAGATGCATATACATACAAATTGTTTATGGCACTCAGAGAATAAGCACAGGTAAACAATTTGTGAGGGAAGGACTGCACACCCACTTGTTATCTGTGCATGTGTGCATGTGTATGCCTATGTGCACATGCATTGTGAATCATATGTATGCACGTGCGTATATACATGTAAACACACATGTGTACGCGCGCACAGTCCACACACATGTGCGTACATTTTCTTCAGTCGTTCTGTTGTGTCCAATTCTTCGCGCCCCCGTGGGACCGTACTACCCGTGGAATTCTCTTGGTGAAGACACCAGGTGGTTTGTCATTTCTTTCTCCATTAGACTAAGGCAAACAGAGGTTAAGTGACCTGCCCAGGGTCACACAGCTAGTAGGTATCTGAGGCCAGATTTGAAGGTTCTCCTGATTCCAGGCCCAGTGCTCTATCCACCAAGACACCCAGCTGCCTCCTATATCAACACACACACACATACACATATGCACACGTACGCACACATGCACACGCACACATATGCACATGCACACATATGCACAACCTGTTCCAGGCAAGTCCCCAGGTAGCTTTACTAGCTATTGCGCAGAAGGAGATTCTCGTAGCTTGCTCTGGTTGTAGCAGAGGGGGGTAAATCAGGCCTGTGATCTTTGTGAAGGGTCACATGCCTCCCAGGCTGGACAGAGTCCTTTGTCTCTCTGCGATGGCAGCAGGGTAGCACAGTGAATAGAGCCCTGATCCTGGAATCAGGAAAAACCGAGATCAAATCTAGCCTCAGACCCTCACTAGCTGTGTGACCCTGAGCAAGTCACTTAACCACTGCCTGCCTCAGTTTCCACATCTGTAAAATGGAGATAATAACAATGTTCTAGGAACTTTATGAGGACTGAATGAGCTCTTTACAAATCTTAAAGTGCTATGTAAATGGTAGCTATTTATTATTATTGTTACCGTTATTATTATTATTACTAAAAGATTGGAAAGGTGGGAAGAATCCTTGGGGCCGTTTTTCCAGCTACAGTCAATTGGTTTCCTCCACCTCTCTTATCTTCTGTCTGAACTTTTGTGGACTCCTCGGGTGAAATTGGGGGCCAGGAGTGGGTATTACCTCAAAGTCACCTTTGATTTCTCTTCTCCTTTTGGCTTCCACATTGAAAAGCCCCAGATCCTGTGGATTCTTCCTTGGAAATGTCTCCCACTCCCTTCCTATTCTCGCAGCCCACACTGGGATCCAGGCCCTTATTTTTAGCTGCTTAATTTTTTTTTTCCAAATTGCTCCTTCCTGCTTGCAATTTCTCCCTTCAGCTTATCTTGTATTCCACTGGCCATGTTGATGTTCCTAAAGCTTTGCTTTGATGGTATCATGCCTCTGATTAAAGTGCTTCAATGACTTTCATTCCCTACAGAGGAAACAATCAACTCCTTTGCTTGATATTCAAGGCCCTTGACAAACTGACCCCACCTTCCTGTCCAGCCTTATCTTCCACAACTTCCCCATATGCATCCTTGTACTCTAGCTAGCACTCATCATGGCTCTTGACACACAGTAGGGGCTTAATAAAGGCTCATTGACTGACTAGATTACCTAGTAGCTGCCTCACCTCACATCCATCAAATCAGCAAAGAATACAATGAAAGAAAATGACAAATGCCAGGGTGCCTGTAGGAAAACAGGCACATTGCTGTTGGTGGAGCTGGGAATGGGTCTGGCCATTCCAGAAGCAATTAGGAATGATGCCTGTGACCCAGCTGGACCAGCGCCAGGCTTCTACCCTCAGAAGATCACAGAACGAAGGGAAAAGTCCTATATGTACAAAAATATGTACAGCGGCTCTTTTTGTGGCATCAAAGAACTAGAAACTAAGGAAATGTCCATCAATTGAGGACTAGTGTGCCCTAAGAAAGGATGAAATAGATGATTTCAAAGAGACATAGAAAAGCTTGTATGAACTGATGCAGAGAAAAAGAGAATGGAAGAATATGTATCCTCTAACATCCATATTAAGAAAATGAACAATTCTGAAAGGTTTGAGAACTGACATCAACTAAACAATCAGCCATGATCCCAACTGATAAAGAAGAAGGCTGCCCACCTCATGACAGAGAAGATGGACTAATACACAATATAAAAGCGCATTTTTGGATGTGAATGATATGGGAAAATGTTATGCTCAACCTTGCTTATGTGATGCATAGGCCCTTCCTTCCTCCCTCCTTCCATCCTTCCTTCTCACCCTCCCTCCTGCTCTCTTTCCTTCCTTTCCTTCTCTTCCTTTCCCTTTCTTTCCTCCCTTCCTCCCTCCTTCCCTCCCTTTTTAGTGATTAAAAGATAGGAAGAAAAAACAAATGTTCAAAACAGATTGCCTTTCCCGCTTCCATCTCTCCAAATCCTAGCCAGCCTTTAAGTGCCGATTGACATGCCTTAGCCTCCGTAAAATCTTCTCCAACTGCCCCAGCTCCAGTCATCTCAATTTCTTTTGAACATCTACAAAATGCGTTTTAGACCTCTTTCTGAGACTTACCCTAGATTTGGAGCTCCCCGTTGGAAGCCCCCACTTGGATTCTCCTCCCAAATCTCAAATTTAACATGTTTCAAAACAAAGTTTCTTGTCCTCCAGCCGTGAATGCCTGATCTCTTGGCTGTGCTGTGAAGGGAACTGGGCTTGGAGTCAGAGAGACCTAGGTTCAAAGTCCTCCCTATGTTAGTTTTGTGATGGTGATCAAGTCACTCCTCAACGCCTAGGGCAACTATAAACTACTGATACATTATTGATTTCCATTGGTGGACGGAATTTGCACACTGAAAGTTCCCCACATAGATGGAATTACAGAACTGATAAAATAAATTCAGAAGGGATTCTTGTCCCTGCATAGGTTGGAAATCTGTCCTCCGGGTGCCATCAGCTTGTAATACCACCAATGGCCACAAAGGGGAGGGCCCCGTTCAACAATCATCTCTTCATCACTGGAATCTCCATGGCTCAGCCTTAATTCAACTGCCATGCCTATTCACCTTCCTACCCCTTTTCCAACAAAGGCAGTTGGGTTAAAGGAGCTGGGTTCAAGTCCTGGCTCTAACATTTAGCTTCCATGTGACCTTGGGCTAGTTACTTCATTTTTCCAGGCCTCAGTTTCCTCGGCTGTCAGATGAAAGGGTTGCACGAGATGACTTCAAAGGTCTCTTCCAGCCCTGAGGTTGTGACTCTGATTCTCCAACTCTGTGCTTCTTCCTGGCACAATGGATGCCTCGAGCCTGCCCTGGCCACCTGGGCACATTTACAGAATAATGAGAAATGCTCCCGACTGGACTTTCAGTGGTTTCATTAAGCACTTTCAAAAATTACATTTTTTGCTAGTAGCTCCAGTAAAAGGTTATTCATCATGTCCAGCTATCCATCAGAAACCAGGGCCTACTTTGGCATCTTGCCACTTCTTGCTTTAGCAGCAATAATTAAATTAGCTTTACCATTGCTACTGGAAAGGGTGTGACAACTGGCTGCCCTATGGCCCCTCTCACAATGCCACTAACCCCATCCCCAAATCCCTTCCCTGGCTACCACTCTATTGTCTCACCCTATTAGAATGTAGGGCAGCTAGGTGGAACAGTGAATAGAGTTCTGGGCCTGAAAGGGCCTGAAATTAGGAAGACTCATCTTCCTGAGTTCAAATCTGGCCTCAGACACTTACTAGCTTTGTGACCCTGGGCAGGTCACTTCACTCTGTTTGCTTTAGTTTCCTCATCTGTAAAATGAGCTGTAGACAGAAGTGGCAACCTACTCCAGGATCTTTGCCAAGAAAACCCCAAATGGGGTCACGGAGCTGCAACTGATATGATCCAATGACATTAGAATGTAAGCTCCTTGAGGGCAGGGACTGTCTTTGGGCTTGTTTGTGTATCCTCAGTGCTTAGCACAGTGCCTGGCACACAGTTAATCCTTAATGAATGCTTGCTGACTTGACTTGACCATGCCAGAAAACAGGTTTTACATAAAGGTGTGTCTAAGTGCAGTCTATCATTTGCTAGGGTTGGTGCATCCTTTGAAAAATATGACATTGCCTGAAATGTCTAAACCTATGTTGGTTACGTGTCTAAAAACCTGATTGGTTTTCCCTCCATTGACCCATTAACCCTCCAGGAGGAGAGTGGTTGGGAGAGGGTTGGCCCTGGAGCCAATTACTTCAGGTGACTGGGGAGGCATTGATATAAGCAAGATGAGAGTTACTCTTTGTTAAAAGGTTGGATACCACCTTTAATCCCATCTTTCTCTTTCTTTGTTTCCTTCCTTCTTTCTCTCTCCCTGTCTTTCTCTCTCTCCAATAGCTGTCATTTCTTTTCCAAGCTTTTCCTCAAATGCTCTTATTCTATTTATCAAAAACATTTTAACTCTCCCCCCCATCCCCCCTCTCTCCACCCATCTTTCCCAGGAATTTGATCAGAGTTTGTCCCTAAGCTGAGACATTGCTTGTGGGTGTTTTGGAGTCAATTTTTTATTCTGGGTTTGTGTCTTGAGCATCCCTGCCGCCATAATAGCTCACTAGGGTGTGGTTCTTTTTTTTTTTTTCCCATTCTACTTCCCGACTTTGGATGTGATAGTACTGGCATTCTTCAGTCATTTCAGCTCATTCAGTCATATCTAACTCTGTGTGACTCCATGGACCACAGCATGCCAGGCTCTTCTATCATCCACTATCTCCCAAAGTCTGTCCAAGCTCATGTTCATTGCTTCCATGAAACTTTCTATCCATCTCGTCCTCTGCTTTCCCCTTCTCCTTTTGCCTTCAATCTTTCCCAACCTCAGGGTCTTTTCCAATGAGTCCCATCTTCTCATTATGTGGCCAAAGTATTTAAGCTTCAGTTTCAGTATTTGATCTTTCTGTGAATAGTCTGAATTATTTTTTAAAGTATTGATTGATTTGATCTCCTTGTTGTCCAAGGGACTCTCAAAAGTCTTCTCCAGCACCACAGTTCTAAATCATCAATTCTGCGGCACTCAGCTTTTTTTATGGTGCAACTCTCACAGCTGTACATTGCTACTGGAAAAACCATAGCTTGGACTATGCAGACCTTTGTCAGCAAGGTGATGTCTCTGCTTTACAGCGTGCTGTCCAGATTTGCCATAGCTTTCCTTCTAAGGAACAAGCATCTTTAATTTCATGGCTGCAGTCACCACCTGCAGTGATCTTTGAGCCAAGAATGTAAAATCTGACACTGCTTCCATTTCTTCTCCTTCTATTTGCCAAGAATGACTGCATCAGTTGCCAAGAACTTAGTTGCTTTTTTTATGTTAAGCTTCAAACAAGCTTTTACACTCTCCTCTTTCACCCTCATCAAGAGGTTTCTTCATTCTTTTTTCATTTTCTGCCATCACAGTGATATCATCTGGGTGTCTGAGATTGTTAATATTATTTCTGGCAACCTTAATTCCGGCTTTTGTTTCATCCAGCCTGGCATTTCACGTGATGTCTCTGCGTAGAAGTTAAATCAATAAAGTGACAATATGCAGCCTTGTCATGCTCCTTTTCTAATCTTAGACCAATCAGTTGTTCCATGTTTGGTTCTAGCTGTTGCTTCTTGGCCCACACACAGGTGCTTCAGGAGACGAGTAAGATGATCTGACTCTCCCATCTCTTTGAGGACTTGCCACATTTTGCTGTGATCCACCCGGTCAAAGGCTTTAGTCTAGTCAGTGAAGCAGAAGGAGATGTTTTCTGGAACTCCCTCGCTTTCTCCACAATCCAACAAATGGTAGCAATTTGGTCTCTTGCTCCTCTGCCTCTTCAAAAACCAACCTGCTCTTCTGGTCATGCTCAATTCATGTATTGCTGAAGCCTAGCTTGAAGAATCTTAAGCATAACCCTGCTGGCATGGAAAACGAGCACAATTATTTGGTGCATTCCTCGGCATTCTCCTTCTTTAGGATTGGGATGTAAACTCATCTTTTCCAATCCAGTAGCCACTGTTGGGTTTTCTGAATTTGCTGATATATTGAGTGCATCATCTTTTAGCCTTTTAAATAGCTCAGCTGGAATTCCATTTCCTCCACCAGCCATACTGCTAGCAATGCTTCCTAAGGCCCACTTGACTTCATTCTTCAGGATTTCTGTTAAAATCTTTCTCATATAGTTCTTTTGTGTATTCTTGCCACCTCTTCTTAATCTCTTCTCCTTTTCCTAAGTCCCTACAATTTTTGTCTTTTATGGTGCCCATTTTTGCACAAAACTTTCCCTTGATATCTCCTATTTTCTTGAAAATAGCTCATCTTTTCCATTCTATTGTTTTCTTCTATTTTTTTTTTTGCATTGCTCAATTAAGAAAGCCTTCTTATCTATCCTCACTATTGTCTAGAATTCTATGTTCAGTTGGGTATATATTCCTTTTCTCCTTTACCTTTCACTGTCCTTCTTTCCTCAGCTATTTGTAAAGCCTCATCAGAAAGCCATTTTCCTTTCTTGCTCTTCTTTGTCTTTGTAATTTTTTTTTTGTTGCTGTCTCCTGCACAACGTTGGGAATCTCTGTCCATAGTTTTCCAGACACTATCTACCAGCTTGAATTCTTTAAATTTATTTATCGCCTCCAATTCATATTCATAAGGGATGTCATTTAGGTCATTCATGTACCGTCTGATGGCTTTCCCTACTTTCTTCAATATAAGTCTAAATTTTGCAATAAGAAGCTCATGATCTGAGCCACGGTCAGCGTCAGTAGCTGACTATAAGGAGCTTCTCCACCTTTGCCTGCAAAGTATATAATCAATCTGATTTCCGCACTGACCATCTGGTGATGTTCCTGTGCGGTCACCTTTTGGTTGGTAAACAAAGAGTGTTTGCTATGACCAGAGAGCTATCTTGACAAACCTCTATCAGTCTCTGCCCTGCTCCATTTCATACTCCAACGCCAATTACCTGTTACTCCATATTTCAATTGCCTGTTACTCCAATTATCTTTTGATTTCCTACTTTAGCCTCTCAATCCCCTATGATGAATGTAACGTCTCTTTTTGGTATTATTTCTAGAAGTTATAGGTCTTTAGAGAACTGATCAACTTTGTCCTCTTTGGTATCAGTGGTTGGAGCACAGACTTGTGCTACTGTGATGTCGAATGGTTTGCCTTGGATTCTAACGGATGACCTGTCATTTTTGAGATTCTACCCCAATATTGCTTTTCTTATCTTTTCGCTGATTAGGAGGGCCACTCCGTTTCTTCTAAGGGATTCTTGCCCACAGTGGTACATGCAGTGATCATTTGAGTTGAGGTGACCCATCCCCATCCATTAAGTTCATTGACGCCCGAGGTGTCAATGTTTAAACTTTCCGTCTGCTGTCTGGTCACATCCGGCTGACCTTGGTTCATAGATCGTCCATCCCAGGTTCCTATTCCATATTGATCTTTCCATCATCGGACTTTCTTTCTGTCACCAGACACAGCCACAGCTGAGCCTCCTTTCG
Organism: Vombatus ursinus; assembly: GCF_900497805.2. Taxonomy (NCBI): domain Eukaryota; kingdom Metazoa; phylum Chordata; class Mammalia; order Diprotodontia; family Vombatidae; genus Vombatus; species Vombatus ursinus. The sequence goes on along the minus strand of NW_020954577.1, from coordinate 51,570,299 downwards.
GCTTTGGCCCAGCTGCTTCACTCCTTCTGAAGCCGTTCTTCCCAGGAATGGACGCCTCCGACCGGAGGGACTCGTCTTCTGGTGTTGTATCTTCTATCATGCCGTGTTAGGGCTGGGCTTTGCCTCACTTCTGGAGGGAAGGTCTAGGCTGGTTCTATTGCTGATTCCTTGGAATATTGAGTGTCGTGTTATTCCAGGATCTCTGGAACAGGCTGAGGACCTGCAAGTTTTCAGTGCCCCCCGAAGGGGTCTGATCTGTTTGCTGCCCCCCTGGTCTGAGTTCTGCAAACCCCTGTCCTGGCTTTGGATCTGAGTAACAGTAAGTGGATCGCTGTTGGCCTCTGCCCCTATCAGTCAGCTGATTCATAGTGGCATAATTGTAGGTTCCCCTTTGATCTGGAATGCCTGCCCTGGTTATTCTTCTGGAGGCTGAGCTAGATTCTGGAATCGAGACCCTGCTCTGACCTTGGGATTTGAGTCACACCACTACCCCAAAGGCTTCTGAACTTCCTACTTCCACATCCATAGTCCAGGGCCTCTCTACCCAGGAATGCCACTCCCCTAAACATGTCCCCTCTCAGTCCAGTCTAGATCTGTGACCCAGAACTGGGTAGTGGATGATAAAACTGCTAGTTAGCACCTGACCCACCACAGTGCTTGGTATGGGTCTGACAGAGCCCCAGCATGCATCTGGGATCTCCTTTCACCCGGTGCACAGTTTCTCTCTAGCCTGGTGTGTGCTCCTGCTCTGACCCTGTACCCAGCGTTCTTCCTTAGAGTCTACAGAGCTCTCTGGCTGTCTGAAATGGACCAGAGGAGGACTCACTGTGACTTTAACTGGATTTCCCCCACAGGATTGGGTCTAGTGACATTCTAGATCTGTTTGGAGAAGCTGGTAGAAAGGAGTTCACTGCACTGCTTCCTAATACTCTGCCATCTTGGCTCTGCCTCTCTCATCCATCTTTTTCTAGTCCAGACTCCTTATTTTACAAAAGAGGAAACTGAGTCCCAGAGAAGAGAATTGCCCAAGGCTATATGGGTAGAAACCCCAATATTGCTGCCTCAAGTACAGTGCTCTATCCACTACATTATGCCACCTTCTCTATGGATGGATACTACTAACAATCACAGCTACCATTCCGTCAGAGGGTTGTGAAATAGGGTGATGTTCAAAGGGCAGGGCCTCCTTACTCAGAGATCATTCAATGAATCATAGATGATAGAGTTGGAAGGAGCCTCAAAGACTGTTTAGACCAACCCCTCGTTCTGCAGGTGAGCAAACTGAGTCCCGGAAAGATTAAGTGACCGTCCAAGGTCACACGGTATAGCTTCAGACATGGTATTTAAATCCAGGTCTCCAGAACCACTGTACCATACTTGTATCTTTAAGCACCTATCATGTGCCGGGCACTGTGCAATTAAAGGCTGGACATGCACTGAAGTCTCTCCTAACTCTAAGCCCTACAAAGCTGCAAGGCAGAAAGAGCATCGTTAACGGGTTGCCGCAGGTGACGATATGAGACAAGGCGGTGACTGAGCGCCCTCTGCTGGTGTCTTGGTGCTAGAACAACGACGGGCAGGTAGGATGCTTACCCAGGTAAGAGAGAAAGACTGAAAACGTATATTGGGACTAATGGTTCAGAGATGTTTTTGTACCTGTTCTTAAAGGAGCCACGGCCCAAGTAAGGACATCAAGAACAGACCAGGGCTGGGAAAAGTAGTAAAGAAGACAAAGTTAGCTTTCAGGGAGCTTCACATTCTCCTTTTCTGTCTTCTTATTAACTTCTCCACTCATTGCCCCTTCCCCCCCATTCCATTAGTCAGCCAGTCAATAGGCATTGCATAAGCACCTACTATGCGCCGGGCACTGTGCTAAGGTTTCTTTAATACAAAGAAAGGCAAAAACAGCCCCTGTCCTCAAGGAGCTCATAGTCTAAAGAGGGAGACAACACAAAAACATGTGATAAAAGGATCTACACCGGGAAATTGGAAGTAACCCCCTCCTCTTCCCGAAAGCTTATTGATTCATTGATTGAACTCAAATCTGGATTTAGGAAAGAATTTCTTCAGTCATTTTTCAGTCATGTCTGACTCTTTGTGACCTCATTTGGAGTTTTCTTGGCAAAGATACAGGAGTGGTCTGCCATTTCCTTCTCCACCCCATTTTACAGATGAGCAAACTGAGGCAAACAGGGTGAAGCGACTTGTCCAGGGTCACACAGCTAGTAAGAAAACATATAAATTTTATACAAAGTATAAATTTATACTTATAAAATTTACGTAAGATGTAAATTTCATATTTATATTATATAAATACACATTTATATTTATAAATTATATATAAATATAAATTTTATATTAAATTGATTTAAATAGTAATTAACATAATATTTGGTGATTTGTGAAGGACTTCCCAATCCTTATCTCACTGAGTCTGCTATAACCCCATGAGGATTACACCAGGCTCTTTGCACAACATTGCATCATAATACCCTGCCCTCTTCAGGCAATAAGTAACTGGATAGGTGCTAAAGATATTAATTCCCCTGTTTTACAGGTGCCAGAGATGAGGTTCAGTGAGGATGAGGCCCATGGCCCCAGAGCTAATAGTGTAACAGGGTGGATCTGAATGCAGATTCTCTTGACAGAAGAAGCATAAAGTGCTTGAGGTGGAAAGGACAAGAGGTAGACTCCTGAATCCAAGCCCGTGATCTACCCACTCTACCACACCGCCTTTCTTCAGTAATTGGGAGTTTTTTTAATGTGTTAGCTCTACTAGAGTATTTGCCTTTTAAAAGAAGACCTCAGCGGAGGGATGGAAGGGGTGGCCCTAATGGTGGAGCTTCAGGCGCTGTGACATCTGGGTGGGGGCGACACTGGACCTTTCTATGGCCCTCCCATCACAGCAGGTAGGAGAAACAACATGTCAGAGTGGAGAGAGCTCGGGTCTCCGTGGAGTCACAGGATTCTGCCCTGGAGCCAGGAGGGACACCAGAGGTTGTGCAGTTTACCCCACCCCATTTTACAAAGTAGGAAACTGAGGCCTGAGGAGTTGGTCAAAGGACGTCACCCACTTGGGGTTCCCTCCGCTCTGGACCCGCACATTCAGTCTTGACCCAGAGGACGAGGAAGGGCTTGCCCTGAGATAAGCCTCAAAGGAAGCAAGGGGGTCGCATGAAGAGTCCTGGGCCAGGAGCTCCTCCGACAGCCTGAGACACCGACCTTGGCAGGGAGACTGGAGATCGTAGGTTAAGTTCAAGAATAATTAGGGGCCCGATTTGTCCCGAAGGTAGAGTTTGTAAAAGGAAGTGAAGGGAAATAAATCTAGAAAGGTAGACAGAGGCCAGATTGTGGAGGGCTTCCAGTGGGGGTCTGAGGAACCCATAGCTTATCCTAGAGACAATAGGGAGCAGTGGGAGACTATTGATTGGGAGGGTGATATAGACACACCTAGACTTTCAGAAGAGTATGTTGGCGGCCTTGTGAAGGATGGACTAGGGGGGTAGAAACTGGAGACCAGGAGTCAGATGGAAGGAGGAAGCTAATCAGCTAGGCTAGAGGTGATTAGGTGATAGGTGATAGTAACCAATGGGTGCAAAGAAAGGGACAGATAAGGAGAAACAAGAAGATTTGACAACTGAATACGTATGGGGAGCAGGGAGGAGTTGAGAATGAATCCAAGGTCGTGGACCTCCAATTTTATGACTCTGGGGCTCTCTTTCTTTTCTTCTCTCTGTCTGTCTCTGTCTGTCTCTCTCTCTCTCCCTGCCTGGTTTATTGGTGTGCTTTTTAAAAAAATGTTACTATCTTCCAGCGCCTCAGAGACTTATGAAAATCAAGCAGAATAATGTATGTGAAGACATTTTTTGTGCAGTGAGGGGCCTTCTGGAGAAGTCTAAAGCAACTGGACTTAGTTTCCCAATTGACCTTTTCTCCGTTGCACGGTCTACTCCTCTGAAACTCTGACTGGGACACAATCAGCTTATTTTTATCTGTAGAAAGAATTCCTCCCGACAACACAGGCAGCCAAATGAGTAGAGGCTCAGATAGAGCGAGGAGGATGCTCCCAAGCGTAGTGATGCCAGTTGGCCGGGCAATGACAACATGAGGGGGAGAGGCTGGAGAGGAGATGATTTTACCACGTCCCACAGAAAGGCGGACAGGCCTGTCTAAGCAAACAGCAAATCCTGGCAGGCTGATGCGTCCGTAAGTGGGTCAGTGAACCAGACAAGGTTCCAACTGCCTGTGATTATATTCATTTCTGGGTAGTGGGGCCCTTCCTTGTCATTGGTTCACTCCTGACCTGCCCCCCCCATTCTCTTCTTTGTAGAACCAAAATTCCCAGACTTCCCTTGGACCCAGAGGCTTTTGCCTCTAATTATCTTCCAAGTCCTTCCCCTGGCTTGTAAAGACTCTACTTACCATCAGTCCCCTGGGCTATATGTAAAATGCTTTGTAAACTGTATCATAGGCTCTATTCTAATAGCAGCTGTTTGGAGCTGATTCAGAACACAGATTTAAAAATGTCTGTAGAGCAGAGATTCCCACCTTTTCTCCTATGTTACTGACCCTTTTAGGAGTCTAGTCAAACCTGTGGATTCCTTGGAATGTTTTTATATTTTTATAATAGAAGAAAAACAAAATTTCAGTTAGACATTAGTGAAAACAAAGATGTATTTTTCGGGGCAGCTAGGTGGTGCAGTGAATAGAGCTCTGGCCTTGGAGTCAGGAGGACCTGAGTTCAAATCCAACCTCAGACACCTAACACTTACTAGCTGTGTGACCCTGAGCAAGTCACTTAACCCCAATTGCCTCACCATAAAGCAAAAAAAAAACAAAAACAAAGATGTATTTTTCCCATCCAAGTTCATGGACCCCCTACCATCTGTCCACGAGCCTCCTAAGAACTCCTGATAGAGGAGAAGGGCAGAAGGGACTGAGGATTTTGATCTGGTGTATGTACATGAGTGGAGGGAAAGCTAAGTAAGAGTGTCAGCCTAAATTACTTTAGCTATCACAGATACACATAACAAATAATTAAGCTGTGGGAAGGCATTTCTTTGTTCTTAAAATGCCATTTTTGGCTGGAACATCAACAGAGATTTCTTAATAAAATAGTTACCACTAAAGTAATCCAATCAAAGCTAGCAAAAACCGTGTGCCAGTCTGTGTGCTGGCTGCTGGACATCCAAAGAGGAAAAGGCCGCTGCCCTGAGGGCATCCATAGGGTTGGGTTAATTTGGTGGTAACTACTTTATGAAGAAATCTTTGTCATTCCAGTGCCTTCCCTCTGTTAATTATCCCCTACTTTGCCTGTATATAACTTACTTTGTGTCTGTTGGGTTACATGTTGTCTCCCTGATAGATTGTAAGTGCCTTGAGGACAGGACTGTGTTTTGCCTTTTTGTATCCCCAGCATTTAGCAGAGTACTGGCACATAGTAGGTGCTTAATAAATGTTTACCCATTGTTATTATTGCAGGGATAAAAATCCACTGTGTATCATTCACTCCAAAGAAGTAAAGTGCCCTACTTTGTAGCAATGGACTTTACCTTTTCCAATCCCATTTAGCCATCCAAGTGACCCCAGCAATGACCCCCAAAGAGGATTCATCCCTCTTTCCTGGAATTTTCTTCTTTCTCTCTGCTCATTCACTTGGTAACCTCATCAGCACCCACAGGGTCAATGACTGTAGCTCATCGCAGATGACTCCCCAGATCTCTAAGGCTAGCCCGAATTTTTCTCTTGAAATTCAGCCCTGCATCCTCACTCTACCTGCTGGACATCTTTACCTGGATGTCCCGTTGGCATTTCAAACCCAGCATGTCCAAAGGACAACTCATCTTTCCTCCTAAACCCCCAGATGCCATCCAGGGGAAACCTTTTTGATCTCAAAGATTATGTTCTCTCCCTTCTAAAATTACTTTATATTTAACTACCGGTGTACGTGCTGTGGAATGCAAGCTACTTAAGTGCTGAAGACCGTCTTCTAGTTTCTGTACAATATTCAGAGCGTTGGAGTTTAATCATCTTTGGCTCAGGCAGAGAGAGGTACCTTCCTCGATGTTACCGGGAAATAGTCAAACGAAAATCTAACCTGGCTAAATTAAGTAGAAAACCTGGGGATGGATAGGACGCTAGGTTTAAATGAGAAGTGAAGGTCAGATCGAGCCTAGCACAGGGAGATCACACTGTCAGGCTTTCTCCAGCCCAGTGTAGGAGACGCTGCTTTGACTTCCAGACGACAAGTGACCTGTTCTATAAAAAGAAATCGCCCAGGGTAAAGTTAGGCAATCTATCAGGCCACCATCACTTGACACTCCTTAAAAATATCCAATTCCCTCTGCTCCCATCTTATGTTCAATGAGCAACCTGTAAATCTGCCACTTGATTTCAAGGGACCTATCAGAGGATGAAAAGGAAAGCAGCTTGGGGTTGGGAGCTCTTTGCCCAACTGGCTCTATGACCCCAGGCTGATCAACTAATCTCCCTGCCTCAGCTTCCCTATTTGTAAAATGGGGGGGTGGGCTATCCTTCAGGATTGGGACTGTCTTTTTGTGACTCACAACTAGCACATGGGAATATCTCTTTATTACATACACTACCACATAACTGATAGACGCATTTCACAAACAAGGTTCGTATGGTTTAAAGTGCTATGCAAACCTGAGGCCCAATGCTCCACTCAGAGAATGTATTGATTGGTGGAGGGTGTGTCTGGTTAGTGATGAAAGGGCCTTCTGGCTGGTCTCCACGACTCAAGCCCCTCCCCACTCCATTCTGGCCTCCATTCAGGTGCCCAAGTGAATTTGTCCTAAAGCACAGATCTGACCTCACTCAGTGGGCTAAAGGGGCTTCCGACCACCTTCAGGGCGGATACAAACTTTTCTGGCACTGAACATTCTCCCCAACCTGGGCTCTTCCTATCTTTCCTGAGCTTACACTTTCTGAACTGGACTACTCACTGTTCCTCACTCATGACACTTGATCTCTCACTCTCAGTCCATGCCCCTTTTACAGATGAGTAAACAGAGGACCCATGAGATTGAATTATCTCCCCCAAGGTCACATGCGAGACTCCTGCTTCCATGTGCAGCTCCCAGCCCAGAATCCACTGCAGTACCTGCTCTATGATCAGGCTGGATAATCCAGATCTCAAAACTGCTCTACTTGAGACAGCAAGGATACAACCCAACAATACTTAGTCACCAGCAGCCTTTACAAATTGGTCCAAACCCACATCATGAGTTGGAGTGTCCCTACATTCCCAAAGCCCTCACACCCGATGCCCAGTTCCTGCTCCATCTTGTCCACCATAGTTCTAACAAGTCTCCAAGATGGTGCACGGGAGCAAATGTCCCTCTTCATCCCATTTTTTTTCATTTTAGACTCAAACACCAGTACCAGAATAGAGAAAAGAAAAAAGCATATGATAAACTTAAATACTGAAACTGAAATACAAAGAAAAAAGTCCTGTCATGTGCATAGCAGAACATAAGAGGATTCAAAATATGTAGCGAGAAATTTTAATTTCAAGAAAGCCTGTATGACAAATACTACACGTTGTGTCGAAGGCTGTCCATCTCCTTTGCTTCCACCTAAGTTTTATTTTCTCTGCAGCGCAACTTTTTATTGTTTTCCCCCCTTCCTTCCCCCTAAGCTACAATTAAGTTCAGATGTATTTATAAATACTGATATATACATGCATACATATATGTATACATATGCTCTCCCTAACAAATTCTATTCTTGTTCTTACCTTTCTGCATCATTTCCTACCCCTCTGGACTCCTCTACTTCTACCCATTACCATGCCCCATTATTTTACCTACCCCGGCTCTCCAAGGACTCCTCCCCTATTCTTCCATTCCCATAAATCTAAACTCTCTTCCATACCCTTTAACCTATTCCCTCACACACCCCCCCGAGGGATCTCTAGCCCATCCTCTACCCCATCCCTAGCTCTTTACCATTTTATTTCTGAATTTAGACTTTCATACTCTCCTAGATGTATTGTTCCCTCTTAAACCCATTCCAGGGGGCAGCTAGGTGGCACAGTGGATAGAGCACCGGCCCTGAAGTCAGGAGGACCCAAGCTCAAATATAGCCTCAGACCAAACACTTGACACTAGCTGTGTGACCCTGGGTAAGTCACTTAACCCCAATTGCCTAAGCCCCCCCCCAAAAAACAAAAAAAAACCCATTCCAGGAAGAAGGTAGGTCACCAGAACTCCCAGCCCTCCTTCCCCATTTAATTCCTCTGCACTGATTCTTCCTCATTTGTGTAAAACAATGACTTTTTAGCTCCTTTTCAAAGGTTTTATTTTTTCAAGCTTTATCATACTCAGGTCTCCCCCAATCTTTCTTACAGAACTACCCAATTACTACTGACAATCTCAGACATTATTTTACACATATGAAATGTAGACAGTCTGTCCTTTTTGAATCCCTTGCAATCAGTCTTCAGCATGTACCTTGTTTCTTTTGGCTCTCAATGTCAAATGTTCTATTAAGTTCTTCATCCCTTTACTTAGTGTGGGACTAACCTTCCCTTAAACACAATTTTGAGTCCTGATGCTGACTCTTCCAAAGCACCAGCTGGTCTAATCCAAGTTTCATTCTAGTCCTGCAGACTCTGAGCTTGTCCCAAGAGTCGTTCCCAACTTCCTGGCTCAAGATTTTATTTTAGCCCCCGATCCAATCATCCCAGAACAGCAGCTTATCAAGTCAAGGGCAGACACTTTCCTTCTTTCCACTTCCTAGACAACTGAATCAACTTTTGGGCTAACGATGCCAAGTTAACCCAAGGGAAGCAAGGCTTTGTGGTCAGGACTAGTGGGAACCGACGATGACTCTGAGAACAAAAATGAAATGAATGAAAACTGACTTTCCTGAATATTTCAACATTTGTTTCTCTGATTACAGCCACTGAAAACCAAACCAGCTTCCCCAGGTGTTCTATCTCCCACTGCCCAAAAGATCAATTTGGCCAAGCACAACAGACAACTTGTTCACAAGGTGCCATCTGAATTTATCGGCTTAAAATTAAGAGAATGAACCAATCGAAAGCATTCAGGAAAAGTGTACTGACAAGTGTTTAATTGCTGAATTCTTATGATCACATCATCCAGCTGAACCCTCCAAGTCAGTTTTAACACGACTATAGAACATGTCGAGCATAACAGGTACTTAACAACTCAGCAGAAGGTCCTATCACAGCTCCCATTCAAAGATCACCCACACATGTGATGGGATGTTCTTTACTCTGGATTGTTAGACAATAAAATACATTGAAATGCCTTTCAACAATTTAAAGGCAGTATTTAATCAAATCACTGTAATTAAGCTGTTTATGAATGGAAAGTTAGGGAATTTAAGTTAGAAGTTCGTGAGTTTGTTTTGATTCAGTTGACCTTGCCTTTGGACAGGCTGGGGCACAAATTTTCCCCAAAAGATAATCCCCCCAACATACTACATGTAAAAGTCATATGAAACTATCAAGTAGGTTTTCCCTATTGCTTAGTAAAAGAAGCCAGATTTAAAACTTTCCAAGACAGAGGTGGAGCACATCACCTCTATTAAAAATCTTGTAAAAGAAACAGAAGTGTGACAGCTCCGTCGTGGCTGTAACTATGACCCTTCCTTCATTAGGACTGCTGAACAAAATTTTTAAACAGCCATTCATGATCAAAATTCTCTGGTTGATGAAACCAATTTAAATAGGATTGTTATGATACATGTAAAAAAAGAAAAGCAATCTCATCACAAGAGAGACACCTCCTTTTTATAATAAACAAGGCAGTAGACAGCCATTACTCGCTGGTGGCCTTTTTAAGGTATGCTATCAAGTCTGCCCTCTCTCCCTTCTTCTTAATGCCTGCGAAGATCATCTTGGTTCCAGGGATGTACTTCTTGGGGTTCTCCAAGTACTCCATCAGCGTATCCTCTCCCCAGATGATACCTAGAAGAGGCACAGCAGACTCATCAGCTCAGCTAAGCAGGGCTAAGGCAGCTTCTGCAGGGGCCGGAGCCCCAGCCCCACCGCTCCCCCCTTTACCTTTGTTCTTGTTGGCATCTGTGTAGGAGAAGCCGGGAGACTGGCCGGTCTTTCGGCCAAAGAGGCCGTTCAGGTTGGGCCCCGTCTTGTGCTTGCCCCCCTTCTCCACCGTGTGGCACTGGGCACACTTCTGAACAAAGATCTTCTTGCCCTTCTCCACATCACCCATGGTGAGATCTAGGAATAGAAACATTTACCCGCCTTGTGTTGTAGGAGTGGGAGGACGCTTGCTGACCGGCCACTCGAGGGTCATCACCCCTCACTTTACCTATGAGTGACCGGCCGGCCTGAGGTCACTGGTCAGGCCCTGGCCCCATGCTGGACGCCTCCTCTTTGGGCAAACCTGACCCACCCCAGACCCCAGACCCTCTTTATCATCCAAGCTCTGTCCCTCGGACAGGATGGATGTGGGGGTGCACCCAAGAGACACGGAACGGCCGATTGGGGGTCCCGGACTGGGTGACCTTGGCCCTATCATCTCGCCCCTGGGCCTCAGTTTCTTTTTCTGTAAAATGCGCATTCCATGCCGGGCAGGACAGAACCAAAGCCCCATTTGGATGGAGCCCCGGGGTCACTGCTGGTCACCGGCCTGACCTTGGCCGAACCCTGCCCGGGCTCCCAGCCTCAGTTTCCCTCTCTGATGAGGTCAAAGTGGAGTCACCCGGGGGCTACACAGGGAGGCCGCGAGGGCTCCCCCTTCTCCCACCCACGCACCCCGCGACAGAGATGGGCGAGCCGGGCCCATCCTAGGGAGGGGTAAGCCGAGGCCCAAGGGCGGCCGGCCCCACGCCCCCCCCCCCCCCCCAGGGCACGTCCACGTCCGTCCCGCGCCTCCGCCCCCGCCCCAGCACGGCCCCGGGTCCGAGGGGTCGGGCCAGGCCCAGGCCCGCTCCCCGCCGCCCCGAGCACGCGCCCGGCTGCGGCCTCCCTCCCCGCGGCCCCGCGCTCACCCACTCACCCGCTCCGCCGCCGCCGCCGCCTCGGTCCGACTCGCGCTTCCTCTGCCCAAGGACACGCCGTACCCGCTACTATGTAACCGGCGTCGGTGCAACCGAACCCGCCGCCCCGCCCTCGCAGTGACGTCACGGAGGCCCGGCCAATCCCCGAGCCCGACGGGCCTGGCGCGTGACCCGGCTGCCGGCGGGCGGCCCCGCCAGCAGGGTAGGCTGCGCGCCCAGGGCGCCCTCTCCCCTCCCATCTCGGGGGGGCGGGGTTTCCTTAACCGGTAGTGACGCCGTGACGTACGACCGGACATCTTCAGAGAGCGCGCCGAAGGCTTGGGGCCTGCTGGGGGAGGGCCTTGCGCACGCGCATTCTGCACCCGCCGAAGCCGGGGCTGGGGCCCCTGCTCCTCTCTGCATCTGAGCTCAGCGTGATCGCCGGCTTCGCAGGCTGCGCATGCGCCTTTGCTAAAGGGCGAGGCGCACAGAGGGTGGAGGACGGAATCCGCCCGTGATCGTGTGGGTCAGAGTTAGATCCCGGGTCCTCTGACTCCAAACCTAGGGCCATGTATCAGCCTAGGGTATCAGGGTTCAAATGGAACTCGCTTGCACTGTTACCCCGCGCCGGTCACTTAACCTCTGGCTGGGCCTCAGTTTCCCCATCTGTAAAGCGGGGATGAGGTCCCTTCCAGTTCCCAACCCCGTGATCTTTCGTGGTTCTGGGGTGAGCCCAGGAAGCTCATCAGATAATAACCATAATTAATAATTAGTAATGCTAATATGCAGATCGCCGCAGGGTTTGCAGAGCGTGCGTCTCTCACTCGCGGCCCGACCCGCGGACTGAGCCCGCGCCCAGGACTGGGTCACCCCCGCATCCCCCAAGACGCAGCCCTGGGGCCCCGCGCACCACGACCTCCCTCTCTGCCTTTCCCCAGGGTTGTCCTCCTTTAGTAGACTGTAAGCCTCTTGAGGGCCGGACCGACCTCCTTTCCTTTTGCCGTTCCTATGGGCATCCCCAGCCAGCGCTGTACTATGGGGGAGGCGCCTTGGCTTTGGTCTCCTTCCCACCCTGGACATGCCAGAGGGGAGGGTCTGCAGGATGTGACCTCCCCAGGATCTGGCCGGTGGCAGGGTCTGCCCCAGGGGCTCCAGAGGGCTCGGCCACAGAGAGCCCCCGAGGGAAAAACCAGAACCACAGCATAGCCCACCTCCTAGGGTCTGTTGGAGTACTCCGATAAAAGCGCTTCCAGGAGCGGAGTTTCTCGTTTGCCACATGTTCTTTCTCAGCTTGAGCCCATTTCCCCTGGATTCCGTATTTACCCATAAGAGGGTCACGGACTTTTGGGGATGTTTCAAACCAACTATGCCATCGTAGTAAAACACCAATTTCCAAAGTTAATGAAGTCTGGCTGACTAACTGACATCAACTAAAGATCGTGGTAAAAAGAAGCACACTGGTGGGGGCTCATGAGCTGTGACACTAGGAAGGCAATCCTCAGTCCTTCAGGGATTACCCTGGAGCTCTAGGGTTGTGTTATCCATGCTCTGAGGACCGGCTTGTCAGTGGGCAAGGGAACTGGGATAGGCATTCCAGATGTATAGATGTCCTTGTTTCCTCATCGATAGAATGTAAGCTTCCTGAGGGCAGGGGCTATTTTATTTTTTTTCTTTATACCTTGGCACATAATCACTTAACAAATGTTTGTCAATTGGTTAAAGCTTCCGGTTGCAGAAGCATTCTAATAAGGCATTCTAATACACTAATATTCTAAAATTGCAGAAGCATTCTAGAAGGAGGCCTTTAGTAGGAAAGGACAGGCTCTCTATAGGCCTCCCAACCGTAGGCCTCTGTCCTCTATCCCTGTGTATAAAGTAAATATTTATTAAGGGCCTATTCTATGTTAGGCTTTGGGTATACATGGATGAAAACAAAGCAGTCTCTTTCCTTAGGGATTTTATTCACTCTGTGTGTGTGTGTGTGTGTGTGTGTGTGTGTACAGTAAACTCAGAATTTTCACTAGCCTCAATGAAAATACATTTTGTATCATGTACAACTTCAAAAATTCATTTCTTGTGATTTTTGTCAATTCAACAAACGTTAAATACCCTAATGTAGTGAAGAAACTACCGGGTCTTGATGGTACCAAAAAAAATAAAAAAGAGATAGTCACTTTGTGAAGGAGTATACATTAGACAGGGGTGGTGAGAGGTGGGGATAGCACCCCAGTACTTCAACACACCAAGGATCATGATTTCATTGGTGTGGGTGCCTCCTCTTTAACCTGGATTGTAGTCTGTCTGTGACTGTAGTAGACAGTCTTCAGGAGTCACAGTGTCTAAGAATTCATGTAACCCATTGTTTGGTCTCTCTGAACCTAAGCGGATCTGCTCACTTAACCTTTGGGATCTCAGGGTCACCTCCTTGCCATGAGGAGACCTCAGAGTAGGATGTCAGTGGAGGACCCTATGTCTCCACCTATAAGGTGAGTCAGGCAAAGGAGAGATCTAGATTGGAACTAGGACTCGAGGAGGGGGGTCAGAGAAGGCTTTGGGAAGAAAGACACTGAAAGGCCAAGATGAAGGAAGGAATGCCTTCCAAGCATGAAGGACAGCCCGGGCAATTTCTCACAGGTAGAAGATGGCATGTTGTGTTTGGGGGATAGTTAGTAGTATGGTTTGCCTGGGACATAAAGTAGATGAAGAGGAGTGATACATAATTAGGCTGGAGAGGTAGGCTAGAGTCAGATAGTGGGTGAACCTTAAAGGCAGCCTCAGGAGCTTTGGTTATCCCAGAAGCAACAGGGAGCCACAGAAGGTTTTTAGTGACAGGATACTTCCTGTATCCAAATAGATTATAACCCCTACATGCATTAGCAGGTAGGCTCGAGGAGTTCCTCTAGCCAGAAAACAGATGGTGTCCTGTCATGTCATGTCATGTTATATTTGTAAAGTGCTTTGCAAACCTTTAAGTTACATATAAACGTTAGCTATTATATTGTTATCTTGTAGCCATCATTTTGTTGTTTTTCAGTCATTTCAGTCATGTCTGATTCTTCATGACCCCCTGTGGGGTTTTCTTGGCAGAGATATGGAGTGGCTTGCCATTTCCTTCTCCAACTCATTTTACAGATAAGGAAACTGAGGCAAACAGGGTAAAGTGACTTGTCCAGGTCACACAGCTAGCAAATGTCTGAGGCTGGAATTGAACCTGGCGTTGAAATGATTTGTATTATATTGTATCATATGTCACATTGTATCGTATATCTTATCATATCACATCACATATATCATGTCACATAATTTCATATCATAAAATCTTATGTCACCTCATCGCATCAGCCTTGCAGTAATAGGCCTGTCCAAGCTCAGCTTGGTCCTTGGGTCACAGACCTGGCCAGGCCTGAAGCAAAGCTTTCCCAGCTTGGCCAGAAATGCTCAGAACTGATATCGTGGCTGTCACAGTCTTTAAGATCTTGTGGTC
>NW_020954577.1:51427850-51555810 GCF_900497805.2 Vombatus ursinus | reverse complement strand
TGACCACGCATACTTTCTGGACACTTTTCTTTTCTTGTTGACCCTCTGATACTACTCGCTCCTGGTTCTCTGCTTACCTACCTGACTCCTCCTCCTCAGTCCTCTTTGTAAGATTGCCATCTGTTTCCCTTTAGAGCCAGCATCCTCCAGGGCTCTGTCCTGAGCCTTTGTCAGTTCTCTCTCTTTGGTGTTCTCATTTACTCTTGTGAGTTCAAATAGACTCCTAGACCTATATACCCAGCCTAAATCTCTCTGGCACAGTGGATAGAATGCCAGGTTTGGAGTCAGGAAGACTCCTCTTCATGAATTCAAATCTGGCCTCAGACACTTACTTGCTGTGTGACCCTGAGCAAGTCACTTAAGCCTGTTTGCCTCAGTTTTCTCATCTGTAAAATAAGCTGGAGAAGAAAATGGCAAACCACTCCAGTATCTCTGCCAAGAAAACCCCCACTGGGGTCACAGAGAGTCAGACATGACTGAAATGACAGCAACACATCTGAACAGCTCTCCTCAGAACACCACTCCCACATCTTCACCTGCCTGTTGGACATCTCCAGCATATTCCATAGTCATTTCATAATCCACAGTAAGTCATAGTCATTTCAAATTCAACATGTCCAAACCAGAGCTCATTACCTTCTCTCCCTCCCACAAACTTGTTCCCTTCTCCCACATTTCCTTATTTCTCATGGCTTCCTCCGCTCACTTACCAAGTCTCGTCAGTTCTTTCTCCAGTACATCTCTTGTATTTGTCCCCACCTCTCCACCCTCACACCCCGCACTCCCGTTCATGGCTTCACCACCTCTCGCCTCTGTACTGAGATGAAGCTGTGACCTTGTTCACTCAGGTACTCTCCCCCACACCACAAATTGTGACCCAACTTCGTATCTGAAGTTTCCAGTCAAGGTCTTCCTGACTCCAAGTCCAGCTGTCTCTCGGCTACAACAATGCAAAGGGAAAGTCCTTTGCAAGTGGCAAAAGGTTGGACGTGGCCTGCATTCGGGCCGTTTTGCTGACTTTCATAGTGTTTGGAGCTTAAGGTGACCTCAGATGTCCTGTCCAATCCTTTCATTTTACAGATGAGGCAACAGGCCCAGAGCAATGAAGGGTTTTACCCAAGATCCCACACGGGAAATGACCGGCCATTTATTTCGTCTGCCTCTCATTCCAGCCATTGTGCTCCAAAGCCGGAATCCACAGTAGTTACTGTTGGTCTCTTTGTTTCATGATTTAAAGAAGGTGCCAACATTTGGGGATGGACAGGAGAGCATTTCATTAAGCCGGTTAGATGACTTAAATTTCCATTTCATGCTTTGCTTCTGATTTTTTATAGCCATTTTAATGTTGTTAATTAGACAGCAATAACTAGTTTTGTCATATGAGAATACCATTTAATTGTTATGATACCGCAGCATGCTTTAAGCAAGACATCTTGACTGTTTCTTGGATACTTTGTTGATTCACGTGCATATGAACATTCGTATTTGGGACTGAGAAGCATTTTTTGAGTCAATAAAAGAATTTTCGCCTCAAGGCAAAATGCTCTGGGAAGAGACACTTGTGTGTCTATTTTTCTCATAGTCTAATTAACATTGCCTACACATTAAGTAAAAGGTAGGAGAAAATAACAGTCTTGCATAGCAAGGTTTTTTATGTGAGGTTTTTTTTTTTGTTCTTGCCAAGAGCCCCAACCCTTTTACTCTGCAGAACACAGACTTGCCTGGGAAGCTCCTAGTCTAAATATTTTTCACTACCTGAGACAGCATGAAAATGTCAGATTGGAGCCAGACTCATCAAAAACCACGAAAAGGACACACCTCCAGATATGTGACAAATACATGAGTCTTTACACAGTGATTCCGTCCAGTAAACATTCAGTGAGTGCCAACTATAGGTAAGGCACTGCCCAAGGCTGGGCCCTGGAGTGACAAAGAGGGCCATGGCACAGTGCCTGCTTGCAAGGGGCATCCAATCAAACAGGGGTCAGGGGAGACAGAGACAGAAATCCCTGATGAGGGGGCAGCTAGGTGGCGCAGTGGATAGAGCACCAGCCCTCAAGTCTGGAGGACCTGAGTTCAAATCCGGCCTCAAACACATAATACTAGCTGTGTGACCCTGAGCAAGTCACTTCACCCCATTGCCTAGCCAAAAAAAAAAAAAAATCCCTGATAAAAGGCAGCTTGAGTTATGTGTAAGGAGAGGGTCTGGAAAACATTGATGAAAAATCTGAGGATGGAGAGATCCCTTTCACCTGAGGGTGTCAGGGAAGAGGGGGGACTATGTGAGCCTTGAAGAGGGGTGGAGCATCAGGAGATGAAGATGAGGATGAAGTGAGTTTCAATCATAGAGGATGGCATAATGATTATTATTGTTAACTACCATTCACAGAGCACCTACTATGTGTCAGGCACTGTAAGAAAGATTTTAGGGGGTTGGGCTTCCACAGCAGGATAAGAAATTCCAAGGTCTTGTGGATAGTTCCTCAACCAATCAGAAAGTACTCCAAACTTTTCTATAAACAAGTAGCTCTTAAGAAAGAGCCTTAGAGGCTAAAACCGGTTGCAACCCATCTGGTTCAAGGATGGGGCTTTGACCTGGCAAAGGCTTTTCTTCACTGCACTTGCTTAATAAGCTTATTGAATATGAACTGACACACCCCAAGGGTGGAGATAGCCGCCATTTTTGAACATGGGACCCATGAAGTGGGCAGAGTTAATAGAACATAGACGAACACTCAATAGGCTGTCCAGGAAGGGTGTAACTCAGATGAACCACACCAATTGTAGCCCTGACGGGTGGAGTATGGACCTCACTAATGGCTTAAAAGTTGATTCTACCACTGAACCAGCGCCCATCTGCTACTAACGTACATTGTGCCTGCTTCTCTCTTGAGAAGCGAGATAAAGACTTTCCTTCACTCACTCACTGTAGTAGATTTTTTTTTTGTTTCAGATTTTTCTAACAGCACTATGCTAAGCACTTTACAGTTATTATCTTATAAAATCCTCACAACCACCCTGGCAGGCAGGTGCTATTATTATTCCCATTTTACAGGTAAGGAAACTGAGGCAAACAGTTAAGTGACTTGCCAGGGTCACACAGCTAGTAATAGGCAGAGGCATAGGCATGGAAATAGAGAGGATAGATAGGGTGAGAATAGGGGAGGGAGAATGGTTCACATTGGATGAAATGAAGACCAGCCAGGGGGACAGTATGCAATGCTATCCAATATCCAAGCCTCAGTTTGTCTGAGGCCACACCCATTCAACGACTAAGGTCAGTTAAGAGTTGAGACAAAAGATGGCCCAATTTACCAACTCAAAGATATCAGTCTGGAGGGCAAAGAAAACAATTGCTATTTATACTCATTCTAAGCCATCAAAACCTAAACAATGAGCCACTGAGGCCTCCTGGGTTGGGGCTGCTATTACTGGCCAATCAAGGAAAGGCCAGTGATTTGGCTTTAAAGATTAGAGGAAGAAGAGTCACTGAAGTCAACAAATATTTTTAAAGGCCCTACTATGTGCCAGAGACTGTGCTAAGTGCCGGGGATACAAAGAAAGGTAAAAATGGAATCCGCCCTCCCGGAACTCACAGTTAAATGATGGAGACAACATGCAAATAACTACATACAAACAAGTATATAAATATATGTGTTATACATAATATAAAGTAATATATGTAATCACACACACGTATAAAATGGACTTTTCTTACAGAAGGTGGGAGTTGAGATGAATCTTTAACCAGGGATGGCAGGAGGTGGGGGAGAAGGGGAAGACCTTTCCAGACCAGGGCGGGTGGCCAGTGGAGATGTCCAGAATCAGGAGATGAAGTATCTTCTATGAGGAAGAGAAGGAAGGTCAGTGTCACTGGATTGTGGAAAGGCGAAGGGGAGTGAGGTGTGAGGATGTGGAGGTCCAAGGGTTAAGGGGTGCTAGGACTCGCAGGTCCTGTCAGAAAGGATTCCACCCAAGCCTTCTTCCAGCCAAAGGCAAGGTTTATTAGAACATCCGTCGTATTGGGCGGGCTCTGAAGGAGTCTGAACATAAGTGAGCTGTTGGCTAGATTGTAAGAATCTGAGCACCTTCATGGAGACGAGATGGACCTTATCTATAGAAAGACTTGGGAGGGATCCAGGAGTGGCCAAGTAGTCTGAGAGGACTGTGAGGTAACAGAATGCCGGGGACTTGGACCTCGTGGCCAAGGACAGAGCCTAGCTCGATTAAGGGTGGAAAGTGGCCAGGGGCCATTGGGAGGTAAAACAATGGAGGGCCAGATTAGGTTAAGGGTAACAGAGATTGGGATGGGATTGTAGCCTCAGGCAAACGCCAGAGATTTGGCCTTGTGGGAAAGTCCAGGGTCTTTCCTTTTTGGGCTCTAGATCCTATCCTCATCAATGGGGCAAATTACAAGTTTTTCTCCTGAAAAATTACAGTCTAATACAGGATAAGGCAGGAATAGAGACAACGATGGTAATAAGACCTTTAAAGAACTGCACACTTTAATTACAAACATAAATTTAAGGAGCTAAGATCTTTTGAATTCCTTAGGAATCTTTTGATCTTTGGGTTGTCTTGAGAATTGATCCTTCTGAACTTTCACAATTGTGTTGCCTCTAATAAAAATTTCCGGTGTGTGGTGAGATCCAGTCATGCTTTCTTTTCAACAGTATCCCAAAAGCCATATTAATTAGATCAGGTATAGACAAATGTAGGACAGTTCAAATGTGGTCGCTTATACTATCGTTACTGACAAGATAGGATCATACTTTTAAAAAAAAGTACTACATGACATTTCATTTCAACTCCATTGTCTTGTTCCTGGTATCATCTATGAAAAATCCTGTGTTCATCTTCATATATTTGTTTTCTTCTCAATTGCTTTATAGGAGACATTGATCATAATCTGGAAGTGGAGTCTAATGGACTCAGGGTACTTTATCTTGCCTTTTACATAATAATGGAAAGCCCCAGGATGGTTAATAAGGTTTCCATGTATTTCTTTAACCTCATAGTCAAGTTACATTATAGTCACAAAATTGTCAAGTCAGTCGATAAACATTTAAGTGACCATTAGGACACTATGCTAAGCCCTGAGGATACAAATAAGAAAATAATGATTGTCTGCCTTCAAGGAGCTTACTACACAAAAGGAACTGAAATGGGGGGGAAGCACAAAAGGGCAAGGGGAAGGGAGCCACAATGTTTGTGGAGTTGAAACCAAGTGGAGCAGCTGATGGAAAATGAAGTTCCCTGGGAAAGTCTGAGTCTCCCATAAAAGGAAGCCTTGGGAGGAGTTCCTTTCCCTGTTCTTCATCCCTCCAGTCAGAGGG
This sequence comes from Vombatus ursinus, assembly GCF_900497805.2. Classification (NCBI taxonomy): domain Eukaryota; kingdom Metazoa; phylum Chordata; class Mammalia; order Diprotodontia; family Vombatidae; genus Vombatus; species Vombatus ursinus. The sequence goes on along the minus strand of NW_020954577.1, from coordinate 51,550,474 downwards.
GGGAGGCAAGTGAGGTTGCTAAGGGTTGTTTTAAATCTGAATCAATCTCCCAGGCAATGGAATTTCGGGTGATGAGCCTATTTTGGGAAAACCATTGTGTTTGTGGACTTCAGTCCCAGGAGAGCAGCTCATAGAAAATGAAGTAGCCAAAAATACTGGTAGCCAAACAGAATGGATTAGGGATTTCTGTTGATTTATGGGTTTCCATGTTGGTCCCTTTAACCTGTTTCCCATTTGGTCCAGCTTCTTACCCATTAACAATAAGCCTTTTGTCCCATTCTTCTCCAAGATACCAGATATGCATGAAACTGGAACAGTGTCACTATCTTCCTAATGTAGAGGTCCTCTTCCAGAATGAAGGGCAAACCACAACCTGTGAGTAGTCCCAGCTGCCCCAGCTGGCCTGCTTTTTCTATTATATTATTTTGCCTTCCCGACATTTTCTACTTTTCGACCAGTTTCAAATAGTTTTGATAGTTACATTGTTTTGTAATAGAGTTTAAGGTGCAGAAGTGCTCTTCTCTTCTCATTTTGTTTTTCGTGATTCCCCTTGAGATTCTGGTAGAACTTTGGTTCCTTCAAATTAATTTTGTTCTTATAAGCTCTATAAAGAGTCCTCTTGGCAGTTTGACTGGTATAGTATTAAAGCTGGAAATCAATTTAGGTGACATCCATTTTATTATATTGGAGTGTGAAGGTAATTGATTTTTAATGGAAGAACAAAAGAATTATGAAGTAAAGTGTATACTCCCCTTTCCTGCCTGTACTGCTTTGTAGAGTAAGAGGGTTAACTTGAGGAATGACTGTTAAAAGCATTTGTTGTACAGGATTGATTTAACAGAGAATCTCTTGTAATTAGATCAGCAGAGGACTCTTCATTTGACCATCTCATAATGTGTTGAAATGATATTCTTCTATGGGATCCTTTTTTTATAAGGGTGGGGATCATTGAGTGAATGGTGGGTTGGTCCCTGCTAGTTAAAGTAAGTGATAAGATGCTGAGCTCTGATATACTAATGAAGTGATAAGATATCTCAATTAGTCATCAACTTTAGAGTAAAGATGGAAAAAGTCCTTGATAGCTGTAATAATGTAGAGGAAAGTGTTCCTTTGGTTAAGGAATGACCTATGGGTCTTTTAGAAAATAGCAGAACAGTTTAGAACCAGAAAAATTTGAGTGAGCAATAAGGAGAGATAGTGTAACAGATAACCTCCTAAGAAGGCATTGCTTTTTTGCTTGGCGCAGATTCCTGGGCCTTGGGCTTGATTTAATTTTTAATCTCCTCCCTCTTGAACAGAAAAGTACCTCATGAATTGTAGAAGCCTGGAGGTCTTCCCAACTTCCCATAGCTGTCCCTGGATTAGCTGAAGGCAGTGTCTTCCATCAGGAGCCAAGAATGAACTGGATACAGATTCAAGGCTCTGCAAAGAGCACAACAGAAAACCTGCACCATATTTAAGGAGAACATCTTGAGGTGTCCAATAAAATGGCCTCCAGCAGCTGCGAATTACCCCTTTGTCGCACATGCTCTCTAAGCCTGAGCCCACTGTCCGTGGACCCTATATATGTGAGAGGATGTATCACAGACTTCGGGGGAGATGTTTTATACTTTTTTTTTTTTTTTGCTTTGCCTCCTTACTAAATATCCCTTCCTAAAAGCTAATCTGGCTGACTAATAATTGTTACGAAGCACACCGGTGGGGGCTCATGAGCTATACTACCAGAAAGACAACATGAACCTTTCAACGATAACTCTAGAGGAGGCCTGACTCATCAGTGGAAGTGGGAGCTGGGATAATCCAGGCTGTGCTACACGTTTGGTTTGCTTTGAGGCTCTTTGCAGTTTTGGGGACCCCCACTGGAAAAATTCTCCAAAAGGAATCTTTATTATTGGTTACCCTAATTTTTGGGTTGTTCTTTTGTTTTCAACTTCAATTGAAATCTGTTTTCCAATGTTAATTCCTTAAAAGTACCACGGGTTTCTTTATAATGACTTTTGCCCTTTGAATGATTAAATACTAATATCTATTGTTACTAAACTCTTTTTTTTAAAGTATTGATATCGCTGCTGATATGAGAAGTATGGATTTTGTATTCCTAAAATACTCCTAGCTTTTCTCTTTTATTATTAAGCAGTCCTAGACTGATTATTTTATGGTGACTCCTCCAGACCATGTGTCTGGAGCCTGCAGGGCCATAGAAAAAACGTTTACCTGCTGGCCTGAAATCCCTGAGCAATAAGCCCTAAGTGCTTAATCCCTTTTTGGGAATTCTCTTATAGCTTTGTGAGCTTTTCAGAGGACTCTTTATTTAAGTCAACCTTCTCATCCTAATGAGAGGTGAGGTAGAAACTCTGCTTAAATTGCCCTGGAAGTGCCAAGGGATCCATTGGGGGGTATTTTGGCTGCCTTTTGGTAGAGGCACCCCAAAGAAATTTGTCTGTATGGCTGAGGAAGTTGCTTGGGATGCAGGGACCCATGGATATATTTTGGTGTGCTCTGTATAGAAAGGGACACTACAAAATTTTGTCCAGAACCAATCAGATGCACCACAGCCCTGGGAAGTAGGTGTTATTATTGTCCCCATTTTATAGGTAAGGAAACTGAAGCATCATAAAATTTTCACACAAGACAGTTTTATTTCTCACCTGAAAGGTAAAGGGTTAGATCCAGTTGACCCCAGATGCCTAATTATTGTCAGAGGGGCTCTGCATGTTCTGGTATCTTTGTAAGGACTAAACTTTCTTTCTGTGCTAGGAACCTACATTTGTTTACTTTTTAAGTAGGTCACTCTTAAGCTTTTTTTTTTTTTTTTTGTGAGGCAATTGGGGTTAAGTGACTGCTGCCCAGAGTCATATAGCTAGTGAATGTCAAGTGTCTGAGGCTGGATTTGCACTCAGGTTCTGCCTCCAAGGCCAGAGCTCTATTCACCGTGCTGCCCCAGTTACTCTTATGGTTTTTAAGGGGCAACTAGGTAGTGCTGGACTGGAAGTCAGGGAGACCTGAATTCAAATCTAGCCTTTGACACTTGAAATGTGAACCTGGGCAAGTCACTTAACCTCTGTTTGCCTCAGTTTCCTCAAATGTAAAATGGGGGTAATAATAGCACTTACCTCCCATTGTTGTTTTAATGATCAAATGAGACAAAAATTGTAAAGTACTTAGCACAGTGAGATAATATTTATAGATGTTATTATTCAATGATAAATTTGGGGTGTGTGTATGTGCATGTATGTTTATGTGTGTGTGTGTGTGCATGTGTTTATATGTGTGTGCATACATGCATGTGTGTGTGTGTTCAGTAGAGGGGCCTTTTAATGGGAAAGGGAGAGGGTGAGTCACTAGTACTTTCTGGAGCAAGAACCAGTTTGGTCATAGTGATTGAGCCCAGAATAAAGGGGCCCTTCCATGAGAATGGGAGAGGGTGAGGACCCCCACCTCCCTGGACCAAGCTGACTAAAGTCTTTAAAAGTACCAAGCCAAAGTGGGTTGGTTTCTCACATGAAGGGTGAGGTGGTAACTTCTAGTCAATATCAGGTCCCCAAGCTCTATGGGCAGAGCCCCAGTACTAGGGACCAATCTTTCCCTCTGAGAAAGAGACTTGATTTCCTTTTTCTTTTAAAAATTGTTTTTGGGTCTGGGAAGGCATTTTTTTTTTTAAATTGAGGCATCTTTTTAATTTTTTTTATTAATTTATTTTTAGTTTTCAACAATCACTTCCACAAACTTTTGAGTTATAAATTTTTCTCCCCCTCCCTCCCCCCCATATGGCGAGAAATCTAATATAGGCTCTACATATACATTCCTATTAAATATATTTTCACATTAGTCATGTTGTAAGGAAGAATTAGAACCAATAGAAGGAACCACAAGAAAGAAGAAACAAAACAAACAAAACAGAAGGAACAAATAGCAAATAGTCTGCTTCAATCTGTATTCAAACTCCATAGTTCTTTCTCTGGATGTGGGTAGCATTTTCCATCATGAGACTTTTGGAAATGTCTGAGATTCTTGCATTGCTGAGAAGGGCTAAGTCTATCAGAGTTAGTCATTGCACAACGTGGCTGTTACTGTGTACAACATTCTCCTGGTTCTGCTCGCTACACTCAGCATCAGTCCATACAAGTCTTTCCAGGTTTTTCTGAAGTCTGCTTGCTCATCATTTCTTGTAGCACAATAGTATTCCATTACATTCATATACCATAACTTGTTCAGCCATTCCCCAATTGATGAGTACCCTCTCAATTTCCAATTCTTTGCCACCACAGAAAGAGCTGCTATAAATATTTTTGTACATGTGGATCCTTTTCCCATTTTTATGATCTCTTTGGGATACAGCCCTAGAAGTACTATTGCTGGGTCAAAGAGTATGTACATTTTTATAGTCCTTTGGGCATAGTTCCAAATTGCTCTCCAAAATGGTTGTATCATTTCACAACTCCACCAACAATGCATTAGTGTTGGGAAGGCATTTTTGCCAGCAACAAAGGCACTAATCTATCAGAAATTTGCAAAATACTTGTTTGGTAAATTGTGTCATGATGTATTTGGAAGTGTGTAAGAATGTTAATTAATGAGAGTTGACTAGGAACTGTATAACATAGACTTTTCCCAATACTCATTAGTAAGAGTCCCTTCTGCTGGAGAGGCTTGAGCTGGTGGATTGCTCTAGCTTGGGAGATGCTACAGTTGGACTGCAGCTGGACTAAAGCCGATTGGGTGTTGGTACCAAGCTCGCTACCAATATGGCGAGCCCCTGTATACAGAGGGCCACTAGGGTACCTATGGAGGAGTGAACCAGCTCATCTCAGAGATGGAACAGATTAAAGGTTTTCCATGACAATCAGCAATGAGGTTAGGCTTGAGTGAAGCTGCTGTACTTCTAGCTGGTTGAGACAGATGAAAGAAAGAAAGAAAGAAAGAAAGAAAGAAAGAAAGAAAGAAAAAAAGAAAGAAAGAAAGAAAGAAAGAAAGGAGGGAAAGAAAGAAAGAAAGAAAGAAAGAAAGAAAGGAGGGAAAGAAAAAAGAGGAAGGAAAGGAAGGAAAAAAGAGAGAAAGAAAGAGGAAGGAAACAAAGGAAGAAAGGAAGAAAGAGGAAGAAAACAAAGGAAGGAAGGGAGAGAGAGAGAGCGCGCTTTATTTAGAACAAGGCAATGTAAGCTCCTTGAGGTCAGGGACTGTCTTATTTTTGTATGTCTAATGCTTAAGCATAGCACTTGGCCCCCACAGTGAGTGTGGAATGAATGAATAAATGACAAAGCATTTATTAAGCACTTGCTATGTGCAAAGTGAAATGCTAGGCACTGGAAATACAAATAGAAAAGCTCAATAATAAAGTACTTTTCATTCAATCTATTTGCCTCTGAGCCTCAGTTTCTTCATCTGTAAAATGAGGTTAATAATCACTAATATATACTTTCCTCCCAGGGCTGTCAAAAGGTTCAAATGAGCTAATGAATTCAAAGCCCATCTGCACACCTTTGAGTATGACAAATGTGTGGCTTGTTACTGCTATTAACAAAGATATTGAGACATCATAGAGGAGGCAAAGCGTAGCCACAAGGAGAGGATTATTATACATTTTTTTAATGTTCTTGCCAGATGCTAGATTTCCATGGGATGAAGAAATATATCAGTTAAAGAAATAATCGACATTATAGTTATAGAAATTGTGTCGCATTCCTAAGTGTTCACTATCCTGTAGGTCTTTACGTTCTTCTACGATTGACTCCTGAAAACGTCTGCATGCACCTGTCTTGGAGAAAGAGTCTTGGAGTTTCAGAAGGCAGGTCTGTGGCCGAGCCAAGCCAGCGTTGGGAAACCACTTCAGGAGGGGATTTTTGTCTCCCTGGCTCCCCTTGTCAGGAATCTGTGGATACTCCTGTGGCTTGTTGATGAAACAGTGACAGGGGGAAAAGGGAGGTTTTTGTTCTGCTAGCTCTGGTAGAACACTGGGCTTGCTGAGGCCAACGGGGTTATGCCACACTATATATTGGTCAAGCCGGCTGGGTTTCATGTTGTCATAGCAGAGAAAATCCTCAGGTTCGACATGTGTTTGGGAGGTAGGCCTGATCGATAGCTGTCTCCAGTACAAAGCATCATTCCTGTAAGTATCTGTGATTTTGGAGTACGGGTTTGGTTCATAAATCTTAGATAAATCATACATGTCTTCTTTGGTCTTGCAGTGAGGTGGAGATGGTGGTATTACTCCGTTTCCGATCATCTCTTCCATTTCAGAAATTGGGTTCTTGCGGGCCACAGGTCCTGCTGGCGTGCTCCCCTTAATGAGCATCATCTCAGCATGACTGGGCACCACAGAATGTACCCTGCACAGGACGCTAGGTGTACACTGGGGACACAAAGGTAACCTCTGTGCGATAACTACGGAGTCTCGGGGTCTGCGGCCCTGCAAAATACGTGCAATACGGCCTTCCAAAGGTCTGGTAGGAAGGAATTCTGGGTGGGATTGTTCTTGCTGTAGGTAAGGAGAAGACAAAGAAAGGAAGAGATTGGCATCAGAAGTCACTGGCACTCCACTGCTATAGCTCAGTTTTATATACTATTTGGGGATTTCAATTTCAACAGCTTGATTAGACTTCTAAAATTGTACCACTTAAAATAACATATCCAAGGACATTTAATACTTGACTGGGCCCCCTTCTCAGTTATGGGATTGTGATGGTCTCTTCAACCATAAGGGATTATTTTTTATCAATCACCAAGTATTTCTTTAGAACCTACAATGTTCTAGGTCTTGTGCTAGGTGGTGGGGGTGGGTGCCCAGACCAAAAGGAACCATCCCAAGTTCTCAAGGAGCTCACATTTTATTAGGACAACAAGAGAACACCAGTGAACCAATAAACCTAGAAGGACTTCTTAAGGATTTACCCTTTCACCAGGCACAGTGTTAGATTTCTGGGGATACAAAAACAAAAAAAAATGAGTAGAGTCCTGCCCTCAAGCATTGACGTTCTTAGAATTTGTTGAAATGTGAGCTTTTCCCAACTTGGTCCCAACCTATCCCTCCAGCTTCATTATATATTATTACTCCACTTCTTGTACTCTGGGGTGCAACCCAATTGGCCCTCTCTTCCTCAGGTAAGATACTCTTGTCTGCTACCTCTGGGCCTTTGCCTCGACTGTCCCTATGCCTGTCAAGGGTCTCTTCTTGCCTTTTTCTCAGGGAACCCCCTCTTCTTTCATGATGAAGCTCAAGCATCATACCCATAAAGTCTTTTCTGATTCCTTCGATTGCTAGTGTCCTCCTTCTCTGACAGCCTTATGTTTCTTCTGGTCATATTTATTCTTTATATAATTATACCTCTGTCTCTTGTCTCCCCTGATTGAATATAAGTTATTCAATAGTAGAGTTTATTTCATGTTCCCAGTTCCATGACACATAGTAGGTGCTTACTATATACTTGGCGGTTGGGTAGACTAGTTCCTGTTTCAGTTATTAGGCCTGGGTAGACAACACGTAGAGAAACGGACAAAAATCCAGATATTTGAATTGTTTAGCTCAATGAGTCCAATTTTACTTCCAAACACAAAAAAAGTACTGGACTTAAGATCTAGGAGACCTGGGTTCAAATATCAGCACTGCCTCTTTGCTAATGGCGTTGCTTTGGGCACTTTGCCTTTCTTGTCAGACTCAGTTTCCTCTTCTATAGTCTTCCTGCACTTCACAGGGTGGTTGTGAAAAAGGTTGCTACTTACGAATGACCATTATTATGGGGGGTTTTAAGGCTGAAGGGAACACTAGAGACATTGATACAAACCCTTACTCCTTTGAGAACCCAAGAGGTTAAGGAGCTGATTTTAGGGTCACACGGGGTACAAGGGACAGACGCCAGGATTCAAACCCAGGTCTTCTGACTATGAACTTAGCATCCATCCCACCATGTAACAGCAGGCTTTGCCTCAAAAATGTCCCTTTAAATGAAGAGGGATTATTTTGGTTTTCTAAACCACAGAATTCAAATGTACCTTTAAAAATAGTATAATTAGAGCAAACCTGTGCCAAAAGCCTAGGTGTTTCATAGGAAACCCAGCAGTCCCCAAGGTTCACCAGGCTTTCCTATCTCCCATACCCCGCCCTCATTAATGTAACGCCAAGATTATGAGAAACAATGCTTTAGAGATTTTACCCTCTCAGCAATAAATACCTATTTGATGTTAACTCATCTCTATAATTATTTTATATGTGGTTCTTTATGTAAAATTTGCATAACTGGACATTTTTTTCTTGAATAAAATAAGACTACTTCCTGGATGGTCACCTATGGTGGGAAAGGGAGGTTGTTGAGAGGTAGGGGGAAGGGTCCAAATCCTCAGTGTCAGTCTGAGATACAGGAAGGTGAAATCGTCAATTTGGCCATCGGATTTCACTGGATGAAATAGCTTGGGTTGATCAATTGGCATTTATAAAATAGTTACTGTTTGCTGGCCAGTCACTGGACTGGTGCTAACAGTCAAGGATCATATGCTTCTATATTACATCAAGGAAGGCTGGGGTGGGATTAAAGTCAACATAAACTCAGATTTTATGAATAGTGAAAGTCTCTTTGTCAATTTCCCAGTCTTAGCATTGTGATGGATGAGAATTTAGAACAGTATCATTAGACCAGTATCCATTTCCCCAAGGATTCATAGTATAGAAACTGGGTCCCACTGTAGTGAAAACTACATGAAAATGTGAACTTTCTTTAGAGTCTTCTGCAGGTAAACAAGGGGTCCAATTTGGGATCCCCACTTTTTATTAAAATCCTTGGTGAAAACATAAACCATGGATGGCTAAGTTGTTTCCTTTACTTCTCTAAGAATTCAATTAGATAACATGTATCTGATGTCTTTGAAGTCTGATGATTTCTCTTAGTATTTTTCATGTTGTCAGTCAAACAACAAATATTTATTGAGTCTGCTACATGCTGTAATACAGCCAACTCTCAATTATTAAGGCTAATGGGAGGAAGCCATGGTCTAGCTTACCCAAGTGTAAGATAATGTAAAGCTATGCAAATGTGCACCAATTCAAAGGATTTGTGAACATTTTCATTCAAATTAAATGCCCCATGCCCCATATAAATCAATGCCTCTGTTAATAATTTCAACAGAGCTCTGGCAGAGCAGAACTGGCCTATCATAACAATGAGAAAAGGAACTGGGTTTTTCCCCATATTTCCCCCATATTGGTTTGTCCCCCACAGTCTAATAATGTGGTGATAGAGTCGAGGTAAAAGGTGAGAGCCAACGTCCCTTGGCCACTAACAACAGTGAATGGGATAGAGGGAGGCAAAGCCTGAGGAAGAAACCAAGTGCCTAAAGAATTGGATCATCCCCTCCCCCAGAATAATTGAGAGTTGACTGTAATTACTTACAGGTGGTGGGTCAAATCCTATCTGTCCAGTTAAAGTGGCCACCTCCTTTCCATGAAAATCATCCAGTTCAAGGGGGTTCACGGGACCTGAACCTTAATGGAAATGTTATGGATCTTATTATTTGGTTAGAAAATAGGGTGATTAGCATTACACTACTCACTGGAGGTTAGTTCCCCAATTTAAATGTCCCAAGCAAAATGGACTGGACCTGTGATTTTTATTGGTTCATAGGGAACTCTCATTGAGTAAATTCCTTCTTCCCAATGCAGATCAATAACTGCTCTACAATATAAAGTTTTGGAAGATTCACCTAGGGCAATGAGAGGTCAAGTGACTAGCCTAGGGACACAAAGTATGGATCAAAGATGGCATTAGAACCCAGGGTTTTCTGACTTTGAGGCTGGCTTTCTGTCTATTATGCCTCAAAAATGTGCCATCTGATAAGATTCAATCAAGAGAAAACCATTTCCCACTGTGGACAAGGGAACAGGGAAATATATTCTAACCCCTACCCCCCAGGAAAAAACTGTACCTCCAAAACGTGACCAAGATAAAAACCAATCCTTTACCTCCTCCCAACCCACCCAAAACTATTGTCCTTCTCCTCAATATCCATTCAGTGCTTTGACGGAGAAATGGGGGTGAGGGCTGTGAACAAAAAGGAGATGAGATCTCCTAGCACCACCTCCTGCCAAATGTGATTTTCCCCCATTGCTCACACTAGAGATAATCCATACCTGTGAAATCATGTGTGTAGCTTGTTATCCAATGGGACCGCTCCAGATTTCTTTGTATGTTAGCTTCTCTTAGAGACAATAAAGGATCCAGCATACTTAAGGTGGTGTTTGGTGCCAAGAGTTTTGGAGGTTTGGGGTAGAAGATCTGTGTATTCTTGTGAATATGTTTTGGAAGCTAGGATATAAACACAATGATTATGATTATTAATAACTTCCAATAGTGGGGGGCTCCCAAGGCTGTTATCAGTCCTCTTTCTGTCTCATTGTGACCAGGGGGTCACTGCACCTCCACAAAGTTCTCCTCAAATGTACCGTTGTGATAGGGAGGTGACCCCAGGACCTCTCAAAGGTCAATGCTGGCAGAGGATGACCTCTGGAGGTTCTCCCATGCCAGGAAAGCTTTCAAGCATCAAGAGGCAAGAGATTGAGTCTCTGTTGTGAGGCCCTGGCTAGGACTCACCTAGCTCAGGACAGAGAGACTCACTCACCAGCAGGCTGGCCACTCTGACCTTGCCGGCCCATGAAACAATGAGGTATACTAAATGGCCCTCAATCCTAGGTGGCCCCTTCTGCTGTGGCCATGATTATGACAGAGAGCTGGGGAAAGGGGACTGAGGGCAGGCTAAGAATCACAGATTTTAGGTTTTCTATCAGGATTAATCTGATTGTCGCTAATCTGTTACATCTTTACTTAGCAACCAATGAATGGACATACCCATGGTCCAAAGCCCCAGGGTCTGGTCTTACACAGACTGGGGTACTATTTATTAAGCCATAATATGCTTATGAAATTGCTTTTTCTGAATACAAGAGACATGTATTGGCCCAAGTCGAGATCCTCACCCCTTGCCCCAAAGGGAATCTGGCTCTACAGGCCCCAGCTCCTTATTTCCCTTTGAAAGCCTTAGCCTTACCTTTTGATCTTATTCAGATGCACCTTTGCCCCTAGCCCTAAAAAGAATCTGGCTCCCCTTTGTCTACAGGTCCCCAAAAACCTTTCCCCTTATCTCCTTTTGAAAGCCTTAACCCCACCTTCTGATCCTTTCAAACTTCTACCTTGCAGTTCCCTTCATTATCTATTCCCATTGTTTATTCAATCTCTCAGACCTTCCAATTGGAATTCTCATCTAGACCCTTTTCCCAGCCCCCTCTTCTGGCCATGCTAAGTTACTTTAGTGTATATAAGATCCACCCTGACCCCCGTTCAAATGCTAAGACTTTCTCATGCCCAAAAGACTGAGACTGACTTGTGCACTCAGGGTGTTACTAATGTTCAGATTCCTTAAGATTCTGGCCTATATGTTTTATCTCTAATAAACTTTTTCTATGGCTGGAAGAAGATTTGAGTTGAATTCATTCAGGCAGGGCCCACATCATGATCTTGGGGTCTGAGTACCCCAAACCTCTAGACCTCTTCACAAGTATAAAGGATAAGTAAAGTCATAGGAATAGAAGATGTGATGGGTTTCATTCAGTTTTAGAAGCCGAGACCTTTGCCCTTCCAAAGCCTCAGCTTGGCCTTTTGATCTTATTCAGATGCTCTTTCCTTCCTGGCTCCGGTTTGTCTACAATTTCCAGAAAAACCTTAAACTTTAGATTCCTTGTAGACTCACTTTACCTCTCTTTGAAAGCCTTAGCCTTACCTTTTAATCTTATTCAAATGCACCTTTGCCCCTAGCCCTAAAAAGAAGCTTGTCTACCGGTCCCAGCTCCCTTTGAGAGCAAACTTTCTCCTTCCAGTTTCCTTCATCATCTACTCTCATTGTCTGTTCAATCTCTCAGACCTTCCAAGGGGAATTCTCACCTGGACCCTTTTTCCCAACCACCTCCCCCCATCAACTGGCCTTTCATTGTGGCTACACACAATCTCCCCTCCATTGTTTTACCTTCCTATGGCCCCTGGCCATTTCCCACCCTTAATCCTAGCTAGGGGCCATGAGGTCCAGGACCCAGGAGTTCTGTTCACCCCAGCTTACTAGCCACTCCCATCCAGATCTCCCTAGGCTCTTCCTCCCGTCACCCCAAACTACCTGGCCACTCCTAGATCCCTCCCACAGTCTTACTGAATATAAGGTCCATCTTGTCTCTATTAAGATGCTGAGCTTTTCTCATGTCCAAAAGGCTGAGACTGTCTCATACCTGCTCATCCTTATGGGCATCACCTGGTTTCCCCTATTCTGATGCTGAGCTGTTCTCATGCCTAGAGGATGAGACTTTCATTCCCGCTCATCCTTACGGGCGTTACTGATTTTGGATTCCTTGGGAGTCTGGCCTATATGCTTTATCTTTAATAAACTATTTCTCTGGCTGGAAGAAGATTTGGGTTGAATTCATTCAGGCAGACCCATGTCGCAATCTTGGGGTTCAGCACCCCAAAACCTCTACACCTCTTCAGATGTCGGCAGCTATGTAGCACAATGGATCTGGCCCTGGAGTCAGGAGGACCTGTATTCAAATCCTGCCTCAGACGCTTACTAGCTGTGTGACTCTGGGCAAGTCACATACCTGATTGTCTCAAAGAAAAAAAAAAGAAATCATCTAGTCTAAGCCCCTCATTTTACAGGTAAGTAAACCAAGGCCCAGAAAAATCAGGTAACTTCTCCAAGGTCACACAAATTGATCAGCAGAGGCAAGGTTTGAATTCAGGTTCTGTGACTCCAGGGTTAGTGTATTTATTACTGAACAACAATCTTGGGTCCAAAAAGTTGACATTGTAGGTAGAAGATGAAGGAAGCACTGTTCTAGAGTTTGGGTGATGTGGCCATTCCTGCCATGTAATACAGGTGGTGATATCTGGAGCAGTGACCTACCTGCTCACCCCTCAAAACCTCCTCACACCCAGGCAGAGTCAGCCCTCGAGGGGCTGTGTGGACTCTCCCACTCACTCTCTGGGCTGGCTTGTTCACAGACCAATGGGTCTAGGCTAACACTGCATGACTACACTCAAATTCTCTCAGGGTCTGAGGAACAACCCGTTGAACAGAAATATACATCCCCTCCTCACCACTGGTTCATGTGCCCCTATTTATGCATTTCTATTTATATAAACCAGCCACTCACAATAATGACCCTTGTAGAGCTTAAGCATAACCATCTACTTTGTGATAAAGCAAAGGAAATAATAGTAGTGTCACAGGTACTTATATATTGAAACAAATTGTTGTTTGTCCTTCATTTTGAAGAGGACCAATGACATCACGGGTGATGTCTTGATTTGCTCATGAATTGGATTTAACTGAGGCCGAGCTAATGTGAAGTCATCAGCTTCACTCTCTCCTCCAGAGTCATCAGAGTCCAGTGGCAAGAAAGAAGCCTGGTGATGGCCCAGGATGCAGTGGGTGACCTTGGCCTTTCAAAATTAAGGTCTTTCCCAGGTTTCAGTTTGTCAGAAGCAACACCCATTCAGTGACTAAGGGACAGGTAAAAATGGAGACAAAAGATGTCCAATTTACCAATGCAAAACTATCCATTTGGGAGGGGAAGACCTTAGAGTTTCTGGCTGGAACAGAAAACAATTGCTATTTACATTCATTCTAAGCCATCAAAACTAAACCACAAGCTCCAAAGACTTGGGTTGGGGGTTATTATTGGCCATTCAATGAGAGCCAGCCAGAATGATTTGGGTTTAAAGGCCAGTCATGTAGTTCCATTTAATGGGCTTTTAAAAAGTCTGGTTTCTTCAGAGCTATATTTCAAGAATCATAAATAAAAACTGAGCAGGACGAAAAGAAAATTCTCCCATCTTTTTGAAAAAGATAACAAAAATAACAAAAATAAGAACAGAAACAAAAAACTTTTAAAAATTTAAAAAAAATCTAAGTTCCCAAACCCCCAAATGTCTTACAAATGCATACACAATAAAATACATTAGAGTTTACTACACAATAAGCCTCTGAGTCACACTCTCCCATCAATGTACTCAGTATCTATTAGGGGAGAATAAGCACATAATGGTAGGAAATTGGAAGGGAAGATCATGAAAAGGAAAAGTAATGTGTTCAGGGTAACTCACAATTCTTGGAGTTGTGGACTTCAGGCTTTGACGTTATTAGTCTATTCAGGAACATCTGTACCACTCAACGCTGTTTCTTTGTGAAACACTCATCTATTGGTACTCGCCCTATTCTCCAGGTGGACAAAACCTCTATTCTTCTATACTGTGCTTGGGAGTTGGAGGCTGACATCATTATCTCTCAAGTGAAACATGAAATAAGTCTTTGTTATTGGAAGCACAATCTTGCTTAAATTGGAAAAATTCCTAACTACTTTATACAATTATTTTATGGCCAAGTGGTCAGAGGTACATGGGAGGTGGAGGTGAATATAATATGAAAGGGAGTGAGCCCACACCTCACATGTACCTCTGACCATACTAATCTGAAAGTGAACCTGGGCCTTTTGTATTAGAAAAGCCTCCAACACAAAAGAGAGACAAATGCAAGGTCGGGACTACTTTCTGTCTGTATCTGGTATAACACTTGGCTGTAAAATAATGTAATCTGACCAAGCAATAGGAATATTACCTTCTTGTTTTCCTGGAGGAATGATAATGTTCTTTACATTTGCATTTAGGTAAAGAAAAGCCAAGTTCTTAAACCAACTAACAAAAAAGGTGGCTTTCAAAGAGCTTTGAAAATATTGGGTGGATTTGTCACTTTCCCTTTCCATAGCCCCATCAGGCTGGGGAGGGTGACGGTCACACACATATTTCTCAAAAAGTACCAGGCACGGGCTTGTGTGCTGTAGCTTTAACATGAAGAGCAAATGTGCACAAAGCAGGAAACTCATCATTTAAAAAGAAAATAAAAAACCCTGCTCTGTGGACCTGGTGGACATTTTCTAGGACTATCTTTTCCCCTACCCTTCAGTGAATCAGTGGAACTGAAAAATGAACATTTTGAAGTGATTCTTAGGACTCAAGCAAGCTTATAGCAGCAGCTTTTCGAAAACCCGGGCAACAAGAGTGAAGCCCGTCTGGCGTCCATCAAAAAGACCAAAGGGCTGCTTCTTTGGGAGGCATTCCCTTGGGTTTTGAAACTCATGCTTAGCCTTTCTCACCAGGCTCAGCTGGCCTATTTTCATCATGAGGTTGGAAATGCCAGTGTCCCAGAATCATCCAGGTAAGAGAGAGCAGCAAGAGAATTGTCTGTTTTTCCCGAGGCCTGTTTCCAATAACCGTGGTCCTCTGTGAAAAGCTTCTCTGGAGGTTACCCAATCAGCTCTGGGCTTTTGTAAAGCTGTGTAGCTTTAAGTTAGAGAGTCAAAAAGCCCAGCTTCTCTCTCTCATTACAGAGACTAGTGAGAACTTTTCAAGGTCATTGTATGAGGGTCAATAAAGTTTGGGTTTGCAATATTCTCAATATTTGTCTAGTCTGCAGGAGAGGTGCAGAACATTTAAATATTCAAATTGTGTAGTGCAAGAATTCCACTCAGGCACATTCTCTCCACCACCCACTGATCCACCCTGATTGGCCCAGTCCTATCAATCCATCATTCAGTCAATAAGCACCTACTGTGTGCCAGGAATGGACCGAGGCACTGGGGATGCCTCCTCCACAAACACTTTCTGGCCTGCCTTCTTACTGGCCACACTACAGACTCGGTCCTGGCAGAATTTCTGGTAAGCGGTGACTTAGAAACTTCAGGAAACTCTCCCATCATCCCTTACTTTATCTTTCATTCTTCTCCTCTTCTGGCTCCTTCCTCCATAGCCTCCTTGCCAAGCCACGTTTCCTCCTCCCTTCCATTCATCATAGAATGATTAACCATGACCAAGTCATTACTGCCGTTGTTCTTGCATAGGGCATGCCACCCTTCCTGGACTGTGGTCCTACTCATTATCCCTGTAACTTTCTGACTAAAGTCCCCATCTCTGGCCACTATGCCCCTATGTGTGTTGTTTCTCCTATTTGAATGTAAGCTTCTTGAGGGTAGGGACTATTTGGGCTTTTGTATCTGTATCCCTAGTTCTTTGCACAGTCCTTGGCACGCAGTAAGTCCTCAATAAATGCTCTTTCATACGTTCATTCTCTCAAGGATTTTACATTCTCTAGGGCTGCACAACAATTACAATATGTATACCTCTGCTTGACTCACTTGATGCACCAATGCAACTGCCATGTTTGAAAGGCCTGACACGACCTCCAGGAGCACTCTGAAGACTCAGCTGCACCATGCTTCAGCCTGCTATCAGTAACCTGTAGGACGCTTATCCTTGAATCCCAACCAGTGCAAAACTCCTAGAGGCAGGTAAACTGGTGTCTGGGGTGGCTATACCTCTGGTTGAGGATAATCAGAAAGATCTCCAAGCCAGATTGAAGAAAAATAACAGCTTATATAATAGCAGGGAATGATTTTCATCTTTGCTCTTACCTCTGTCTATCTGCCTATCCATCTATTTAGCTAGCTAGCTATCTAGAAAAGGACGACTCCCTCTGTTTGTCAGTCTTGCTATGTCTGGCTATCCATCCATCCATTCATTTGTCTATTATCTATCTATCTATCTACCTACCTGAAAGATAAATACAAAATAAAAAAATTATCTAAAAATAAATATGAAATATAAAATCAATTTATCTACCTGAAATATAAATGCAAAAACTATCTACATGAAAGATAAATACAAAATATAAAATGTTAATGCAACTTATTTATAGTAAATAGACCAATAAAAACACTAATGTTATGTATGCGTGCAGAATATGAAAGTCTACAAAAGTCCTCTGCTCCTCTGTCTCTTGGTGGCAGAGAGGTGAGCCTGGGCTCTCAGGCACTCTGCCAGCAGAGTTGGCACATGCAGGTCACCTATTCCACTGGAAGGGCAAGGGCAGCCCTGGCGGTAGACTGTGCAGCTGTTGTCTGAGGGCCAGCCAAGCCAAGATAGCCCAGGCCCCAGAACAAGGGGTTGCCTGGGGGATTATTACTTGTTCACTCCTTAACCTTAGCCACTATTCATTTTTAGCTTCTCAAGATTCTGAATTATATCCACATTGTGAGACTTGGCACAACTAATTACGATCAGGAAGACCAACTATGCAGCCTGCCAAAGGCTCATCTCCAGACGTCCATCCCTGGGAAAACTTGTGCAGCACCTGGCAAAGTCTAATTCCGCACCCTCCTCTCACCCTCCCCCTTCTGCCCAGGGTGCAAGAAGGTGGCTCTGCAGCCTTGTCCCCGAGTTGGAAGGGTTCGCCTCTTTTCCTACTAAGCTGCAAATACCCCCAGGAAAGGTAACTCCTGAATCCTTGCCATCTTTGGGCACCTCAGGATGAATTAGTTACCGGATTCTTTTCCATAGGACAGCCAACTGAGAGCAACATCCTGATAAGAAAGGGGTGATGGGTAAGCTTTAGAAAGGATTTGGGGATCAGGGCATCGTGGAAAAATGTCTCATGCTGGCTTGGGGAAGGTGTCTTGTAAACAGTGGGCACTTAATGAATGTTTCTTCAATTTTGTAGAATTAGAATTGGGATAGAGAGATAAAGCATTTATTAAGCATCTACTGTGTGCCAGGTGGTAGAATACATATATGAGCAAGATAGTCTCTTTCCTCAAGAAACTTACATTGGAGTGGGAGAGGACAGTGCATACAGGGAGGCTGAAAGGGGGTCTGCAGTACCAGTGAGAAGGCATGGGGTGCAGATGGTGTGTCCTGGGCATGGAAGCCTGGATCCAGATTAGATGTGGGAGGCTGAAGGGGAGGATGAAAGGCTGTGAAAGTTAAGCTTTGCCTAGTAAACAATTTTTTCCCAGGGCTGCCCTAATGCCCCAGATACTGGACCACTAAATTCTCTCTCTCTTTTTTTTTTTTGGGTGAGGCAATTGGGGTTAAGTGACTTGCCCAAGATCACACAGCTAGTAAGTGTTAAGTGTCTGAGGCTGGATTTGAACTCAGGTCCTCCTGACTCCAAGGCCAGAGCTCTATTCACTTTGCCATCTAGCTGCCACCCAATTTTTTTTTTGGCAATGGGGGTTAAGTGACTTGCCCAGGGTCACACAGCTAGGAAGTATCAAGTGTTTGGTCTGAGGCAGGATTTGAACTCAGGTCCTCTGGACTTCAGAACCAGTGCTCTATCCACCACGCCACCTAGCTGCTCCCCAAATTCTCTCCATAAGATTTATAAAGGTCAGCAAGATGGGGGCAGTGAGGGTGGCTGGAACCTTGGAGTCAAAGGTCCAGGAAGCCCAAGGGCCCTTGACCAAGAAGCAATCCAGGGCAAATAAACAAAGTCCATTAATGACAATTGCAGGCAATATCATAGGAGGAGGAAAAGTAAAGTGCGGGCAGTGGGGGATGCCGTGCTCTGAGTAAGGTTGCGTGTAGCTAAGGATCACGGCGTATAATGGGTCCGCCATGAGCCACCCAGGCCCAGCTCTGCTAGAAACCGAAAAGAAACAGTGACAAGGAACGGGAACCATAATGTATCCCATAGTATTTCCAATGTATTACATCCAATGGAGGAGGAGTTCAGTGAATGCCTCACAGTGCACGGTGGAGAGAGCCCTGGGCCTGGAGTCAGAAGGACCTGGACGGAAATCTGGCCTCAGGCACTGCCTAGCTGTGTGACCCTGGCCAAGTTACATGACCGCTGTCTGCCTCCGCTTCCTCATCTGTAGAATGGAAATAATAATATCTCCTATCTCCCAAGGTTGTTGTAAGAATCAAATGACATCATATTTGTAAAGTGCTTGGCATACAGTGGGGACTATATAAATGTTCGTTGTCGTATTAATAATAATAATTAGATTTGGCCCTCGAAGAGTAGGTTGAATTTTTGTTTGGCCAGGAAGACACGCTGAGCATGGGCACAGAATAAACTAAATCGTAAAGGTTGGACAGAGGGGCAGCTAGGTGGCGAAGCGGATAGAGCACCAGCCTTGAAGTCAGGAGGACCTGAATTCAAATCTGACCTCAGATCAAACACTTGACACTTACTAGCTGTGTGACCCTGGGCAAGTCACTTAACCCCAATTGCCTAAAAATAAAAATTTTTTTTTAAAAAAAAAAGGTTGGACAGGACAAGCTATGTTAGAGAGACAGTGAGTAGATCAGTTTGGCAAGAGCAGAGGGCTGGGAAATAGGAAGGAGGAAGCCTAGATGGTGAACAGTGAGAGGTCTGGGCCTCAAAGTATCCCAGATTTATCACTAGAATGGATCTCAGAGGCCATAGAAGCCACCCCTCCCATTTTACAGATAAGGAAACTGAGGCCTATACAGGTTAATTGACTTGTCCAAGGTCACATAGCCAGGTCTAGCACACTCTATCTGCTACCTGCCACTGTCTCTTTGAGCGTCTGGAGGCTTGATCCTTTAAGTACTAAGGAGATACTGAAAATTTCAGAACAGGCATGTAAGCATGATTGATTGGTTGATTGAGATGGTAAAAGCAGAACTGTAATCAATGTCTTGGAGAATATGAAGGATTTCCATACAGAAAAATACGATTAAAAGGGACCCTGAGCTCTCTCATAGGTGAGCCTTTGCCTTATTCTTTGACCCAAGCCCCCCTTTCCCACTCTATGTGTTGTGTCCCCTATTAGAATATAAGCTCACTAAGGACAGGAATTGTGTGACTTTCTTGTATTTACATCCCCAGTGCTTAACATACAATGCCTGGAGCACAGTACATACTTAATACACACTTTTTTTTTTTTTTTGGTGAGGCAATTGGGGTTAAGTGACTTGTCCAGAGTCACGCAGCTAGTGAGTATTGTATGTCTGAGGTTGAATTTGAACTCAGGTCCTCCTGACTCCAAGGCCAGTGCTCTATCCACCGTGCCACCCAGCTGCCCCTTAATACACACTTTTGCCTTTATTCTTTCCCTAATTCATTCATTTACTCCTTTCAACAAGGCTGGAACTAGAGGAAATGAGACTGTAACATGAGGAGATTTGGGTTGGAAGGAAGGAGTGGAATAGGTCCTAGGATTTTTAATAGCGTGAATTCTTATTGCTTCTGGAATGACTAAGGCACGCTCTTACCTGGAGACATGGAAGAGCTGAGGGAGCCGGGACAGTCTTGATTTTCGGCTCTGTGTCACCAACACTCATCACATTGCTTGGCTCATGGCAACCACTCAATGACTGTTCTTTCATTCACTCATGATAATATTTAAGTTGCAGGATACTAATATTTATGTTATCTAATGACATTAGTAATTGAGATGATAAAATAAACACTACTTAATCACAATACATCCCTGGCCATATTTACAAGGGGCCCTAAGGTCCATGGGGTCCTCACTCTCTTCTTCCATCCCATAAACCCAAACTGTCCTGGCTTCTTCCCCAGCTGTTCTTTTTCCCTCCGTCCTGCCTCACCTCTATAAGAAGATGTTCTCCCTAATCAAAGGCCATTCTGTACTTTCAGACTATATGGCAGCTCTCCTCTCCCAGTTATCTCCAGTGGGATGGAAAGAAAATGGGACCTCTAATCCTGCTCGTTGGAGCACGTGACTTCTGACAGGATTGTATTCCAACTCCGAGCTTTTGCCCCTTAAGCCACGACAGTAACTGTTTCCCCTTCCCTTTTAGCTGAGCATTTCTCCATTACTTCTGGTCTCATTTGCACCTTGTGGATTACAAAGTTGAATTAGAGGTAGTTTCACCATGCTCGCCCCTGACTGTGGGTGCCCCAAATTGCCAGATACAGCTTCGAGTCTTCAACCCCAAAGGTTCTTATGGTTGAGTGAGAAATCAGGAAATGGTAGCTGGCTATATTTAACTGGGAGAAGAGCTGGTACTGAGCCAGCGGAGTCCTCAGGGACAAAGGTCAGAACCAGGTTTCGGGTTTCTGTGTTTGACTGAGCTTTACTCATTACCACAGGACAACTGCTTATAAGAGGAGCATTTTAGAAAAGAAAATTGTCAGAGAAAAATGGAAGACAAATGTAAAGTTAGAAGTGTCCATGCGAGAAAGCAGCCCTTAAAAATCCTCCATGGAAATTTGTTTGGGTTTGCAAGGCTATGGCCAGGTTCACAGAAATAACATCAGTGTTCTTTCTGGTTAGTTGAGGAGCCAAAACTCTTGCCCAGTGGAATGAAGCATGGGCCTGTGGAAAATGGGCTTAATCTCAAAATCAGAGGAAATGGGTTAAAATCCTGATTTTGCTATTCAATAGCAAATGGGCCTCAGTTTCTTTGTTTGTAAAATGGGAGGGTCATATTGGATGGTCTCTGAGGTCGCTTGCAATTCTGAATGTATGATGTTACGATCTTTGGTGGTATGACTCAGAAATTTTTCATTCTTACCAAGATGAATAAAAGTAGGATGGAATTGTGGTTAGAGAGCTAGCCTGAACACGTACTAGCTGTATGGCCCTGGGCAAGTCACGTCACCTTGTTTGCCTCCGTTTCCCCATCTGTAAAATGAACTGGAGAAGGAAATGGCAAACACTTCAGTATCTTTACCAAGAAAACCCCAAAGAGGGTCATGAAGAGGTGGACGTGGCTGAAACGATGGAACTGAACACTTCATTTTGGGTATTTAGGTGGCACAGTAGATACAGTGCTGGGCGTAGGGTCAGGAAGACTCATCTTTCTGAGTTCAATTCTGGCCTTGGACACTGACTAGCTGTGTGATCCTGGGCAAGTCACTTCACTATGTTTACCTCAGTTTCCCCATCTGTAAAATGACCCGGAGGAGGAAATAGCAAACCACTCCAGGACCTCTGCCAAGAAAACCCCAAAGGAGGCAAGAAGAAGGGGCCATGACTGGAAAAGACTGAACCACAAGCCAGTCTGGAAGTCAGGAAGACCCTGAGTTTAAGTCCCACTTTTGAAACATCCTTGTGATGCTTTTACTGGTTATGGACTATGGGTAGGTCCCCTAAGACAGTGTCCCCAGGCAGCTCTCTGGGAAGAGAAGAACATAGATTGACAGCTGGAAGGGAATTCAAAGGCCATCTAGTCCAACCCCTCATTTTACAGGTGAGGAAACTGAGGCTCATAAAGGTGAAGTGACTTATCCAAGATCACACTGGATAAGTTATAAAGCGTCTGCCTATGTGCACTGAAGGAGAGAGTTATACTGATGAAATCCTATGTCCAAATACAAGACAAAAAGATGAAGAATGTTAGTACAGTATAGGGGAGAGAACATAGGCTTCAGAGTCAATAAGCCTTAAGGAGACAGCAGCTCTGGGGCTGTGAGAAGAGCACAGAAGGTGAAGTCACAAGACCTTGGTTCGAATCCTGGCATTATCATTACAAGTTTGGGTGACTTTGGGTGAGTTAATCATCTCCCTGTGCCTCAGTTTCCTCCCTTGTAAAATGAGAGAGTTGAACTAGGCATCCTCTGAGGTTTCTTCCTCAGTTCCTTCCAAAAGTCTACTCTAGAAATAATACATTTGTACTGAATGTAGCAAGCAGCTTTGGTCTGAGGAGCTCAAGGCATGCTGGGTAACATACTCTCACATGAAATAATGCATTTACTCATCACAGGAGGACCTTCTGAGATGATGCAGAGCAGCACATTGAATTCCTGAGAATATTAAACCCCAAAGGAAAAAGAACCTGACAGTGAAAACCCATTTTCTCTTCAACACACTTCTGGACATGCTGAGAGTCACTCTCGTGTTCTGCCTTGGAGTTTGTTACCAGAAGGATGCTTCTAATTGTTTGGTTTTCTTTCAAGTCTGGGTCTCATGTGCTTTTCACTCTTTCTTTCTTTGCTAATAGTCTGGGTGTCCCCATTCTGCATCCTTCGAGCACCACAGAAATGTCAGCCATGCAATATGGTGACTTCCTACAGAGAGGATATGATGAAAATAGGAGGGATAATAACTGACCTTTCCATCATGAGAGGTGAGTGACTTGCCCAGGGTCACACAGCGTTTCTCCCTAGCCCTCAGTGTCCTTAATCCTCACCCTCTCTCCTCTGCTTCTGTATTATTGGAGCCAGCCTAGCCTGCTGGGACCGAACTCAGGCCTTTGCACCAGGCTCTTTCCGACTCTGAGTCAGCAAATACTACTTCACTGGTAGAGACCCCAGAGGTCATCTAGATCCACACTCTCATTTTACAGATGAGGGAACTGAGGCCCAGAGAACTGAATTGACTTGAGATGGCATGACTCACCCAAGGGCACACAGTAGGAAGTATCAGAGGGGGATTTGAACCCAGGTCCTCTGGCCTCAGAGCCATGGCCCTTTCTACTTTACCCAAAGGTGCTTGGCTTCATTTCAGAAGAAGAACCACTTACGTCGTAATACACATGCTGCCCAGGCCAATGCAAGGCTTTCTTTCGGGAATCAGAGGGAAAATCGAGGTTTTCATGTCGATATGGATTACCTGAAAATCCCAGGGGGAAAAAAAACAACATTCAGGTGCCAATGTGGACAGAGGCTGTTGTATTTTTAAGTCAGAAACAACCAGGTAGAATGGGGGAAATGATACCTGTTTGTAAAGTGTTTGACAGACATGATCACATCTGGTTCTCACAGGAATCCTGTGAGGTAGGTGCTGTTATTATCCCCATTTTACACATGAGGAAACTGAGGCTGTTGGTAAAGGACTTCTCATACCTTAAAGAATTATAGAAATGTCAGCTATGATACAGTGACTGTCCACGAGAGAGAGAGAGAGGGAGAGGGAGGGAGGGAGGGAGAAAGAGAGAGAGAGAGGGCATAGTGACCATAGGAGTTATTGACCTTTGTCTCATGACGGGTGAGGTCAGTTCTATGATAAATCATGAGACCAAAAGAAATGAAGTTGAAACATCCTGCTCACTTCCTGACACAGAGGTGATGAAACTTATAATGCTGAAACAGATTGAACATTTTCAGAGAAGGTCAATATGACAGTTTGGTTTGGGGGATCATGTGGTTATATATTGAAGACCTTATTTCTCAGGGTTTTTTATTTGCTCAATGACATGATGGGTATTGGGAGGACAGGTTAATAAAAATGCTTGTTAATTGAAAATATAATAATGATAAACTTTTTTTTTTTTACAAAAATACAGTTTTTGGCCTCATGGAATTTTATAGTTACTTTTTTTCCCTGAGAAACTTTTATCTATTCTCCTTAAAAAATAAAAATAAATACCAAGCATTCACTCTTTGTATTGAAAAGAATGGGGTGGGTGGGAGTCTGTGAGACACTCTTTCGTATACTCAAGTTTTCTTTCCAGAATGAATCAATTTCTCTCTTTCTTCATGCATCACTCTTAAAAGCTTTTATTAGAATGAACCAGATCCTTGACCTTCCCCACATTTTCATTCCTTCTAGAGACAAAACCAACTGCTTTGTCCTTCCCTAATGGAAATCTTCCCTAACTTCTTTAAAGCCTTTTGTGCCCATCACGAGCTCTTTCTCTTGACATGATTTCTTCTCCAAAAGTTTCTTGGAACATGTCAAATGTCTCAGTTGCAGATGTTAAAGCATCAAAAGAAAACTCCATTGGTTATTAATTCTTTGTCCTAAAATAAAGGCTATTCATGTTTCAGTTGGCACAAACACCACACTTGTACTGAATACAGTGGTGATAGCAAGATTGGAGGCCAACTCTAAGAGCATGGCTGTTGATAACATATTTCCTCTTCTGCTTATTCAGGTCACAGAGAAGACTTAGTCTCATTATTTTGAAGTCAATTCTCCTACCTCTTGAGCCCAAAAGTAGTGAATATATAGCAAACACTCAATAAATATTTGTTGGTAGATGGGCTGATGAGAGAAACGCTTCCTAGAACTTGGAAGAGAGGTCAGGGCTGGTCATGTCAATGTGAGATAGATTTCTGAAAGTGGTCCACGTGGAGATGACAATTAGAGCAATGAGAATGTGAAAAATGCAGGTCTAAGCCTTGTGGAATAACCAAAGTTCAGATGCAGGAAGAAGATAAAGGGGCCTGATTTACAGAGGAGGAGGATAGTACAATCACGAGATCAAAGGTTTACAGCCAGAGGGCCTCTAGAACAAAACTCTGAATTTTACAGATGGTGATACTGCACCTCAGAGAAGTTAGGTGATTTACCGTTTGTTTGGTTTTTGTTTTTGCTTTTTTGGTGAGGCAATTGGGGTTAAAAGACTTACCCGGGTAAGACTCACACAGCTAGTAAGTGTCAAGTACCTGAGGCTACATTTGAACTCAGGTCCTCCTGACTCCAAGGCTGGAGCTCTATCCACTGCACTGCCCAGCTGCCCCACAGTTAGGTGATTTACTGAAGCTCTCACAGGTTATAAGTGACCAAGATAAGTTATTTGAGACCAGATAATTTAACTCTAACTCCAGGGCTTTTTCGCTATGACAGGAGAGGTTTAAAGAGGAAATGATGAACCGAGAAGTCAAGGAGAATGAAGACTGAGAAAAGACCATGTCTCTCCTAATATGGTAAATAGGAGGTCAATGGTAACTTTTGAGAGGGTATATCTGAGGAGCAGGCAGAATGGGTAGCTGTGGGGAGATGGGTCAGGCAGCACCACGGACAGTGCCAAAAGGACAGACTGTGGGGAACCACTGAGTCAAGGAGAGTCTGAAAGCACCCCTAGATCATTGACAGGAGTCAGATAGGAGGGAAGAGAGGCAGCCTGGTGAACTGGATAAAGAGCTGGTCTGGGAGCCAACATGACCCAGGTTCGAGTAAGTCCTGACTCTGACACATCCTGGCTATGTGATCCCGGCAAGTTTCTTAAGCAGGATTCTCTCTGTACTTTGTCTAGACAACAGGGCAGGTGCTGCATTGGTAGAGGAAGCGTCCACCATGAGAGCTTCCTATGCCAATGCAATCACACTCCAGTCCCTATCCATAGATATTGGGGGGGGGGTCTGGAGTACGTTGGGATCAGGCTGGTCCACAGAGATTGGCAAGAAGAGAATGTGGAGAGGCAGCTAGGTGGCACGTTGAATAGAGCTCTGGTCTTGGAGTCAGGAGGACCTGAGTTCAAATCCAGCCTAAAACACTTAACACTTACTAGCTGTATGACCCTGAGCAAGTCACTTAACCTCAATTGCCTCACCAAAAAGCAACAAAAGAAGAAGAAGAAGAAGAAGAGGATGTGGAAAGAATGAGGAAAACTTCACCTGCCAGGTGGGCTACATTTCTTTTATTAAGCACACCTCCTTCTTGGAGCCTTTTGTCATACCAGGAAAACAACATGTAAAAGATGTACAAAAGGTATTTTTAAAAATCCATGTTGTGAAAGGGATTCTGGGTTAGGCCCAATGAATGTTTGGAGCAGACAGCCTTTGGAGGTCCCTTCTAACTCCGAGATTCTGGGATTCTGTGACAGTCTTGGCTTTGCTACTAAGTTTCTGTGTGATCTTAGCAAGTCACTTTCCTTCTCTGAACCTTAGCTTCCTTAGCTGCAAAACACAGTGTTGGACTCAATGATTTCTAAGGTCCTTTCCATGTATGACTGACTCTGTGAGTTTATTTATTGTACGAACTAAGTCTGTCCTCAGCACCATGGAGAGCAGCTGATGTGGTCTCTGCCCTCAAGGATGAGTGGGGTGGTGGTGGTGGGAGGAACATGTATGGAAAAATGAGAGAATGAGGTTGATCCTAAATTCAAGATATGGAATTGGACAGAAATGCAAATGAGACAGCAAAGAGCACTTCCCTAGAAGTCAGCAGGGAAATCTTTGCAGAGAAGTTGTACTACACCCCAGGCTTTTGTACCTCTGGGTGGCTCAGGTGTTTGGAAGGAGCCAAGGTGGGCCATTGAACTCAAGGCGTATGACTCACAGAAAGGGTCCCACTCTGATGACACACCCCAGCCAGGCTTTTAGGGATATAAACCAACTCATAGGACAATAGAGTCCATGGAATACTGTTTTATATAGGGCATCTTGTTGAATATTTCAAGGATCAGCAATTTTGTCTGCATGTATCCTCCCTGTCCCAACCCAGATGCTGACTCCTCTTAGATCTAGATGAATTTTTGCTGAAGCTAGTAATGAGGCTCCCTGGGTTTAGCTAGCCTCATCCTCAGACAGAATCTTGAGGAGTAACCTGGTATAGTGGATAGGGGCAGAACCTGGAGTCAGAAAGACCTGGGTTCAAATCTTGCCTCCGACATTTGCTGCTATGTGACCTGGTGCAAATCATTTCTCTGGCCTTAATTTTTCTCATCTGAATGATTAAGGGTTTGGACCAGTCTGAGGCTCCTTCCAGCTTTAGATGTGTGATGCTATGTGACCTCACATGTATCAATTCCCCATTCTAGGACTCAGTTTTATAATAAAAACAAAAATAATTATAGCATTTATATAATGTTTTAAGGTTCGCAAATCACTTTACAAATAATATCTCATTTTTATCCTCACAACAAGCCTGGGAGGGAGGTGCTGTTATTATCCCCATTTTTCAGATGAGTGAACTGAAGCAGATAGAAATTGAGGACCTGGGGTCACCCAACTAGTTAGTATCTGAGGCTGGATTTGAACTCAGGTCTTCCTGACTCCAGGTCCAGTATTATATCTACTGCTCCACCTAGCTGCCTCATTTGTAAAAGGTGGTTGAACTTGCTGGTTTCTGAGGTCCCTTCCAGGTCCAGACTAAGATGAAGTCATTTAACAACTCGGATCTTCAGTTTACTCATGTATAAAATAAAGGATTTAGACCAAATGGCCTCTGGGGGCCCTTCCAGCATTAGATTTGGGATCCTTTATAAATAGGCCACAGTCTCTCAAAGCCACTCACATACTTGATGCCTTTCTAGTCTGGTCTAGGACCTATCAGAAGCTGCATCCTGCTGGCATGGCCCTTGGCAGCCCAGGTCCAAGACCACACCATGAAGAACCATGGGAGTGGAGGGATGGGCTTTTGATCCAAGTGACTGGACAGGTAGGACTGGGGCTAGCTCAGCCCATGTCAATCTGTACATGCTACCGAGTTCCCTTTTTTCAATGTTGATTCAACAACAGCAAAAACAACAAACCCCAGACTGAAGTTATAAGACCATGACCAACTTTCTGAAATTGCATGATGCTTTTTTTACCTTTTGTTTTCTTCAGAACGGTTGTCTCGTAAGGCCCTGCGGGCATGGTAGCAGGAAAAGGCTGCTGGACACTTGCAACAAGGCTGGTGTTGATGTCCTTCGGGGAGGTGAAGGTTGGGAACATGGCACACCGAGAGATGTGGGTCTGATAGGGGTGTCCAACTGGAAATCCCACGCACAGTGGCCTTAGGGTTAGTTTCAGCAAAAAGAGGAGGTGGGGACCAAAATAGAATGGAAATGAGTACATTGATAGCATTAAGGCTGTTGTTGCCCTTGAATGGTCTGGCCTTCAAAGATAGGTGTTCTGCTAACTTCAGCATAAATTAAAGAAAAATCATTTGTGCTTGAACTGGGCTGTGTTCACTAGTAGAACCCATTCTGTTCAACACAATTCCAGAAACATTGATGAAGCCTGAGGACAAAGACAAAAAAGGGAGTGGGGGCAAAGCCTGTCCTCAAGGAGCTTACATTTGCCTGCGTGGTGGGGGGAGAGATTTGCACCAGATACACAGGTAAGTAAATCTAGTATCTACACAGAGTAACTCAAGGCTACCTCGAGGGAGAAAGCACTAACAACCGGGTAGACATCGAGACAAATCTCGAGGCCAAAATTGTCTCGCTTTATTTAACAAGAGTGCTGGAGATCTGGGGCTGTGACCACACAGGCAATGGGAAGAAAATGAAATGGTAGCCCCCGGGGGTGTGGCCACACTTTTTTTCTTTTGAAAAATGACAACCATTAGTTGAAATAGAAAGAAGTGAAAGGAAGAAAGGCCTTGGTTCCACCAGCCTCAACATTTTTCCCAGCTCTGCCTCTGGCTGTGGGCCAGGTTGGCTGCAGAAGAAAATGGAGGCCATTTGCTGTGAGCTACCTCAGGGGCCTTCTGCCCCTTTCTCCTCCTGCACCTCCCATGATGAGGTGGCCTTACCCCTGACCAAAGCCAACCCGTCCACCTGCTCACCAGCAGACCAATCCCTCTGTCATCCCCCAAATTTTCACTCATTTTCCATCTCTCCCTCTGTACTGGCTCATTTCTTTCTGCCTACGAAGATGCCCAATGTCTCTTCTACCTGAAAAAACTCTCCCTTGATCCTTCCATCCCTGCCAACCATCAATATATATCTCTTCTGCTGTTTGTAGCTAAACTCCTTGAAAAGGCATCTACAATCGGTGCCTCTCCTTCCTCTCCTCTCACTCTCTGCTTAACCCTTTACAGTCTGGCTTCTGATTTCATCCTTCCACTGAAACTGCTCTCTCCAAAGTTACCACTAATCTCATAATTGCCAAATCCAAAGGCTTTTGCTCAATGCTCATTCTCCTTGACCTCTCTGCACCCTTGGGCACTGATGATCCCCTTCTCCTCCTTCAAAATCTCTTCTTTCTAGGTCATTAGGACACCCCTCCATGCTGGCTCTCCTCCTCCCTCTCTGACCACTCTGTCTCCTTTGCCCGATCTCTTCCTCCAGATCGTTCTTTCTAACCATAGATGTCCCTAAGGGCTCTGTCCTGGACCCTCTGCTCTTCTTCTGTACTACTTCACTTGGTGATCTCCTCAGCTCCCATGGAGTTAATTACCATCTCTTGCTGATGACTCAAATCCTGTCCTAGCCTTTCTGCTAATCTCCAATCTCACATCTCCAACTGCTTTTCAGACATCTTGAGCTGTATGTCCAGTAGAACCTTAAACTCAACGTGTCCAAAACAGAACTCATTATCTTTCCCCTAAATGCTCCCTGTCTCCTGCCTTCACTGTTATTGTAGAGGGCACCACTATCCTCCCAGGCCCTAATGCTCACAACCTGGGAGTCATATGTCTCACCCCCATGTCCAAGCTATTGCTAAGGTCTATTATTTCTACCTCAGCAGCATCTCTCGAATATGCCTCTTCCTCTCCTCTGATACTGCCACCCCTCTGGTGCAGGTCCCCTCATCACCTCCCACCTGGACCATTGCAATAGCCAGCTGCAGGGGAGGCAGTCTGCCCATCTCAAGTTTCTCCCCACTCCAGAACATCCTCCATTTATCTACCCATGTGATATTTCTAAAGTGTTGGTCCAATTTTGTCACCTCCACCCCTACTCAATAAACTCCTGTTTACTCACCTGAGGATCAAACAAAATTGCTCTGTTTGGCATTCAAAATCCTTCCCAACCTAACCGCCTCCTCCCTTTCCAGTCTCTTACAAACTTATTCCCTGAGGCATACTCTTTGATCCAGTGACACTGGCCTCCTGGCTGTTCCATGAACAAGATATACTTAGGCACTCCATCTTATGAAAATACTCCAAGCACTTTCTCTGGCTGTCCACCATGCCTGGAACACCTTCCCTTTTCTAGTCTGATTACTGGCCTCTTTTGCTTTCTTTAAGTCCCAATTAAAGTCTCACCTTCTACAGGAAGCCTTCCATAGCCCCTCTTCATTCTAGGGCTTCCCTCTGTTAATTATTTCCTATTTATCCTGTATATAATTTGCTCTTTGTTTGCATATTGTGTCCATCACTAGATTGTAAACTCCTTGAGGGCAGGTACTGTCTTTTGCCTCTTTTTCTATCCCCCACACTTAGCAAGGTGCCTAGCACATAGTAGGCACCCAATGCAAGTTGATTGATTGATTGGGAATGAGTGAAACCCACTGCCTCCTACGGCACCCACAGGCTAGCCCTAACCTTAGCCTGCCCGGCGAGCTGCTCGGAGAGATTGCCATTCTAGTAAAGAGAAATTGGAAAAGCTTCTAGCAGAGAAACACCTGTGAAAGTTGTCAGTACTATGTGCAGAATGCTAAAAAACAGGGCCATCTGCCTGAGAAAAACAGCCCAATTTCTCCATGTTGATGCTTTTCACTCTGCTAATTGCAGATAAGAAGAGGCTGGAAAATAGTATGATTGGCTGCTCAAAATGAATTTTTTTTAACCCTGCAGACCTTAATTTTAAGGCTCTTTAAAATATGCACTGACTGTGTCAAAAAGCACTTTAAGAAAAAAGGAAAAATTCAATTTTCATTTGCCATTGGTTGGGCGCTTAATGGGAGGGAAATCACTTAGAGTGTTAAATAAAGCCTTTCTTAAAAAAGAGGCCCCCCCTTTCCCCCTCGCCATACATATAAGTGCCCCCCCTCCAGGGCAGGGGCTGCCTGGTAAGTCACTCAATGTCCTAGATTCAGTGTGGGTAGGAGAATACTCACTCTGCTGTGGTATGGAGTGGTTTAGGAAGCCTGGGAGAGAAAAAAAGGAAAACAGAACAAAATGAGGTGAAGGAAATGGGTTTAAAGCAGGGCTTTTTAAGGCTATTTAAGAAACAAATAGATCTTCCAAACTCAAAGAACAAAGACTAGAAGATGTATTCATACAGAGCCTGTTTGCCCGGGGCTCGGAGGCTAAGCTTTGCCTGCCCTCTCTTCTCCTGTCTTCCATTCTAACTGGTCAGCATCTCTAAGAGCAATCTACCACCCGCCCTGACGGGACTTTGGCAGTTACCTTCGGTCCCTGAGATAATCACACTCTGGCTTCTGGCCTTCTCTGGTCTTACTCTCAGCCAGGGCTCATACTGTGTTGGGGACTTTGAAATCCTGTGATAGTGTGGGCCTGGCCCAGCTCCATGACCTCAGAGGAGGTGAAAGGAGGGCAAAAGCTTTTACCCCACTGGACTGGAGCCGTGAAGACACCTACGTCATCATCTCTAAATGATGCAATGAACATTAGCAGTATATTCTGACCTGGGAGGTTCCTCCCCCAATCCTTCACTCCCCCTCCCCAGGCCCAACCAGCTCAGCCCAAAGTTGGCCCAGCCAAAGGTTCTGGAGCTTTGTTTATATTCTAAGAAATCTGGCATGGTTGGAGACCTGGGACTGGCCCCTGGTAGGGATGGATGTAGCTCTCATGTATAGAGGGCTTTATTTAAGATTTGGAAATCTGATTGGCAAGACAGCCCTGGGAGGTGGGCACTACAGACCCACAGACACACAGACCCACAGACACACACACACACACACACACACACACACACACACACATAGTTTCCTTAAAAACAAAACAAAATAAAACCCTCCCCCTAAATTTGACCTTAAAGGTTGTAGCAGGAAAGTGCTCATTGGACTTGGAGTCAGAATATTTGGATTCGAATCCTAAGCTTTACCCCCTAATAACTTCATGAGCGTAGGCCAGTCATATAGCCAGTGACACCGCCCCCTGGCTGTCCCTCCATCTCCTGACTCTCCCAGCTGGATGTCCTCCATGCTTAGAACTCTGTCTCTCTCCTCTGCTTCACTTTCCGCTCTTTTCCAGTCTCAGCTAAATTCCTACTTTCTGCGAGAAGACTTTCTCAGTCCTTCTTAACCTTACTGCCTTCTCTCTGAGACTACTCTTAATCTATCCTATATACAGCTTATTGGACATAGTTCTTTGCATATTGACTTCCCCACTCAGGGGTGTGCTAGTATAAATATTTAACAACCAGCTCTCTGAAAAAAAAAGTATGCATGCCATACTGTTAAGTTTAATCTCCACCACTTTCTTAAGCCTAGACAATGAAACAATAAATCAAGCTCTGATTTGTAGCATTTGTCGATTTCTAATGCTCACACTGAAAATTTAACACTTGGTTCCCTGGTTCTAGCTGGCTCCAGAATACCCTTGCCCTGGTTAGCTTGTGAGCTCCCTGAGGGCAGAAACGTAAAATGAGGGGAATCAGACTCAATGACCTTCAAAATCCCTTCCATCTCTAAATCCACACGATCTTACAGCAGTCATTGCAGTGGCTTATTAAGATTAAATATGGTCTGGACCTGTGGTTTTGTGATGATAGAAAGCTACTGATGAGGAAAATCCTCCCTCAGAATATAATAAAAAATGTTCTGTAACTTATCATTTTAGAGTAGCCTGGAGTAGTAACAGGTAAAGTGATTTGCTCAGAGTGATGTAGCCAGGATATCTCAATGGTAGAACTTGAACCCTGGTCTTTCTGACCTCATTGAGGCTAGCTCACTATCTAGTGTACCACATTGCTTCTCAAGGTTTACTACATGTTCTCTAAAAGCAGAAGAAATGCACCAGAATTTAGATGTAAATAATACTGACATTCACATTGCAATTTAACATGTGTGAAGTGCTTTAATACATGTTAACATTGAGCTGCTCCCAGGGTCATTGCTACAGGGCTTGTTTTTTCCTATTTTACAGATCAAGAAACTGAGGACCAGAGACTTGTCATTGGTCACACAGATACTAAGTGTTCAAAGATGGGATTTGAATCCAGGGCTCTCTCACTAAATCACAGAGCTTCTCTGTAAAGCATCTTCCATTTCTAAATGTACTATATTTTCATCCTGTTGGGCATTCAAATGACAAGTTTATCTGGGCCCTGTTGGTTTTCTATTCCATCTGTGACTCAGATGTAGGGAGCTCCCAGTAAGAAAACTCCCTCTACCTATGTTACTATCCAAGAATATCTCTTTAAAATACTTGGACAACGCTGGCAAATCAAATTGAAAATAAATTGGATGCCATCAGTTGACTAAATACCCAAAGCACACAGCAAACTCCCTGAATGATGGACTGCAGGGCACAGAGGCTCAGACAGCCCATTTCCTGAACCTAAACCAGCTCATCAATTTTCCTGTCCTGCTGTGAGATTATATATCTGCTTTGCAAGGACCAGACTCAGACATCCCGGTGTCTCTGAAAAAGGTAGCAGGACCAGTTGTCTATTGCATGTGCTTGTAGTGCCCTCCAGTGGCTGATCTTGATATTGACATTTCAATTTCTCAAAATATTTATGGAAGATGCTTAGAATAAAAAATAAATGGACACTTTACCCTAGAACTTTAGAATATTCAAGTTGGAAGGGCCTCAGGCCAACTCTAGGCAATTCTAGATTTAAAAGATGTTCACATACTAACACATTCGTTTTCAAAGAAGGTAGAAGGCAAGGTGTGTGTCTCTAAGCACGCATGCATTTAAGCTATGAAAGCTTAAACCCACACTAAGATTTTTGGGACACCCTGCACATGAAAAGTGAATAATAAAAAATTATAATGCTGTTTATTTGCTAGTGTGGAGCAGCAACCTATGGAATTTGCTAAACCCATGAAATCACAATTTAGCTAAACCTCCACCCTCAAAAAAGGAACCCCATAATAATTTTATTTCTATTTCTGTGCTCAATCAAGTCTTCCTTTAAGTATGGTGAGCTTTTCTCCCTAATTAACAACAAAATAGTTTACTTTTATTCGGAATATGCATATGGCATGCCACATACGCCCTAAATGGTTGTGTATAAAAATAGAAAATAGTATCTACAAGAGAAGGCTAAAAGAAGCCAGAATATTGGGGCTGGATAAGGAAAGGCTGAGAGACCTATTTCTAAAGCAGGGCAGTGACTGTTGCTGGGGTCTTTTAATATGAAATGAACCAGTCAGTCAACAAGTATTTATAAAGTGCTTACTATCTGCTTTTGGTCCCTGAGATAATCACGCTGCGGCTTCTAACCATCCCTGGCTTGTTGATGTTTGCCAAGGCTCATACTGTGCTGGGACTTGGGAGTCCTGGGACATCTTGGGTCTAAGGTCACCTCATGACCTGAAATTCGGAGCCTCTCTGAGCAGGCACGTCTGTATTATGCCACATGCTAGAAGTACAAAGAAAGGGGAAAACATTCTCCTTGCCCTCAGGGAGCTTACAGTCTAATTGGAGAGACAACTCATAAATAACTGGGCTCACATAAGAGATGCAGAGGATAAATTAGAGCCTCTTAGGTCAGATACAAGGAAGGGCTTTCTATCAGCAGGACTCGTGATATATTGGAATTGTTGCTTGTTTGTGCCACAATCAGTCTTCCGTCTGAGATGGACTCAGCGTGAGTCTACTAAAGGTATAGCGCCGGTGGACAATCATAGCAGGCAGGAATTGGAAGGCCATAAAGTTGTCTCCTGCTCCCTTAGGTCTCACGAGGAGAGATGATAGAACAAGACCTAGAACCCAGATCCCCTGACCCCCAGTTTGGATCTCTGGTTCCTGGACCAGACGAGCAGGACAAAAGCCCTCTGACCAGCAATCTGAGCTCCCCACATACTACTCCCAAGCTATTTTCTGGTGATTATAAATGATTCTGCCATTATTCACTTTCTGCTTATTGGCTTTTTTTTTTTTTTTTTTTTTACAAATTTTCCCTTTCTCAGTCATCACTTTTTGGCATCCTAGAAGAACATAAAACATTTGTGCTACACAGTGATTCCCCTTCCCAAAAGTCACAGGATATCATAGTTGACTGAAACTTACAAGGAGTCATTATCATAAAGATTACTCTTCTTGTTCTGTGTCAGGTGATAGAACTGTTGGATAGGAATGCCTCTGAAAAGAAGGAGAAAGATTTGTTTAATTTTAGAGTCCAACCCACAAAGAGCCCTGTTCTTAGTCCTTGGAGAAGAAGAAAGTTGGCCAAACCTCCCACAAACTCAGAAAAATGTTAATTTAAATTCAATCAATGTTAAGCACCTGCTGTGTGCCAGGCACTGTGCCTTAAGATTCAAAGATCTCAAGGAGGTTATATTCTACTGGGGGGGTATATGCCATGAAGACAAAGGTTTCTGGAAACTTGAGAGACAGTATGTCTGTCATTTTAGAGCAGGGGATGGTATCTGGAAAGTACAAATAATTATCTATACTTTGTCCATTCTAGGTTTTACATTTTCTCTGGGAATCTACATTTGCAGGATAAAAGCTAATGGTAAGTTATTTTCAATTGTACTTATGTCTCTTCATTTCCAAATGTGCAAGTGAATTGTTTTTAAAAGCAATGATTTTTTAAATTATTTTTCCCCCCAGCAATTTGGCAACTTGGCACCTAAGCTCACAAAAATCATGGGTCATAGGTCTAAAGATGGAAGGGATGTTGGAGGTCTTATCTTGTCCAACCCTTCATTTTGACAGATGAAGAAACTAAGGCACAGAGAAAGTTCAGTGACTTGCCCAAGGAAATAAGTAGTAGAGGTACCCCTTGAACCAAGGTCCTTGGCCTCCAAATTCAAAGCTCTTTCCATGTACCATGCACAACGTGCCACACACCATGTGCCACGTGCCACGCTGACTTCATTGCATTGTGCTTAAGTCCTTCTTTTCAAAGATTTTTGCTCATTAGGAATAAAATATGGCAGGAGCCCCCAGGGGCCAGCTCCCTTAAGGGGGTTATGTTTGACATCCAGCAGGGTTGGATAATGAGATATTCTTTAGCAGGCAGCCCCCTCAGTGTGCAGAAGCTCTCTCAGAGACGCTGCCCGTACTCTGTCATGGTTTCCCCAGTCTGATCATAAAGATGGAGGAGAACTCTGGTTCTCTGAAGTCTTGGGCGTAAGAGGGGCCAGGGAGAATTCACTGCTGCAATTCCCATGACTTTCATTATATAAAAGGAACTCGGCTACTGCATCCTGTCCACTGTCTGTGGCTCATTCCATGAGGACGGAAGCTCCTTCAGAGAAGAGATGATTTCATTCTTTATATCTTCATTGCCTGGCCCAGGGCTGGGCACACAGTAGGCATCTAACAAATTCTTGTTAACAGATCCATGCCCTGAGCAATAACGTCTATTCTGTGCATGCCCAGAGTGTAGAATGTGGATTCAGTGCCTTTAATTAAGCTCCCAAAGTGAAGAATGAAACAAGCCCTTTCCTTTGTTGAATGGAGCCCAGGAAAAACAGCATTTGTCATTCACTTCCTTCTTTCTTTGAGAAGCATCCGGGCCCTGATTATAGCTCAGTCTTCCCCAGTGCTCATGATTTTACAGTTATTTGTGGGTGATGAGAGAAAGAGTCAGCTTTGTCATCCTCTTTGCCGCAGGCCACAGTCCATCCCCTCACATTGGAAGGACATTTCAAGTAGCATTTTTATTCTTTGAATGCAATGATTAGTGAGTTACCAAAGCACCAGGGATGCAGCGGGGTTTTCATATGGGGACTGAACTTCATTCAGTTCAGTGGTTAAAAAACAAAACAAAACCAGCCTCTCCTGTTGGTGCAGCATTTCCTAATCACCAACGCACCTGAGAGAGCTTGGCTGTGCCCAGGTTACAGCAGCCACCCTTCCTGCAGCTCATGGCTGAACCTGGGCTCCTCGCAGTTCCCTGGAGTGGGGCAGGGCAGTTCTAGGCATACTCCCCTGAAGGGATGGCTGCTTTTACATATGTATCACTGTCTCCCATTTTCCAGATTGAGAAACTGAGACTCGACCCTAGAGCAGGTATAAGCTGTACAAGCCGTGTTGGAGCCAGCTCGCACTGGCTCCGGGGAGTTGGTTGTTAAATGTTTAGTGTGAACATTTACACCTTGGAAATTGGCAAATGCTACAAATCAGGGCTTGATTACTGTTCTGTCCATTGTCTAGACTTAAGAAAGTGATGGAGAAAAATAGCATGGATCCAGCTTCACAGTGCATCCTTTGGGAGAGGTGCTTGTAAAGTATGTGCCAACACAGCCCTGGTTATACAGCTAGTAGGTGTCAGGCCTCCTGCCTCTCACGATGAGCAGGCATGATCTCTTTTTTAAAAATCCTTTTTTATTTTTAACATTCTTTAAAAATGTTTTTTGAGTTTCAAATTCTCTCCTTTCCTCCACCCGCTGAGAAGACAAGAAACAGGATATCAATTATGCAAGTGAAATCATGCAAAACATAGTAGAGAAGATGTTTTTTAATAAACTAATTAAGATGCAGAGAATAGGATTTCTTCTTCTTCTTTTTTTTAAGTCACCATCATTTCCATTCTAAGAACACGCAGGGAAGACTCCCCAGAGTGTTGGAAGGATCCTCTGAGGAGGCTTCAAGGAGAGATATGGAAGGCATGGATGAGCTGCAATGTGCACCCCTGGAGGGAGGACACACCTCAGGGATGTACTGATGGGTAACTCATTAATACTGTTCTCCACCACCCATTGAATAAACCTGCCGGTGGCTGGACTGAACACGAGTCACCACCTAATGGTACTGTAGGGAAGCCAGCATAAGCCCGCATTTTTTATTTTTATTTTTTGGGCTAGGCAATGGGGTTAAGTGACTTGTCCAGGGTCACACAGCTAGTAAGTGTTATGTGTCTGAGGCCGGATTTGAATTCAGGTCCTCTTGAATTCAGGGCCGGTGCTCTATCCACTGCACCACCTAGCTGCCCCATAGGTCTGCATCTTGATCTAAGCTTACCTGATCTTTGGACTTGGAGCGTGGTGCCCTCAGGAGCAGACCATGGCTTTAGGTTGCACTAGGACAGATGAAACCACCTTAGCCCAAAGTTGAATCATTTATATTTTTATCAGAAAGGGTTTATTCTACTCAGCATCAAAAAAGTCTAATAAACAGTGGTGGAAGCGTCCAGATCAGTGAAGTCTGTTTTTCACTTTTACATACTGACCACACAAAGACATGAATCTGCTTCAGAGATAACTTTACTTTCTGGTGCCCAGAACTGGGGGCTTTTCTTAGTCACTGGGAGACCTCATTTTGGACAACGTAAGAGGGTTTTATTTAGGGTTATGCCTAATACTCCAGGAGCCAGCTCTTATTAGTTGCATAGCTTTTTCCAGTCTGTAGGAACCAGAACATTAAACTTGCATTGCAGAAATGAGACACTTAACACTTGAATGTGTCTGTCTCCTTAAAAATGAGACCATGACAGTGAGTCAGACAGTGAGATCAACCCTAGCTTTTAGAGATGTTAGACCTGTCTGCAAGGCACTAGGGTTTGCAGGGTACTAGGATGGGGCATCACCTGGCATGCAGCTTGGGGAGCAGGAGGGGCAGGATGAAGGGGACCCTGGGACACCTGAAGGGCATCTATACTGATACAAGTACAGCTATTAAGGCAGAAAAGTGGGACTTCTTAGGGAGGGGCTGGACAGAGGAGTGAAGAGGCAAGGTTGGTGGTCATTCAGCAGTTCACAGTAGGAATGCTTTGTACTTACGTAGGTGACACATGAACTCTTTGGGGACTCCATCCCCCATCAGCCTGTGTAGAGTATATTGGGTGATGTTACGTGCTGCAGATGTATTTGTTGTTTAGTTGTTTCAGTCAAGTCTGACTCTTTGTGACCCTATTTGGGGTTTCCTTGGCAGGGATACTGGAGCGGTTTGCCATTTCCTTCCCCAGCTCACTTTACGGATGAGGAAACTGAGGCAAACAGGGTTAAATGACTTGTCCAGGGTCACACATCTAGTAAGTGTCTG
The DNA here is from genome assembly GCF_900497805.2 of Vombatus ursinus. Classification (NCBI taxonomy): domain Eukaryota; kingdom Metazoa; phylum Chordata; class Mammalia; order Diprotodontia; family Vombatidae; genus Vombatus; species Vombatus ursinus. The sequence continues at coordinate 51,511,227 of NW_020954577.1, read as the reverse complement.
AGGCCAGATTTGAACTCAGGAAGATGAGTCATCCTCACTCCAGGTCCAATGCTCTGTGTACTATGGCACCACCTAGCTGCCCCATGCTAAGGTAAGTATCAATACCTCCTAGGCTTCCCACAGGCTTATGAGGGATGGAATTCTCAGGAGACTAGGTCCTGTCCATATCATTATTTAAATATCAAATATGTCATATCAAAGTTCCACCAAGTTTAGTACCTTCCCATCTTTGTTCCAGTCATTTCTTGTATTCTGCATGATTTCACTTAATGAGATGGGTTTTGGGCAGCAGGCAGAGAACGGAAGGCACAATTAACTAGGACCAAAGGAAAAACAAACCTTGGCCAGGGGTCTCCACCAAAGCCATAATGCTTATGTCCTTTGCCGAAGAAGCGAGGAGGCTCTGGTTTTGGTCTATGTTCTTCTGGCACTGAAATTGGTACCATGGCACCATATTCCCGTTCTGTTCCCCATGGGACTTTAGGTACTGGATTTGATTGTCTGAAATCCTGATACCTGTATATAAAGAAAGCATTTTTTTTTAAAAGTAGTGTGAAAATGAGATGAATTTCACCAATATTATTATAATTCAAACTTCTCAATATCTAGAAGTCTGGGTCACTGATGGGGGTTGGGGGGGGCAGGAGAGAGAGGGGCAGGCGACTGGGCTGTCATGGACAGAAGCTGTAGAAGGGAGGGGTGACTGCCATGCCAGGAGGGTGTCTAGAAGTGTCAGGAGTTAGGCAGATTGCTGGAGCACATGGCAAAGGTGATGGATAGAAGTTACCCTGAGGAGACAAGGGCTAGAACGTAATAGGGGATTGACAGAGGTGGCAGGCAGAGGTATTTTTTGGTGTGATTGAAGACATGGGGAAGTGGAGAGTTGGGGCAATGGGCTCCCAATAGCTCTCCTTCCCCTGTAAGGTCATGACGTAGAGGGTGGGTGTAGGGGGAGAAAGGAGGAATCCCTTCAGTGGGGGCTTGTGGCCTCATGGCTAACTCTTTCCTCTTCCTCCTCTCTCCCCAACACACACACACACACACACACACACACACACACACACACGATATATATATATATACACACATATGCACACAAATGCACATGCATACACATAGGCATACAACACAAAAATATACACACACGTACACAGCATTTACCCCAGGGGCGCACAATGATGACATTTTGACTAGCACAACTAATTGGAATTAAGGCTATGGCTCAGCTCTCTTGGGTTTTCCATTTCTCAGAGCACAGTGATCAGGAACTGGGGCAGCCCACAGCCTAACAATGGACTTGAATAGGATTTTCAGAGCAGTGGAGAATAGAGCACTATTCACACCTCCATTGTTGGCCCAGGGGCAAGGGGGACAAACTCCTAATGGCTTACAAGAGTCTCTTAGGCTTTTGGAGAGAGCAAGAATTACCTGCCCTTGAGATCTGCCTCTGATCCAACCCTTCATGCCTTGTGAGATGTCCCCTTCCCCAGACAGCCCCACCCTCACAGTATGCCACTCAATGGGCACTGGGAAGAAGATGCCTTGGCCAGTACAGAGTGTTACAAAATCCACAGCCTTTCTTTCTTTCTTTTCTTATTTTTTTGGGGGGGGAAAATTTTTCTCTTTTTTAAAAAAAATTTTATTTATTTTATTTTTTTTTTTGTTTTCAACATTTACTTCCACAAGATTTTGAGTTCCAAATTTTCACCCCATCTCGCCTCTCCCCCCGCCCCAAGATGGCATGCGTTCTGAATACCCCTTCCCCTAGTCTGCCTTCCCTTCTATCTCTCCCCCCTTTTCTTATCCCCTTCCTCTTCAATTTTCCTGTAGGGCAGGATGGATTTCTGTACCCCATTTCCTGTATTTCTTATTTCCCAGTTGCATGTGAAAACATTTTTTTTTAAAACATGTGTTTTTAAAACTTTGGGTTCCAAATTTTCTCCCTTCCTCCCTCCCCACCCACCCTCATTGATAAGGCAAGCAACTAAATATAGGTTATATATGTGCAGTTATGCAAAACACTTCCATAGTAGTCATGCTGTGAAAAACTAACTCTATTTCCCTTAATCCTATCCTGCTCCCCTCCCGTTTATTCTATTCTTTCTTTTAACCCTGTCCCTCCTCAGAAGTATTTGCTTCTGATTACCCTCTTTCCCAATCTACCCTCCTCTCTATCATTCCCCTATTCTCTTGTCCTCTCCCCCCCATTTTCTTGTAGGGTAAGACAGATTTCCATACCCTATTGAGTGTGTATGTTATTCCCTCCTTAAGTCAAATCCTATGAGAATGAGATTCACTCAATCCATCTCACCTTTCCCTGGTTCCCCTCCACTGTAAGAGCCTTTTCTTTTTTGTTTGTTTGTTTGTTTGTTTGTTTGTTTTTTGGTGAGGTAATTTACCCCATTCTACCTCTCCCTTTCTCCTTCTCCTAGTATAATTCTCTCTCACCCCTTAATTTTATTCTCCAGATATGACCCCTTCATTTTCAACTCACCCTGTGCCCTCTATCTATCTATCTATCTATCTATCTATCTATATCTATATATACATACATATAATTTTTTCTCCTCCAACTACCTTAATACTGACAAAGGTCTCATGAGTTACAAATATCATCTTTCCATGCAGGAATGTAAACAGTTCAACCTTAATAAGTCTCTTATGATTTTCTCTTTTCTGTTTACCTCTTCCTGTTCCACTTGAGTCTTGCATTTGAAAATCAGATTTTCTATTCAGTTCTGGTCTTTTCATCAAGAATGCTTGAAAGTCCTCTATTTCATTGAATGACCATTTTTCCCCCTGCAGGATTATACTGTTTTGCTGGGTAGGTGATTCTTGGTTGTAATCCTATCTCCTTTGCCCTCCAGAGTATTATATTCCATGCCCTGTGGTTCCTTAATGTAGAAGCAGCTAAATCTTGTGTTATCCTGATTGTGTTTCCACAATACTTGAATTGTTTCTTTCAGGCTGCTTGTAATATTTTCTCCTTGACCTGGGAACTCTGGAATTTGGCTATAAGATTCCTAGGAGTTTTCCTTTGGGGATCTCTTTCAGGAGGAGATCTGTGGAAAATCCACAGCCTTTCAAAAGTCAAGTGTCTAACCCAGGCACACAGTAGTGTGTCACAGAGGCAGGGCTCGAATCCAGGCCTCCTTGACACAAAGGCAGACCCCTTTAACCAAATAGCTCTCTCTTCTCCCACCCCTCTTTTCTCTCCTCTCGTCTCCTCTTCTCGTCTTCTCTCTCTCTCTTTTGTCTCCTCCCTCTCCCCCTCCTCCTTTCCTCCTCCTCCTTCTTCTTCTCCTTCTCCTTCTTCTTCTTCTTCTTCTTTTTCTTCTTCTTCTTCTTTCTGTCTCTCTTGCCTCCTCCTCCTCCTCATTGTCATCATCATCTTCTTCTCTTTCCCTCCCTCCCTCTCCCTTTTTCTCCTCCCTCTTTTCCTCTCTTTCTCTCCCCTCCCCCCTTTTCATAAACGCAGTGTAAATCATCGGGAGCATCAATAGATAGATCCTCACAGGAAATAAAAACTCCTACTTCATTCTGTACTGGGCAGCCATGAGGGATGTGCTGGTCCAGCCAAATGACCACACCTGGAGGACCTGAAGAAGGGACAAGCCTGGTAACTAGGAGAAATGGGGGCAGCTTGTTTTGCAGGCCCGGGCAGAGAAGGCAGGCTGACTTCCCCTCCTCTGGGAGGCTCAGGGAGGGAGTGGGTCGGCTGGGCTTAAAAGGGAAACTGTGAGCCCAATCAAAGAAGTTGGGTACTTGCTCTGGCCCGTGGGAGCCCAAAGTGCTGGAAATGACCCCAGCCTGAGAGAAGGCCACCAACATGAGGTGGCAAAAAGCATGCCCCTGACTAGGAGTCAGAAGACCTCAGTTCAAATGATGGCCTTGACAGTTAACTCTTGTTGTGACCATGGGCTGGCTACATGAGAAACAGGAAGGCACAGTAGAATGAACACCAGGTTTGGAAGCAAGAAGCCTGGGTTTTATTCCTTTGCCACCACTGACCAGACAGCAAGGATTTATTAAGCATCCACCTGCCATGTGCCCAGCACTGTGCTAGATTCTGGGAAAACTGATCACTGCATTGGATTAAGTGTTGGTCTTCAGTCCTTAAGGGCAGAGACCATTCTCATGTCTGTGCTTGTGTGCCCAACATCCAGTCCAGCGCCTGGCATATCATAAGCACTTGGAAAATCTTAAGGCATTCCATAAATGTCACTGTCATCCCCTTCATCATCATCATCATCATCATCGTCTTCTTCATCGTTATCATTTTGTCTGGCATTGTGATGGGCGGTTTTCTCCTTATACGATGTGCCTTATGTACACGGTTGTTCACCCATTAGAACACGAGCCCCTTGCAGACAGAGGCCGAGTTCTTCTGCCTTTCTTCGTATCCCCAAGGCTTGGCACAGGGCCTGGCATGGAGTCAGAGCTTAATGATTTCTATAGTTGGCGTAGGCAGCTCCCAGTGAGGGAACAGCCTCTGCCACTGGAGATCTGCCGCTGGTTGTCCCCGAGAGTGTCAGGGAGTCACTTACGGTCACTGAGAGCTGAAGAGACACGTCCGAGGTCTCCCAGCCAAGATGGGGCAGAGCTGGGGACTGGACTGGGGGACCTCGACAGATGTTTTCAAGTATTTGCAGGAATCTCTTGTATTGGAGGGATGAGAATGGAGGGTTTCTATGGACACGTTCTGTTTGGTCCCAGAGGACAGAGCATGGGAGAATGCCTAACAATGAGAGTTATCCAAATGGAATGCACTGCTGCCTCCGCAGGAGATGGGTTTTCCCTTCACCTTGGGTCTTTAACAAAGACTAGAGGCCTTGTTTTCCCCCACACACCGAGTCTCTCTGTCTCACCCAGGCTTCGGTGTGGGAGCTACTCCCAGGGCTGATCTCACTCTGATTGGCGGAGGGCCTTTGACCTTCACCACCATTTCTGACCTGGCTGGTTTGCCCCTCTTTAGGCAACCTGGTAGATGCCCAGTCCAGGGGGCTTACACCATGTGAATGCCAAAGTTAGAGCAGACACCTGACTGGGACAGCCTACAGCAGCTCAGAGCTGTCAAGTTCCAGGGATTCACCAGGCCCAGTCTCCCTGGTAGCTGAGATGATGACAGAATGTACCACTGAGCTTGGCTTAGAGAATTGTATTAATGTTAATAACAATCCTGCCATTTCTATAATGCTTTGAAGTTCCTAAAGTACTTTGCACCCATTACCTCATTTGAGCATCACAATGAGGTAGCTATGAGAGGTGTTATTATCTCCACTTGACAAGATGAGGAAACTGAGGGTCAGAAAAGTCAAGGGAATTAATTGCCCTGTGGTGTCAGAGGCTGTCTTGAAACCCTGCTTCTCCTGGCTCCAGGAGCAGACCCCTCACTCTGCTCATACTTCCTTCATCAGATTCATTGTCAAGTGAACTGGAGGGCCTCTGAGACCCCCACAGAGGGGTGGAGGACACCTCACAGGCTGCCTAAACTAATCATCATTTTACAGACTGAGGATTAGGGAAGTTAAGGTTAAATGACTTGCCCAAGGTCATGCCGGTCTCAAGTGACCAAAGCAGGATCTGATATTTACTCACAGTGCACAGAGCACCAGCCCTGGAGTCAGGAAGGTTCACCTTGATCCAGCCTCAGACACTTACTGGCTGTGTGACCCTGGGCAGGTCACTTCATCCTGTTTGCCTCAGATTCCTCATCTGTAAAATGAGCTGGAGAAGGAAAATAGCAAACACTCCAGTATTTTTGCCAGGAAAACCCCAAATGGGGTCACAAAAGCCAGTCGGGACTGAACAACAAAACCTCTGACTATAAAATCCAGCATTCAGAATTTCTACCGGACCACAATGTCAGGGATTCCACGAAGAAAAAGAAACAAGGTTGATGAGCCCGACAGGATTGCAGTCAAAGGACCTGGATTTGACAACCAGCTCTGCTGTTTATTTACTACTCCGATTTGACCCAAAGAGCATTGATTAAGCACCTACTACACGCAAGGCACTGTACCACGAGCTGGGGTCCATATACACACAGAAAAGCGGCCCCTGAGCTTCTGCTTTGCTCCCTGTGTGACTTCAGGCCAGGAGCTCTCCCTCTCTGGCCTTTGGTTTCCACCTGGGTGAAACGAAGGGGCTGGACCAGAGCCCCCGGGGGTTCTTAATCTCTTTTGCCCTGGACCCCTCCCTCCAGCCGCCTGGTGAAGCTCACGTACACTTTCTCAGAATCGTATTTTTAAATTAAAATAATTGCCAATCTGTTTTTTAAATGGAAGGAGACGCGGGGTTTCCGGTAGAGAACAAGGACAACAGGGATGGAACTTATTCCCCGCCAGGCTCACGGATGCCCCCTCCCCAGCCCTGCCAGCATCGCGGACCCCTGCGAAGAAGCCCTGAAGACCTTCCCGCCTCCCCCTCTGGGGCTTGACTTGACGCCACGCTGCTTCCTGGCTGCAAACAGTCTCTTCTCCAATTGCTTAAATGGAGTTTTATTTCTCTTAATTTGGTCAAATTGTACAAAAGCAACATTTTTCTAAAAGGGACCCAGATCGCGCAGATATCTCACCACCCGACGAGCAACAGTGCCACCTAGTGCCCAATGAGCCCAATTACAAGCGGGCCCAGGAGTGCTTAAGGCTGAGCGATTCTGTCCTGGGGGTGTGGAGAAAGCCACAGGCACTTAGAGGTCTTGGGCGCCTACGGGGTCATCCAGCCCCCCACCCCACCCCTATCTCCAACACGGAGGCCCAGGAGTGACCCGCAGCGAGGCTGGAGGTGATTTCTGGGGTGCCCCCATATCACCTGCTGTCCTGCGCTAAAGAAAGTCTCCACCGCGGGCTGGCGTGGATGTGATCAGCGCTCAACAAAGTTGGGGAGACTCGGAAGCTTCTCAGAAATGGGCGCTACCTATATGAGCAATATTGCCAGCATAGCTGACTTCCACAGCAGGCCTTGTGGACAGAGAGCCAGGCTCAGTCCGGAAGATCTGACTTCAAATCCCACCTCTTTGTGACCCTGAACACGCTGTTGAACCCCTCGGTGCCCTGGGGGACTCTTTAAACCTGAAAAATGTCAGCTACAGATCTACATCGGTGGGGAAAGTTCTCTCATCCTGACTTCCCTGAATGTACTCAATAGTATCAATATATACGTCTGTCTGTCTCTCTATTCATCCATTTATCCATCCGTCTGCCTTTCTCTATCCCACTGTCTGTCCAGCCATCCATCATATATCAATCCTTCTCTCTGTGTGTCTGTCTCCATAGTAATAATAATAGCTAACATTTATGTAGCACCTACTATGTGCACACTGCTATAGCACTGTGCTAAGTGCTCTACAATTATTATCTGATTTGATCCCTGCAATAACCCTACGATGTAGGTACTACTATTATCCCCATTTAACAGAAGGGGAAAAACTGAGGTAAACAGGGGTGATTTCCTCAAGGTTACACAGCTGGTAAGTGTCTGAGGTTTGATTTGAAAGCAGGTCTTTCTAGGCCCCTATCTATCCGTAGCACCACCTAGCTGCTCTCTGTCATCTATATATCTACTAATATCTACCAAAGTATCTATCATTTACATTTATTTATCTACCAATCTATGTTCTGTCTGCCTATCTATCTATCTATCCATCCATCAATCCATCAATCTATCCATCTCTCTCTCTCCTTCTCACTCTCTCTCTCTTTCTCTCTTTCCCCTTCTCTCTCTCTCTTCTCTCCTCCTCTCTTTTTGTCTCTTTTCATGTCCCTCTCTGTCTCTGTTTCTCTCTCTGTGTGTCTCTGTCTTTCTCTGTCTCTCTGCCTCTCTCTCTCTCTCTCTCTCTCTCTCTCTCTCTCTCTCTCATACTTGCCACTTCTTTAGTATGGGGAAGTACCACAGGAGGAAATACCCTCCTCCCCCAATGCAGCTTGGCCATCTTCTCTGGAATTTCTAGCCTGAGAGTTGCTTGGTACCTGGACAAGATAAGTGACCTACTTGATCACGTAGCCAGCATATGTTGGGACTTGAGCCCAGCTGTTCCTGGCTTCCAGGCTGGTTTCCTATTGATGTGGCCTTCCCCACAAGGAAAAGTCCTTTTGCTCCCTACACACACACACACACACACACACACACACGTGTATACACACATACAGATACAACAGAGCCCTTTAGATATTCAAATCACTCTTTAAACCAAATTGTATTGTGATATCATTGGCATAGGGAAGTCCTAGCAAGGAACTCTTTACTGGTGCCTCATTTTCCTCATCTGTAAAATGGGTGTGGGTTGGAGTAGATGGTCTCTAAGGTCCCCTCCTACTATATTTAAGATCATGAATCCTGGGTCTGTCATTTGCTAGTCATGGTGACTCTGACCAAGTCCCTTCTCTTAGGTGCCTCATTTGTAAAATTAGAGGTTGAACTAGATGTCATCATGGGTCCCTTCCAACTCTAGCTATAGGATCGTATTTATGGATTTTGCTTGACAACCCTGAAACTTATGAGTAAATCACAACTGGGTCAGGATGATACCAAGGATGGAAGAGAAATGCTGATGAGATGGAGTGACCCTCTGCGGTGATGAGCTGCACTGTGAACTGTCCAGCATGGTGGGAGTTGAGACCACAACTAGTAACAACAGAGTCTCAGAATTCCTTTACCAAGAGTAACACCCTGGTGAAATATTATTCTTGTTTCCTACATCTATAAAACAGCCCTCTCTTCTTTCCCCTTCCCCACGAAAAGTTGCTTAACAGGTCAATTTATAAAGGGAGGCACTGAATGTGCTATATATGGCTAGAATTCATCGATGGATATATTTTCTGGTGTCTGTGCCGGGTTTGCACAATAACCCAATGAAATGCTGCGTTCTCATAGCATTTTTGAGGTGATACATGCAGGATTTCCTCAGCCTTTTCATTGGACACATAAAAATATATATTTTTTGTCATCGCTTTTCTCCTTTGTCAGATGCATACTGTTTTCTCATTTTTATTTTAAGAAGCACCTTTCTAAAAGTTCCTAATGGCTGTGGATGCTACAAGATTCATTCTGAATGCTTACTTACTTGATTGCAGAATGAAGACAAAACATTTAATTACTGTTATTGTTATTAAACTTGCAGCCTCAATTAGAATATAGCCATGGCTTTGGCTATGATGAACACAGAACCACAAAATGTTAGAGCTAGAGGGGACTGATTCAACTTCCCTGCCCCATCCCATTTTACAGAGGAGGAAACTGAGGCCCAAGAGGGGAAGTGAATTATCCAGGGTCACAAAGGGAATACAGAGTAGAATCAGTATTTGAGCTCAGGTGCCAAATTTATGTTCTTTTTACTGCCCCACCCTTGTTACCACACCTATTGATGTCTTTCCCCCTAAATTACTTGGAATTTATTTTATGTGTATTTATTTTTCATATATGTACAATAACACACGTTGTCTCCAACTAGAGAATGCATGTTCATTGCAGGCAGGGTTTGTCTATTGATGGTACCTCCCCACCTTCTACTACTTGTGCCCCACCTCCCCCAGCTCTTAGCACAATGCCTGGTACATAGGAAGCACTTAATAAATTTGTGTATTGGCTAATTGACCCACACGGATCTCTTGCTTGAATAATTGCATCCTTGCTAAATTCATTAATTTTCTTCTCATTTTTAGTGAAAGTTTTAATTTCTTAGCCAAGCTGTTGCATATAAATAGCAGAGCCAGACTTGAATCCAGGTCTTAGACAGACATTATCTCCAGACTTCTGCTGAGATGGGCAAGTGCCTTAGACTCTTCCCAAAGGGAAGAGACTTTCTTTTTGCCTTACCTGTCCTCTGATGCAGTTATCCGTGCTGGGACTTGCAGTGGTGTGTGGATTTCATTGGAAGCCATAGTTTTGGACAAAATGTCAGAGCCTTCCAGTTGTCCATAATAGTAGGGCAAGTCATGACACACCTCCATGGCTCCTCAGCTAAAAATGTCTAAAGGGGAAAGGAAGACAAAGTTGACATGAGCTTCATGGGTCAAGCAGTTACTCCAATGGAACCATCACCACGCACATGTTCCATGATACTCAGTTGGTCAGGCTACATGCACAGTGGTCAGTTTCAAGTTGAATTCTGAGGACATCACATGTCTATGGTCTTTGTGAAAGGAATAGAGGATAGAGCCCTGCATTTAGAGGGAGGAAGACGGGACATTGGAATCCCCAGCTCCCACACTGTGTGAGGTGGGCAAGTCACTCACCTCCATTGGCTGTTTTCCTTATGTATAAAATGAAGGAACAGTATTCAATTCAATGGCCTCTAAGTTCCTTCTGATCTCTAAATTTATGGTCAGTGGGGGGTGATTTTTAATAGGAAACAATCCCCAAAGTGGAACATGTTTTCAGGTGAAGTATTATTATTTCTGTGGTTGGCAGAAATTTCCTTTCAATGGACTCCCTCTTAATCACCACACTTCAAAAAAAAAAAGAAAGAAAGAAAGAAAGAAAGAAAGAAAAGAAAAAAGAAAGGAAAGGAAAGAGAAACAAAAAACTTCTGGAAGTCATTGGAAAGAAGCTTTGGACTTGAAAAAGACCTCAGTTCAAAACCTGCCTCCTCTGATACACCTTCTGTTTGACCTTGGTCACAAGTCACATCCTCCCTGGGCCTCAGTTTCCTCCCCTGTGAGATGAAAAGATTGGGTTAAATGGACTCTGAGGTTTCTTCTAGTCCCACAGAAAAGACTCAGGTTGTGATCTCAAACGTTTTGCCAAAGGATCCTTTGAATTTTCATGTTATGGTCAAATGAAAAGGTTGGGTTGGAGACTTTTCTACTGCCCCCCTATTCTCCTTTGGGCCTCATAATAACCAGTGTGGCTCCTACAGGTCACGTGATCCTCATTTTACATGTGAAGCATCTGCTGGGGTCACACAGCTGGGTCAGTCATGAAACGAACAAACCCAGATCTTCTTTCTTTGAGTCTAACTCTTTGCAGTTGAGGTCTGGGACTAGGGATCCCAACTCTATAATCTGGGGATCTTGTGAATGTGTGTGTGTGTGTGTGTGTGTGTGTGTGTGTGTTTGTATGTGTATATATGTATATGTACATGTGTATGGTTGTGTCTGTGTATACGTATATATATTTCATTGTTCAGCCATTTCAATCACATCCAGCTCTCCATGAGCCCATCTGAGGTTTTCTTGGCAAAGAAACTGGGGTGGTTTGCCATTTCCTCCTCCAGCTCATTTTACAGATGAGGAAACTGAGGCAAACAGGGTGAAGTGACTTGCCCAGGGCCACGCAGCTAATGTGTCTGAGGTCAGATCTCTGAGATGAGAGGCTTTCTGTCTATCTGTCTCTCTCTGCGTGTAGACGAATAATGATAATGTAACTCATTGTCCATCCATCCAATAGGGTGGGTCCAGAAAGGTCCTCAGAGGTCAATTAGTCTAACTGCTTCATTTTAGAGAAGAGAAAACTGCAAAGGAAGTGAAGTGCCCAAGGTCACACAGACCTCCTAGGACTTTGAGAAGGAAGCGCTAAGCAAACCTTAGGTAGGCTTCCCCAGGGGCTCTGACTGGGCTGGTCCCTCGAAGTGACCTGCAGCACGCCTTGCTTGGCGCCGTCTCCTCCCTGGGCTGTGGGGCAGGTGCAGGGGACCCCGGAAGGGCGGGCTGACAATCACCGGCGGGGGGATGGGGAAGCAAAGTTTGGCTCCCCCACCCCCACCCAGGTGAGCTTTCCCCGACCCACGAGTTTGGCAGACGAGCTTCCCACGCACCTCACACATCGGGACAGGACGAAGAGGCCTTCCTTTTCCCTCCCCCCTACCCCGCAGGGGAGCCCCACTCCCGAACGCTCGCGGGATTCGGTCGGGAGCTGCGGCAGTCTGGGACTCAGGAGGCTTGCAAGCAGCGTGCGTGCGGGGCTTGGAGGTGTGAGTGAATGCGTGTGAGGCGGGCACAGGGTGCAGCCCATAACTAGGCTTTGGACTGGGGCCCGCCTGTGACTGTGACCGTGACCGTAACTGTGACAACGGTTTGATGCGCTCAGTGGAGGGGGCAAGAGGGAGTCAATGCGCTTCTCATGGGGGGAGGTAAGGCTAGACTGGGGTCCTGCCTAGACGGGGCAGGCAGCTTGCCACGGAGCGGGGCGAAGGGACTGGCCGAGCGGGAACCTAGCTCTGGCCCAGCTCTAAAACACTCGTGGGCAAACGGGCCCGCAGAGTGGGCAGGAGGCGGTGGGTGTGGGATCAGGAGAGCGCAGACCCTGGCAAAGCACGATCGCGACTTCGGCTACCTAGACGGGGCGGGCAGCCCGCTGTTACCCGTTTTCCAGAGAGAAGGAAATGTGTGTAAGGGAGGGAGCAGCTGGGTCTGAGGGAAGGATGTAGACGGGGCGGCCAGCTCACCAAGTTACACGCTTTGCTAGGAGTGTTCTTAAGGGGACGGCGCTGGATATGAGGGGAAGGTATAGACGGGTCCGGCTGCTCTTAATGGCGATTCAGTTGTAGAGTGCTCAAGGTGATTCAGGGAGAATAGATGGGGCGGGGGGGGATTGGCGCTCTTTACACCTCACTTGCACTGAGCTCAGTGGATGGAGACCCAAAGACCCAGATGAGGTTCTGTTGTAAAGCCCAAATGGAACCGGGCCCGCGACTGGGGCAAATTGGGTGGAGGGAGAAGGACCCTAGATAAGGCTCAGCCCTTCTCTGAGATGTGCCGAAGGGCCCCTGAAGAAAAGGGTTGCATTCAGGGGGGGTCTGCCTGCTTGGCCCTGGTGAAATAATCTTTGTTAGGGCTTGCGTTTACTGTCTGCACGGCTGAGGTGAAGCAGCCGGGCCCAGAGCATGCCCAGAGAAGGCTGGAGGCTGGTGCCCCTCAGCATTGCTTGGGTTAGAGCTCGGCTTCAGGCGGGACATCTTACCCGCCATTCCCGTAGCAGGTGGGCCATTTCTCACCAAGTGGCGTTACTTTTGGCCTGCGTTTCCCTGAAACGCTCAGTAAATAATCATTTCTGGGTTGTTTGCACTCACTCGCTGTTGACTATGCTGGAGATTTCTCAAACGTAAAGCAAAGTCTCAGGAGTTTTCATTTCTGTCCTATCTTTACTTATTGCCTCGCCTCGTGCGTAGTAGGCCCTTAATCAGTGGTTCGTTGGGTTAGTGAAAGAAAGCACGAATAGTGTATTCATGTCAGAAGCCGCATGCGGCTCCGCATTGTTTTTGCAAATTAAACCCGACTTGTAGCATTTCTAAGATTTAAAAGAATCAAAGAAATGAAGATCCCGCAGGACCAGAATGCAGGCGGATGGGCTGCCCAGCAGGAGGACAGTTCAAAAAGCATTCTTTCTGTTGGCTCCGGCAATTGCAGAATTAAACTTTTCGATCAAAATGAGGAAATCTTTTTGCATGGTGATGGGGCTGGCTTCCTGCTGGGCTGCCCTTGGCAGTGAGCTTGGAGGTGACAGCTGGGCCCATTCGGGGAATTCAGTGTTGGGAGGCATCTCAGCCATCACGTAGTGGCCGGGGGTTCTTAACCTGGGGTCTACGGACCCCTCCCAAGGCTAGATTTCAGGGGGTCCATGAACTTGGATGGGGGAAAATTTTATTTTTTCAAACCTTTGACATTTAGCATTTCCTTCAACTATGGAGAAGCAGTATTCAGAGAAGGGGTCCAAAAGCTTCCCTACCCCACCAAAGGGGTTCAGGACTAGAAGAGATTGAGAGCCCCTGACCTAGTCAGACTCACTCTGATAGAGGGAGAAGGAAGGCTCAGAGTTGCCAAGGCCATGGGTGGAAAAAATGAATGAGATCTAAAGAGATCGGATTATGAGAAAGGAATTGACAGTAAGAACTAAAATCTGAGTGCCTTGGGACAGTGATATCTCCTTTCCCCCAAACTAGGAAGCCCAGACTATTTTTCCAGTTCTCATTAGCAATTACTTAGTTATAACCTCATTTTTGTTGTTGTTATTCAGTTGTGTCTGACTCTTTGTGACCCCATTTGGGGTTTCCTTGGCAAAGATACTGGAGTGGTTTGCCATTTTTCTTCTCTGGCTCATTTTACAGATGAGAAAACTGAGGCAAACAGTTAAGTGACTTGCCCAGGGTCACACAGTTAGTAAGTGTCTAGGGCTAGATTTGAACTCAGGAAGAGGAGTCTTCCTGACTCCAGGCCAGGTACTCTATACTCTGTGGCCTCTAGCTGCCCCAAATTTCTTCAGGTCTCACTTAATTTTTTTCTTTTGACCATGGCATCCCTGGGCTTCTGCTCTCTGGACTTAGATTTTCTCTAATCTGAGATGAGGGGATCTAATTAAATGTTCCCTAAATTCCATCTGGACCCTGAGAGTCTTCAGTTCTCTGAATCTGCAGAGATGCCTGACTTCAAACACAGCTGAGAAATGGGAAGTAACAAGTCAGGCTCTCTAATTGGCCAAAGTGGCTCTCTGCACTAGAAAGCTAAGGCTCTTTACTCATGGGAGAATTCCTCAGAGCCTATTGACTCATAGTTTAGGTACAATTCTGACAAGCTGGGTTATATTTAATTTCCCATCCTACTACCGATTAAAAGCAATAAATTACAAGGGGATTATCACCCTAGGCAGTTATTACTAAAGTCACAGTGGTGATTCAGGGTCATATAGGCCTTCCCTGGAATGGAACAAATTTCCTTTTCTTGGTGCCTGGCTCATCTGAGTTAACCTTTACCCAGAACAATGAAAGGAACTGTGTAGGTATAGAATTAATTCTACTCTCCAGAAAGAAACTCCACTTTCTGAGAAGTGACTTCCTTGGTTAGTCTCTGAGCATCTGTTTGGGGGAGGAGGCCCATGACTGACCCCCCCCCCCCGGAAGAATGACTATCATTATTAGAAAAAGATAATCACTTACCCCAAAGCTGTGGAGCCAGCCCAAAGGATGAAGAGCTGTCTATTTCAGGGATAAGTGCAAGGCCATTCCTCACTGGGCTAACCACACCAGGATTTACAGGCAGGGAAATAAAAAGCTTTCCTGTAGGGGGGCAAGTTTTTTATTTTACACTTTGCACTTTGTACCAGCCATTTTGGCTGCTACTATAAAAGACTCTAGGGATTGCCTAGGATACTCCAACTTCCATTTTACAGATAAGAAAACTGAGGCCCTGAGAAGGGAACACAGGGTCATAGATTTAGACTTCAGGGATCTTCTAGGCTACCCCATCCCCATTTCACAGATGAGGAAGTTGAGACCCAGAAAAGGTAAATGATTTGTTTAAGGTCACAAAGTAGAAAAATAAGAACTCAAACCCAGGTCCTTTGACTCCAAATGGCTAGGCTAGAGGGTTGTCATGGGGACCTCCATGTGCATGTTGATGCTAATCAATGGCAAAGCCCAGAAGTACTGAATTTGGCCTCCCAGGCTAGGAGAACACGAGAGCAATGGCTTGCCCTGGACCCGCGTAGACGTGACCTATGCTATCATTCACTGGCAAGAGAAAACCAGAATAAATGAGCCCTAGAAACCCATGGTGACCTTTAATTCATCTTGGTAGCTTTCAAGATTAAAGGAGAACAAATGCTCAGCTCCGCTGTCCATGCCCCAACCCCCTGGGGAAGAGCCCACCGTCCCTGGCTGCTAGGGAGTGGACCTCCCCTGGATGCTGTATGTGAACAGGATGAAGGACATATTAAGGGCCATGGGGTCCAGGAACTTGGAGGTGATTGAGTCCAACTTGCTTCAATTTGCAGATGAGGAAATCAAAGCCCATAAAGGGATCATGGAATTAGAGCTGAAAGGGATAAAAAAATCATCTAATGTGCCAGCTGGGATAGAGGCTTGGACCCAAAGTCAGAAAGACCTGAGTTCAAATCCTACCTCACATTTTTACTGACCAGGTAACCCAGACAAATTCCTTAGCCTCCCTCAGCTTCCGTTTTCTCATCTATAAAATGAGGATAACATATTAGTGTATTATGCAAATATTAGTATATTAATGTTAGCTTTAATAAGCTATATTAATTAGTAGAATATACTAGCATATTAGTCTATTATATTACTCATGTATATTATAATATAGTTATATATTTGTACATATTAGAGTATACTATGTTAATATAATATAATAGCACCTACCTCCTAATGTGGTTGCAAGCATCAAATGAAATAATGGTTGTAAAGTGCTTTGCAAACCTTAAAATACTATGCAGATGTTATTATTATTTTACAGGTTAAGAAACTGAGGCCCTGGTAAGGAACGTAGGATCTTAGATTGAGAACAGGGAGACTTCAGCTGAGAGAACGTATGTAGAACTCCTTATAAACCTTAAAGCTTTATATAAATGCTAGCTATTATTGATATAGTAGTTCACGTAATAATGTCAGCTAGGTGGCCCAGTGGATAGAACCCTGAGTAAGGAAGACCTGAGTTAAAATCTGTCCTCAGACACTTACTAGCTGTGTGACCCTGGGCAAGTCAACAGCACCTGCCTCCCAGGGTTGTTGTGAATGTCAAATGAGATAATAATTGTAAAGTGCTTAGCACCAGGTCTGGCATATAGTAAGCACTATACGAATGACACCTAATATTGTTGTTATTATTGCTACTATAAAAGACTCTAGGGATTGCCTAGGATACTCCAACTTCCATTTTACAGATAAGAAAACTGAGGCCCCGAGAAGGAAACAGAGGGTCATAGATTTAGACTTCAGGGATCTTCTAGGCTACCCCATCCCCATTTCACAGATGAGGAAGTTGGGACTCAGAAAAGGTAAATGATTTGTTTAAGGTCATAAAGTAGAAAAACCAGGACTCGAACCCAGGTCCTTTGACTCCAAATCCAGTGCTTTTATATTTCCTCTTGCTGCTTTGCTCAAGGTAATCCATGTAGTATTTAAAGGAATATATAATACACATACATCCACAAAAGAGAATGTGGTGTAGTGGAAAGAAAACTGGCTTTGGAGTCAGGAAGACCTGGGTTCAGGTTTTGCTTGGGATGGTCAAAAACTCAATATTAGGATTCCTTCGTCTCTATCAGTGGGGAGACTTTCTATGCTAGGAGTTCAACACACTAAATCAAATAAATAAAATCAAAGATCAAAAAATCAAAAGTCCAGATTAAAAACATACACACCCCAATGTGTATTTCACAATTCTTCTCTTTGAGAAGCTTAAGCTCTTTAAAATGATGTTTTGTTACACATTTTTATCTCATCATTACAATGGAGGATCCCCAGCTACGAGGTACTCTCGGTAGTATGCTAGGTGCGGGGAATACAGACAAAAACGAAACATTCCCTGCCCTCAGGTAGCTTATATTTGTCAGGGAGATAGCATGTTCAGAACTAAGTCTGAACAAAATAAATGCAACATAAGTTTGTTAGGCAGAGTACTAGCAGCTAAGCTGGAGGAATTGGGAAAGGACTCATGCAAAAGATGGTGCTTCAGACAAGATCTTTTTTCAAAATTTTTTATTCATTTTGAACTTAAGTACAAAAAAAGAAAAAAAGAACATTTCCATGTACACAGCACAACATAAAAGAAGATTCAATATAAAATCATGAATTTCCATTTCACAAGGTTTATTCTTTTGAAAAACTAATAAAAACTATGTATTGCTCTCAAAGGTACCCTACTTTTAACTGTGCTTCCTTTTAAATTTTCTTTTGTTCTCTGCTTGCGCTTTTAATTTTTTCTCCCACCCTAGAGAAGGCTACCATTAGGCACAAATGAGTGTGTGTGTGTGTGCGCGCGCGCGCGTGTGTGTTTGTAAAATCATACTATACATCTGTTTATCAGCTCTTTCTCTGGAGGTGGATAGCATCTTCCTTCATAGGTCTTTTGTAGTTGATTTGAGCATTTATAATACTCAAAATAACTTAGTCATTCACAGCTGTTCTTAGAACAATATTGCTGTTACTGTGTACAGCGTTCTCTTGGTTCTGTTTATTTCATTCTTCATTATTTTGTACAAGTCTTTCCATGTTTTTCTAAAACCAATCTGCTCATCATTTCTTACAACATAGTAGTTTTCCATCACAATCATATACCACAACTTCTTTAGCCATTTCTCAATTGATGGGCATCCCATCACTTTCCTGTTCTTTGCTACCACATAGAGAGCTGCTATAAATATTTAGAACATATAAATTCTTTTCCTTTTTCCTTAATCACCTTGGAAAACACACTTAATAGTGGTATTGCTGGGTCAAAGGATATACACAGTTTTATAACTCTTTAGGCATAATTCCAGACTGCTCTCCAAAATGGTTGGATCAGTTCGAAGTTCTACCAACAATGAATTAAAGTTCCAATTTTTCTACATCCCCTCCATCATTTTTCACTTTCCTTTTCTATCATTTCAGCCAATCTGATAGGTATGAGATGATATCTCAAAATGATTTTATTTTGCATTTCTATGAGGGAAAGCGGAAGGTCGCCAGGTAGACAGTTCTAATATGTACTATTTGCTCTGACTCTCTTATTGGCTGTGTGACCTCAGGCAAGTCTTAAAAAGAGAGACTTCCATCACGGTATTTCATTTTTTTTTTTTGGTTAGGCAATGGGGTTAAGTGACTTGCCCAGCGTCACACCGCTAGTAAGTGTTATGTGTCTGAGGCCAGATTTGAACACAGGTCCTCCTGAATCCAGGGCCGGTGCTCTATCCACTGTGCCACCTAGTGTGCCCCATCTGTGCCCCATCGTAGTATTTCAAAATAAGCCCATTGGGAGAGGTAAAAAACTAAGCACTGGCAGAGTGATCCAGTGGAAAGAATTCTGGATCTGATGCCAGAGCACTTGGGTTTGAAAGCCCTGTTGCTTATTGGAAAATCTCTTCACCTCTCTGCGACTAAGTTTCCCCAAATGCCCTACGTTGTTGGATCCTCTGAGCAGTGTCTACAGATAAGGAAAACTTTAGTGCCTGGATTTGCTTTGCTAGGAACCAGATTTCAGTGATTTACTGTTCTGGGTGAGATCATCCATAATCCACCAAGGGAAAAGCCCTGGCAGCTTTGATTGGCAAGGGAAAGAGTCATCCATCTCCCAGAGTTTCCGCCTCAGTGATAAATAACTCCTGGCCCAGTGCCTGCCATATACCTGAGCAAGTTAAAGCCGTTTTCCAATACCTTCTGGGTGCATGATGTAGGAAACAGCCCCGACTGACAAAGGAAGGAGGGTGAAGAGGCAGTCGTTAAAATGTCACCTGCCCAGGCTGAAATTCAAGCAGTTTAATTTAGAATTATGTGCTTCAATCAAGGAAAGTGAAAAAGGGAAGAGGTGAGGGTTTCTCATCAAATTAAATTCCTGGGATGAAAATACTTTAATTGGGCATGGGGAGAGGACGAGAATGAATTAGATCCAGGAGTTAATTCAGGAGAAAATCAGAACCAGATGTGTTTGCCACAACGTAATCTCCAATTTGAGGGAATATTCAGTGAAGGAGGCAGAGATCTGAAAACTTCAGGCACCCGACCAATTAACTAACGAATAAGCGTTTATTAAGCACCAACTTCGTGCCAGGCACATAGTAGATTTCAAAGTCAGAGCTTCAGTCTGAGGCTTGGTGACTTTGTGAGTCTTTTGGATTGCTTTTTCCCCCATTTCTGCTACAAATAATTTAAAATAACAATAATCATGGGGGTGCCTGCTTTCTAGAGCACTGACCTTGAAGTAAGGAAGAACTGGGTTTGAATCCTTCCTTCCACAACTACTAGTTTTGTGATTTTGAGGCAGAATAGGGAGGTGAGAGCCCCCTGCCCTTGTCAGAGCTCCCCTGGGACGTGGGGGTTAGGGTTAGGGTTCTGGGTGTCATGATTTAAGGACATTCAGTAGCTGGAGAGGGTCCCACGGAGTACAACCGGGATGGCAAACAGTCTTGAAGGTGTGTGATGAGACACGAGAGCTGTGTTCCAGCGTCTGATGCAGGCTCCGTCTGCTTAGTGTGGCCCCACAACAGCCCTGGGAGCAATGGGGAGAATCTGAAAAGAGGGTGGCAGGACGAGCTTCCTCCCACGTCCAGCTGCCCAATCGAGAAGAGCTGCCTCCGGAGGTGGGGAGTTCCTTCTCCTTCCAGGTCTGGGAGCAAGGGCTGGGCGGTCACTGGCCTAAAACGAAGATGACCGACGGTCAACGAGGCGGCCAGATTGAGTCTCTTTTGACAAAAATTCTGCCACCCTGTGATACCAGACAATTTTTGTTAAGTCTTTGCTTCCTCCGGATCTCACCAGGTCGCTGACCCCTCAAGGCTGTTGGATGCATGCGCTGGCCACCCTTCCCCAGAGCTAGCCCACTCCTGCCTCCTTTCCATCCCTCAGTCCATCGTTTACCATAGTTTAAAATCCACGAGTGCTAAGCAGGCCCGGCTTATGCTGGGAATGCAAGACACTTAATTTAACCCAGTATTTATTTATCCTTAAAATGGTAAAAACCTGCAATGCCTGACTCTTCAGGCGGCTTGTAATGCCAACATCGCCTTCCTCTGCCCTCTGGTGGTGAAGAGTAGATTTGCAGCCTTCTCGTTTTTATTGGCCACATTTTTTAAGTTAATAAATTCAATTATTTAGTCAATTAGCGTTTGTAAAGCACTTACTATGTGCTAGGCATTGTAAAAGGAGTAATGAAAAAAATTTAAGATTTATAAATCTCTAGTTTACTAAGATTTGCAAAGTTATGTTAATAACTATATTGGGGTCCTGGTTTTAGCTCCTGACTGCCAATCTGGATCCTAACATGTTAAAAGGCAACAGTATTGAGCTTTACAAGGTACATATGCCAGGAAATCAGTTCAAATAAAGCTGGATTTGGATTCAGAGGAAGAGATCTTTCTATCTCTAAACTCTAACCATTAGACTACCCTTCCTTCATTAGGTACTCAGTTAGTGGGTTCCCCAGGCCCACCCTGGAGCAACCCGGCCAGGGGCAGCTTTATATAGGTGTTCAGGGCTCTCTGTGTCCCTCCCCCACTTCAACTGAGGCCATACTTCATGTTCCTTGTGCCAGGTGCAGAAATCCCTAGTGACGGCTTTGACGCTCATAAGATTACCCAAAGGATTTAGAATCACAGGAGAGAATGGTTAGAGAGCTAGAGAAAGATGAGAAAGTCTTGAAAAAGAGGAAAGTCCGGAAGAGCCAGAAATGGTCCCTAGAAAGTCCCAGGGAGCCCTTCTCCCAGTTTTAGGCCCTCCGTGGGTAATGTAGTGCTGGGTGGGGAGATGTCGGAATTAAGAGAGGGTTTAAGCTTGGGGTGAACACCAGAAGGGCCAAGAGAACCTGAATGCTAAGAAAGCCTTCTGTGAGATGGTTTTAGCCTCTGTTTCTGTCTTTTTCTTCTTTCTCCTGAAGTCAGGCTCTCTGTATGTGGAGCCCAACAGAATATCTCTGCTTGGCATTGAAAAATCTCCAAATCTGACCACTTCATAAATGTTAAGTGTTTGTTAAAATGAGGAGAGGCAGGTGCTCACTCACCAGGTGGCACTTCTCATCTTTGGGAAGATTCCAGGGAGCTCAGACGATCCTCCCCTCTTCCTTGCCCTCCCTCTCATTCGTGCGTGTGTGTGTGTGTGTGTGTGTGTGTGTGTGTGTGTGTGTGTGTAATAACCCATATAAATAGTGGGACACTGGGAGGGAAATACTGCGATGGTTCTAGCTAGAATCCAGGCCTGTGGACTTTCCTTTCTCATTTACTTAACCCTTTTGCTGTTTTCCTCTCAATTCATGAATAATGTCTGTTTTCAGACTATAAATAAACCTGTGAGTAACAGGCCCTGATCTGGGCCTGAACGTTCCCTGGCTGGCCCCGTCCCTGCCCCCTCCACCAACTCATAACTGTATTTTCCTGGTTCTCTCGGTTCTTTCTGCTTCCCCCGCCTAAGAAGAATTTTGTCCAGCATCCTATGGTTCTTCAAGCTTGATTTTTTTTTGTCATAGCTCTTCATCTACCACAGGGGAATAAAGGAATATTTACAAATTACATTTTTCTCAAAAGGTTTTTGAACCCATGATCAGAGCATGTCCTGAACCCACATGGTCTGGCTTTCTTTCTGCGGCTTTTTCATATATTTCTGTTGGCCATGAGAGGTAGGATGGGCACTTGTCAACTCTCTCCCTCCTGTTTAATTGAGAGATGTGCCTGAATCAGGAAGCCACTTGCTGCTACCCAGAGATCCCTGATGATTCTATTTAGCATTTTCCATGGGTCTATATTGTTTTAGTAAATACAATTGAAAAATTGTAACACTTACTAGCTGTGTGACCCTGGGCAGGTCACTTAACCCCATTGCCTAACAAAAAAAAAAAACCTGGAGATTTATCCTGGAGAGGTCCCAAAAATAGGTAAGGAGAAGTACAACATCCTCTCTGCTCTACTCCTCTAACTGGCCTAAGCTGGGTCCCCTGAGGGTGGCTGGTTACTGCTCTCCTCAAGCTTTTTGGGGTAGCCCTGAGGGGTAGATGGTGAGTCTAGTGCCATAACTACCGAGCCCCCACTGGGATGCTTCCCATCATCAATCTACCAGCTGAACTCTGTTAGGTTTCACAAAAGGAATTTACCGAGAAGACATAACAAGAACAGTAGTTACAAGAACGATCCCTTCCACTTGGGAGCACATTCTACCCTTATAAATACGAGGTCCCCAGGAGTGGAGACTCAGCCTTAAAAAACAATGGTAGTAAGGCACATGTGTAGAATATACAGGTGGCCAAGATTTACTTTTTCACCCTAAAGCTCCCTTTTAAGGGTAGCTCTGAGGAGCTGTGCCTTTCTAAGGTACGTGATTGGCACTGTTCTCCATCATGAGGTGAAATGATCCCTGAAGCTGTCAAAAATGACTCTGTCAACATGTTTTTGTCCCCTACCACTCTGCAAATTCCATTGCCATTTCTGGTTTCTGATGGGACCTCTGGTGTCCCTGCTGAATAACTCACAAGAGTGCCTGGGCATGCCACTCTTAGACTGTTCATTCGCCTAAGATCAGGAAAGAATGAACATGAAGGAAACAGAGGTGCCACATCTCACAGACACACAATGGTCAGGTAAGAGATGGGTTAGTAGCCTTCCTTCTACCCCACAGCTCATAAGAATTTTTGTATTAGTTGTTAATAGGAAGTAAACGAGACTGGCAGATTGGTAGGGCATCCCTTTTATATTAGAACTCAGTTCCAGCTCAGCATGTCCTGGGTCATTGGTTCTTCTGGCTGGGCAACCAATTAGAACACTTTGTCATCTCGTGGTTTTGTTGTTCGTTCATATCTGACTCTTCATGTCCCAATTTAGGGTTTTCTTGGCAAAGATACTGGAGAGGTTTGTCATTTCCTTCTCCAGCTAATTTTGCAGATGAAGAAACTGAGGCAAATAGAATGAAGTGATTTGTCCAGGGTCACACAGCTAGTAAGTATCTGAGGCTGGATTTGAACTCAGGTCTTCCTGACTCCAGGCCTGGTGTTCTATTCACGGCGCTGCCTAGCTGCTCCTGGCACATGCTTAATAAATAAATATTGAAGACCAATTGAGGTTCTTTCAATCTAGTGTATGCTGTGATTCTGTGAAAACATATGAATTATATTTTAATTTAATTCAATTTATTTTATTTTAATTTTAAATAATTCTAGAATAAGCAATCTCCTCTAAGATAAAAATTTATGTTCAGAGAAGCATCAAACAATGGAAAGCATTCTATATTTGGAGTCAGAGGACCAGGGTTCAAATCCCACTTAAATACTGTATAACCTTGGTCAAGTTCCTTGACCTCACTGGACCTCAGTTTCCTTATCTGTAAAATGAGGGAATTGGACTAGATAACTTGAAGGTCCTTTGCAGTCCCAGATTCATGACCCTCGTTGAGCTAGGTTCTCATATAATGTCGAGGGAATGTTAGTTGGACAAGGCTTCGTTGGGGTGAGGAAGGCACAGTCAGAAGTGAAGGTGATTTGTGTAGCCTTGACTTTATGGTAGTGTAGAGATGTTTCATTGCTGAAACTATGATTTCATCAGGATGAGTTAACTCCTGGTATGGAAAGTACCTCCATCTGCTGAGACAGATCCCTTTTCTTTGACTGACTTATGGCCCTAAAATTTGTTCTGGCCACTAAGAGGTTAAATGATTTGCCCAGGATGCGGAGGCAAGGACTTGAAACCTAATTATCCAGACTCCGAGCCCAGCTTGCTATCTGCTGCCTCTCTTTATGTACACATGTGATAGCATACTTATCAGATGCTATATTAAGAATGACAGTTGCTTTGCTAAGAATTAAAAACGGGTAATAAAAAACAGGGACAAAATCAATGAAATTAGTAGGGATGTAATGATCCCAACAGGAGGCCAATTTGTCAGTGTGGTACAGAGTGGGTGTGGGAAGAGAGAGCTGGGAGGCTGGGCTTTGAATCCTGACTCTTGACTAAATCATTTCATTTCCTTGTAGTTGTTTCCTCAATTATAACATGAGGGGAGTGGAGTTGGTGACCTCCCGAGTCCTTCCCAGTTCTAATTCCTGGGATCAGGGGACCTGGGTCCAAATCCTCTCTTTGCTGCTTGTTAGCTGTGTGCCCCAGGAGACCCTGCCCTCTCTGGGCTTTGCTTTCCTCTTTGTAAAGTGAAGGGGTTGCACTCTAAGGCCCCTCCCAGCTAGAGATCTCTTCTTGTGAAGACAAAGACGAATTTCCCTGTTTACCTGAGGGGCTACTTTTGTTTTTGTTTTTGTTATTTTTCTTTCCCTCTCCTCCTCCCCATCTAGCTTTGGAAAGCTGGGAAACGCACAGAACTTCTCTGAAGTTTTTTTTATCCCTAAAACAGGGCTAACAATAGCTGCTCCTCCCCAGGGTTGTTGAAATGCTCAAACACGCACAACCTGTGCAAAGTGCTTCACAAACTTCGAAGTAATAATTACCATTCGAATGATTCTTATAAATTGTCAGCTTTTTTTTTTTAAGAGAGGCAGAGAAAACCATCTTTTGGAATGCTTTATTATCCATTACGTGCATCGAGGTCTGTAACAAAGCTGGCTTGAACTTTTGAGTCATGCTCTTCCGAGAGAGTCAATTAATTTTCACCAACACATGGATCAGGTTACTAGTCAAACCTTAACCCATTTTTTTTTTCTGAAAAGTGGCAAACATTTTGACTGTTTTCACTGGAAGAAGCAAATCTGGGTCCCAATTTTTTTTTGGGGGGGGGATATCAGGGACCTATCATACAGCCCTGGGAATGCTATGTCTACTTAGATGAAGAGTAATTCAGGGGGCATTGCAACTGATCTCGGAAAATGTGGTTTGGAACCGGCAGAAGTCAGTGTCAATGATGTCTTTCTTCATCAATGGCCAAGCAAACAATATGGCAGTCACTGATGGCTTCTTATTCTTCCCTGGCTGCTTGTGGCCAACCCCACTCTTTCACATGACCTTGGGCTCAGGGGCTTCTCTCCAGACCTCCCACTCCTCTGGACTCACTTCATTACCATCAGCTTTCTTAGTGAAGTAATCATCAAAGCCCAGGGTTCTGAAATGGAAGAAACAGGAAATAATGAAATTCACTGGAACCAGGGACATCCCAAGAGGGGCTCAGAGATGGCTGTGGTAATCCTTTCTAGCCAGACTTCTGTGGAAATTCGGAGGAGAAGCTAGATCAGAGAATAGAGATCTAGAGTTGGAAGGGTCCTTAGAGACCGAGTACTGCAGGGGTGCTTACCTTGAGGTCTGTGAACTTGTTATTTTTGTTTTTAAAGAAGTATCTTGATAACTGTATTTCAGTATAATTGGTTTCCTTTGCAATTCTCTGCATTTTATTTTATGCATTTAAAATGCTTGCTTCTGAGAAAGGTGGATGCCACAGTAAATAGAGAGCTGGGCCAGGAGCCAGAAGGACCTGAGTTCAAATCTGCACTCCAACACTCACTAGCTGTGTGATCCTAGGCAAGTCACTTAACCTCTGTCTTCCTCAGTTTCCTCAACTGCAAAACTGGGATAATAACAGCACCTACCCCTCAGAGTTGTGAGGACCAAATGAGATTACATGTGAAGCACTTTGTAAAACTAACAGGGTATATACATATACTATTATTATGATTATTGATTGTAACCAAGTGATTTCATCTTTCTGTGCCTCAGTTTCCTCATCTGTAAAATGAGGATAATAATAATAATTGCCCAATCTGTGGTGGGATCGTTGATATAGAATGAGAGGGGACCTCAGGGGTGATCAACTTTAACACCCTCATTTTAAAGATGAGCACTCTGAGGTCCAGAGAGGTTAAGTCCTATTTTCCTGTGAGTCCTGTCTTCCTGTCTGCCACTTACCTGGGCTCCCCTTCATCAGCAGCCTGGAGTTCCCGAGGTTGGCTGGCCACAGGGTGACTTTGTTGCTCTGCTGATGGCGACCCCAGCAACCTTGGTGGCAAATGGATGATGGATTCCTCAACACTCTTGCCAGCTGCCCTTCCAAATCTTTGTGGCAAGTTAGGGATGCGCCTGGAGATGCCACCATCGAAATTCCTTCCAAATCTCAGCTCCAAGTTGGCCACCGGCTCAGCACTCCTTTCTTCCTCGTAGGACCTTCCGAATCTCAGGGGGAGGTGGGGCATCACCTGGGGGATCTTGTATGTTATCGGGGTTTGCACTTTGTGGATGGTGTTGGAGCCCCATTGCCAGAGCTCTGCAGGGTCAAGGCTCCTTTGTTTCTTCTCTTTGGGGTGTCCTAGGGGCTGTGATTAAAGATCGCAGAGATTAACGAACTACTGACCTACTGTGTGGTATGGCAGAAAGAGCCCTGAATTTGGAATCAGAAATCCTGAGTTACATCCTGGTTCTGTCACTTATTATTGTGTAATCTTACACAAACAACTGCCCTTCTCTGTGCCTCAGTTTCCTCATCTGTAAAATGAGGGTGTCAGACTTGACAGCTTTGGAGGGGTCCCTTTAGCTCCAGTGTTGTGATTCTAATAATGCAGAAACTCCAGGGAGAAGGGACTAGAGGTGGTTGAATCCATGCTCTTTATTTTACAGACGAGGAAACCGAGACCTAAGGAGGTGAGGTGAGTTTGCCCAAGCTCACACAGGCACTAAGTGGCGCTGATACAAATGCTTCATCTTGCTTTTCCTATTTTTATTCATGGTATCAATAGTAGCTGGAATTCTAGAATTTGGAGAAAGAAAACTGACTTTGTATTTCTGAGAAGACCTCTCCCTCTTTTTTCTTGCCTCACATTTTATCTCTTCTATTCTCCATCTCCTTACCTTCACCACTCGTGAGACATCAAAATGGTGGGTGAATGGCATGAATGAGTGAGAGATGATGGTCGAGTCTTAAGGCAAAGTGAGGAGGGGAAGTGCTCCTGAAATCATTCTCTGTCCCCAAGTCCGTTACAAGCTCAGTTATATTTAATTAATCCAAATAGCAAATGGTTAATTACATTTTTGTCTTACCCTAAAAATTTTGCCCATCCACCGATGTTTGTTAAGTTATTAAATTTCTGTGCATATTTACCAACTGGTTCCTACTAAGCAGAAAACCATAACTGCCTCATTATATTTGCATTCATCGTTAAGAACACTTAAATCACTCCCCTTTAAAATGCATCCAGCCTTTTTTGCGTCTCTGGCAGTTTATTACAAGCATGTTTTCCTACGTTAATTGCAGCTCAGTAATGTGCCTTCTGCTTGCTAAGTATCCCATTACATGCTATCTATTTAATCTGCGATTACTGATGCCAGGCTGGCTACCACCGTGCCAGCGGGAGCTACCAACCCACGGGGGTCACCGCAGACCTGATGAGGAAAGCAAAGTATATCATTAAGTCGTACCTTTCAGGGAGCAACTTTTTAGTAAAGTTGCTCTCGTTATTAGTCAATTACCAGCACTCCTTGGTATCAACATTCTAGTTAATGCCAGGCACGTCTTTGTAAATTTAAAGAGTTACCTTTAAATATTCATCATAATGTTCCCAGTCGTGAAGATTGGACATCACGGATTCACCGGCACAGACAGACTTCGAAGCTAACAGGATTGAAGTGGCCAGAATCAATATGACAAATGGCTTTAATGAGATGATTTCCATTGTCCATAAAAACTCAAATGAAGTTTCTATGTGCTGCTCAGGCTGACACAAGGGACGTGGAGGCTTTTTTATACTGACAAACAACAAAGAAAGATGCCCTGAATCAGGGCCTCCATTCCACATGGCCGAATTTCTAATATTAATTATGGACAGAGACTGGAATATGCATTCGAAGAATGTCGGCAATTTGTTCTGCAAAGGCGGACGGTTCCACTCTCAAATTAATTAACTTTGAAAACAATTCCCCTTATTATGAAAACATTTCTAATTAGGTAAGATTGAGGGTCCAGGTAATTAGAATTTTAAGGGAACCACATTCTATAGCTCCCCACTCTAGCAAATGGAATTCTGTTTGGGGGTCTTTGCGTCAATCTACATACCACTTCTTAGAAAAGAAAACAAGTATTCAAAAAAGGCTGTTTTGATTTTGATCAATACTGGAGAGTTGGGCATTGTGTTTTCAAGATGCCAGGTACAATTTGAAATGTGAACCACAAAGGCCAACATGTCATTAATTAGTTTTCTGTTGTATTCAGTTTGTTTATTACCAAATTTCCAAAGTTAATGTCAGATTAGTCACAATAATATTTTGGTGTGTACATTAGCAAAGTTCACAAGAGAGTTCAAGAAGCATCTTGGAGAGGAGCCATCTTAGGGTAGGCTTGAATCCTTTCAGGAGTTTGATGTGTTTGCCCAGTGGACCTTGCTTGGCAGAAATGGCGAAGTCAACAAAATTGTAAGTGAAGGAAGCTGCTGATCCCACGCCCTGGAAGAGCATAGCGGAGCTTTGGGAAGCACATATGTGCACTGTTTCTGTTACTCCCTCGGCTCCTATCATTCCAGTAATCGTACATGACCATAAACCTACTGACAGTACCCGAGAACTGAGTTTGCTCCAAACAAATACTTAATTTTTATTGAAAGCTGCAGTTCACAGTATCTCAGAGTTGGAAGGACCTTTAGAGGCATCTAGTTCAACTCATACCCACCTAGACAAGAGTCTCCACATTGACACACCCAACATGTGTTCATGTGTTCATTCTTTGAAGATCTTTAGTCAGTGGAAAGAGTTTTGGGCTTGAAATCAGGAAGACTCATTTTCCTGAGTTCAAATCCAGCCTCAGATATTTAGTAGCTGTGTGACCCTGTATAAGTCACTCAACTCTGTTGGCCTCAGTTTTCTCATCTATAAATTGAGCTGGAGAAGGAAATGGCAAACCACTCTACTATATTTGCCAAGAAAACCCCAAATGGAGTCATAAAGAGTTGGACATGACTGAAAAATGACTGAACTGAGTCAGAGAGGAGGCACTCACCACCTCTTGAGGTGGCCCACATCACTTTGGGAGAATTCTCATTGTTAAGACATGTTCCCTCCCATCGAGATGGAATTGATCCCTCTGCAATTTCTAACCCAACACTCCTAGTTCTTTCCATTACGGCCAAGCAGAAGAAACAGCTCCTCAAATACCTAAGGTAGCTATCATGTCCTCCCTCTACCTTCTCCTCTCCAGGCTAAGCAGCCTCAGTTCCTTCACCTTCTTCTCATCTTGATTATTCTCCTATGGATGTTCTCCAGTTATCACCATCCCACTTAAAATGTGCTGCCCAGAATATCCTATGTGTGGTCTGACCAAGGCAGAGGAGAAAGGGGTCCGTTTCTCTCAGCCTCAACATGGTACCTTTCACTAAAGAGTCACTGAAAAAAATTTCTTTTTTGTGTCTGCCATGTCTGACTTTGGACCTTAATTGAGCTTGCAGTAAACCAGAAGCCCCAGATTTCTTCCCACATGAATGAATCTTTCCCTGTTTTCAATGTGAACCCAAGACCAGGACTTGAGATTTATCCCTATTAAATTTGGAATGAAATTCACAATTGGGAGCAGCTGACTGTGATTCTAATTTATCAACGAGATGTCCAAGCACATTATCTAATTAGAACCCGGTAACTAACACATTGAGAGGGTTGCTTACCTTTCATTTGCTTTATTTGTGACATGTATTCTTTTTCTAATGAGCTTATTTTTTAATTCTGAACTTAGCAAATACTAAATTAAATGAACATTTAGAGAAAGAGTAGACAAGAAAAAGATTGTACATGAAACTGGGAACATCTATTAGGCACAACTTGCTTTTCTTTTAAAATGATATTAATAACTAGCATTTAAATAAGCACTTTGAGGTTTGTAAAATACTTTGTATATGATACCTCATGTTATCCTCACAACAACCCTGTGAGATGAGTGCTACTATTAAATATCATTAAAATACTTATGTAGAAATAATATGATAAATATGTAAGCTATGATATGAGACTCTCTCATGAATTCACACGTGCCTCTCAGCGTCGTCTTTCTCGTCTGATTCTTCCTAGCTTGTTTTCTCTTCTATGCATTTTAGAAAAATTCCTCAAACCCTTTTTTTGCTCTTGACTATTTTGTTGTTGTTAGCTATCCTATCCCCAGCCTTGTACCCCACTCCTTGTACCCCACTCCTTGTACCCCACCAATTAAAAGGATGAAAACCAAGAGCCCCAAACCGTAACTTAACTTTCATTTGGATTTGGGTGGTCTCGGAATGACCTCATTAGAATATGTGAATCAAGAATTGATCAGCCAGTCAATCAACAAGCCAGTTTTTACTGAGCACCGCTTCTGTTCTCAACACTGGGCAAGGCGTGGTGGTGTGCATCAGTCCTCAAAACCTGCCTCTGTCAAAGGCTGGGGAAAGGACGCACTCATCACAAGAGTTGGATCATTTGATGAAGAGAGGTGGAAAAAAGGATATTCAACACACTGAAGGTCTTGTTCTTTCGATACTTATACGAGTATATCACTCAAACTGTCCACCGATCACCCCTTGTTCTTGCTATGTGACTGGTCTACCTGCTTTGGCCATCATATTTACCCTTTTTAATGTCCTCTGGACTAACTCTTGCATGCACATTGTCAGTAACACTGCAGACAACTTGGCCTCATCATGTATCTTTCTACTGCCATTTGGAGCTATCATTTATAACTTTAATTCTTCTGAGACAATGGTTTTATAGGATTCACAACCACTTGGAATCACCAGGAAACATATAATGTTGAAGAGATGAACTTTTGTAGCAGTGAGCAATTTGGGAAACATTCCAACCTTTGCTAAGTTTCTAAAATGTGATCCAACCCAACCCTATCTACTCCTCCTGCCTAATTTGGAGTCCAGCTAATTGCCCATCTGTGGTTCTTGTCCAGGAAACATATCTTGATATACCTATGTGAAGGGCATGTCATACGACAGTCAAAATGTGCTTTTCATCCACTTTGCTTTTATATGTGGGTGGCTGGGTGAAATGACAGTGAGGTGGGCCATATTGTGAAGGGCTGTAAATACAAAAAAGAAAAGAGGAGGTTATATGATTATCTTAGAGGTTCCACTCAAGATTCTTGAGCAGGGGAGTGACATGGTCAGTCTTGTGCTTTGGGAATATGTATTTGTTGGTTGTATGGAGTATGGATTGGAGAGGGGAGGGACTGGAGGCACGGGGATTAACCTAGAGAACTATTTCACAACTACAGTTGAGAGGTGAGGGGGCCTGACCAAGGGTGGTGGCTACATGAGTTGAGAGAAAGGATGGACAAAAGCTTACATTGTGAGTCTGAGGTGTCTATGGGTCGTCTAGTGAGAAATGTCAAATAGTAGGTGGTGATGGAGACCTAGAGCTCAGGAGGGAGGCCAGGGCTGGGTACAAAGGTCTGTGAGGCTTCTGCTTAGAGATGATCCAGGAATCCTAGTTTTCTCTTTGACGGAGATCTAGGGCAGTGATAAGAGCATTGGAGCATTGGATAAGAGCAGAGGGAATCTGGGTTTGCATTGGGCCACCAAGGAGCTGTGTGACCTTGGGCAATTAGTGAACTTCTCTGGGCCTCAGTTTCTTCATCTGTAAAGTGAGAGGATTGGGCTATTTGACATCAAAGGCGCCTTCTAGCCTGTGATCCTCTAAACACAGTGAGATCACTTAAGGAAAGGTTATACAGCGAGGGAGACAGGGAGAGAGGAAGAGGGAGGAAGGGAGGGAGGGAGAGACAGAGACAGAGAGACAGAGAGAAAAACAGAGAGACACAGAGACACAGAGAGAGAGAGAGAGACAGAGAGAGAGAGAGAGAGAGAGAGAGAGCTCTCCAGAAAGAGTCTTGGGGGACATGCACAGTTAAGGGGTGGGACATGGAGGATGGTCCAGTAAAAATGACAGAATGATTAGACAGGTAGGAAGAGAATCAAAAGGGGAAGCACCAGGAAGACTTAGGGAGGAGGGCGCATGGAGGAGAAAGGAGTGGTCAGTGGCATCAGACACTTTAGAAAGGACACAAAACATTCGGACTGAGAAAAGGTCATTAGATTTGGTAATTAATCAATCAACAAACACTTTTTAAGCACCTACTATGTGCCAGGCATCGTACTAAGCTTTGAGATGAAAAGATCATTGGGCAAAACATCGGTATTTGGTGGAGTGGTGAGGTTTGGAGGCTGGACTGCAAGGGCTCTAAAACTGAATGAGGAGAAGCGGGTATAAGCTGAACCAGCATGAACTCATTCATTGATTCGTAAAATTGTGTTGGTGTCTTTTGCTTTTCTGTCAGTCATTTTTAGATAATCCCGACTCCTCTGCCCTTGCCTCCACATCCCTTCTCCTGCGAGGCTCCTTTTGTAACAAAGATCCCAGTTAAATAAAACCAACTGACAGATTTATAGAGGAAGATAGTTTTGTTTTGTTCCTCCCCTCCCCCACCCGGAATTTTGTTGAGAAAAGGCAAGATACAGGCTAATAGATTGGGGAGATGGGGTCAAATAAAAGCCTTTGAAGGATGAGGGAGATGTGAACGTGTGTCTCTCCCTCTGTGCACCTCTCTGAGGACTGATCTGCTCTGGATAAGAATTCTCAGCGCATGTCTCCGGCTCTTTTTACATATAAAGTGTTTTGAAGTCATTTACTTGCTAATTTCAGAGTAATCCTCTGAGACAGGTGAGTGGTGAGAATTATTATTTTCTAATTTATTTCAGCACAATGTACCATGAAGAAAAAGTAATAACCTCCTTTCGCTAAGTAAAAAGAAAAATAAAGCACAATCTTATGCAAATGGGTCCGAATCAATATTTTTTGGAGTACAGTGCCTTCATTTCCAGATTTATGAATGGTTTGTTATAATTAGTTTGTCATATTTTGATAATCGTCCTGTATTTACTTCTCTGCTCTTTACCAAGGTGGATGATGATGCTAGTGAATTGGAAGGGTGCCCACATGGCTCACGGGAAGGAGCTAATGCTGCTGGGTAGGAAAAGCTGCTGAAATTCAATACACGTTGAAGTAACTTTAGGAATCAGTTTCTGTAATACTAGGAAAAGGATTAAATATTTATAAATATCAAAATTATTTCCCAAGATTTTTTCTAGGTTTGATTAAGTGGTAAGTGCCACATACCTAAGGAACATATTTCAAGGCTCTGTCTCTAATAAACCTTCAATTCTAAGTTTTTCAGGACAATATATTAGTTAAAAAAAGAAATTGAGCGAGGCAGGTTAGGAAGCCGCCATCCTAAAGGACCACTCTTTGGTTCAAGGTTCTCCTTTTTTTTATGTATTCCATTTTTATTGACTTTTTCTACATGTGGGAAGAATGTGTGAGTTTTATGGGCCTGGCAGAGGGTTGTGGTGTCTCTTGCCAAAGTGTTGAGAAAATTCAGAATTCTGTACATGAGGGACAAATACCAGATGTTTCATTCAAACAATGCATAGATTTTGCACAAATATGGGTAATGGAAACCGAGTCTTGGGCTGGGATTTCTTGGCCAGCCTTGCTTTTTGTGTTTTCATAATAAGCAAGCGAGCGGCCAGCGTGTTATTCCAACTGGGATGGAATGATTTCATCTTTTTTGAAAGTCTGGGCTGTTTGTGTGTCTTGGTTTTTGTTTTGAGGGTCTTGGCTCCTAGGTGATGGGTGCTGTGGGGACTAACCTTTATATGATTTTTTTTTAAAGAAATGGAAAGTCCAAGATCTCTCCTAACTCAGAAACGCCAAATCCCCTCCCTTCTGTCTTCAGTGAGGAAGAGTTCTGTCTCTGTCAAACTGCTCTAGTGTAGGTCACTGACATGGTGGGAAGGAGAATGTCTTACTCATCACTCCAAACGTGAGAGTTGAAGCTGTGTTCCTGCGCATAGGCCCCAGGGAAGTCCAGGGCACAGCCAGAGCAGACATATCTGCTGTTGGAGCCTAGAGTGCCATCGTGAACACAAACTCAGGACAAACAAGCAGCCACTGGGTCTAGGGAAGCATCCTCAGAGATGAGCCATTTTAGATTTGAGGAGTTGAAAGCTCTAGTGGGAGAAGGGGCCTCAGAGGTCATCAAATCCAACCTTTTCAATTTCCCCATGAGGAAACTGAGTTTCAGAGAGGTTGAGATTTATCAAAGGTCTTGCCAATTATAAGTGTCTGAGGTTAGATTTGAACCCAGGTCCTCTGAGTCCAGATCCAGCCCTCTGGGCACAGCGTTTGTCATTCCTGGATCCCCAGGATGAATGTCAGGATTGGGTTTGAAAGTTTCAGGACCAGTTCCTATCACAATCAGATGGATGAGCAAGTTAGTGAAGTAATTCATGTAACCATCCAGAAGGAAGCTTGCTGGATATTCCTTTCCCTGCTATAGCTAAATGGAAGCTGTTTTGTTCCCTGGCAGGCGATCTGTGAGCTTCTCATTTTGTTTCAATCTTGAACCTGAGCTATTAGACCAGCCCTGGTCAGGGCTGGCTTCCTAGGCACGTGTGGGTTGGTTCTTGAGGCTCCCGCCATCTTGAAAATCTGTGATTCTGGAAGATTCAAGGCTGAAGGAGACCACAGGGTCTATGTAGTCTAAACCTCTAATTTTAGAGAGGGGGAAAGGGAAAGTGCCTTCCTCTCCCAACCATCCTGAGAGATGTCATATGGATAGCAAGTAAAGCTGGATCCTTTGCTGCCCCCAAGTCAGGTTTTCTTCCCTCTGTACCGCACTGCCTTTTGAATTAGCAGTGGGCGTTCTCTCCCAGATTTCCCCTTTTCCCCTGGACATCCAAACACACATTCGGGGAAAGGTCTTCTGCTGCCAAAGCAAAACATGACTCTCTGTCCCTGGGTTTGGCATAAGCTTGGGCAAGGGGGAGGATCCTGGAGAACCTGTTGGTGCCCCTTCCCCCCCACCCCAGACCCCCAGGTATCCAGCAGCCAGTTATTGGTTTTCTAATGTAAGAGAAAGATCCCGCTCCCTTGTTGGTGAAAAAATTAAGTATTGGGAAGAAATTTATCGAGACAATCACATCGCCGCATCAACTTTCACGTATGTCTCCCTGAAGAAGCTTGAGGACTAGTTTCTGTCCTCGGTCACCTTTGGGAGCAGATGGTACATTTTTCCATCGCTGTTGTCTCTGTGTCTTGTGTCTTTGTATTTATACGACATTTTTTGATATCTCAGGCAGGGCTTTGATGGCAAACACACACACACACACACACACACACAAGTCATGCGTCTTCCTCCCCAATGTTAATGAAAGATACAATTCCCAGCCTATTCGGCACTGAAAAAAAATAAAGGGCGGCTCTGTAAGAGCTGCCTTCCCCCCTCTTCCCCCACTCCTGCCCTTGCCCCCACTGATGAAAGAACTTTTTTTTTTTTTGGCATTTGTTCTTCCCTTTGTTTCTAACAGTCAGCTTAGCACCAGATATGAAATCCTGCCCTAAGATTTGCACGACCAGATGGTTAAATCCCCAAACAATCCTTAACTTCCTTCACTCAGTCCCCTTCTCTTGACCGTTTCATTACAGTAATGAGTGCTGGATATGATAGCTTTGCCCCCTTTCTCCCCATACAGTGTTCTGAGGTACTGGGCGAGGCCCAGGGTCTGCAGGAGAGGAGCTCATTTGCTTTTGGAAAAGAAAAGTTTGTTCTCTTCACCTGGATGATTTACCAACTTGGTGCCACTTTTGGGTCCCCTTTCTCCAGAAATACAGTCCAAAGTTTCCTTTTGCTACCTAATAGGGCTCTTTGCAGGGAGTGTTTATTTTGGAGATAACAAAAAATAAGGCTCTTTTGTGTCTTATTCCAGATGTAAGTACTGCATATTTTCTTTGGGTAATTAACTTCATTAGTCTATGTCAATTTTTGACAGTATTTACATTAAAATGTAATTAGTAATAATAACTTGTATGATTTCCATCCTCAAAGCATATTAGTCTACAATAAGATATTTGCTCTCAGTGACAGAAAGTGTTTTAAAAGCCTTCATTATTCTATAATTTGATAACTGCGTATTCATTATTGATAACACGGTACATGAAGATTACATACAGCATCACTCACGTGACCAATAAGAAGCTTCCCATTTCCATAACAATAAAGAATTCATGCCCTGTTCATTCCACTCTCCTGCATACTATGACCCATTTAGGGCTCATTGCAAAAGCATCAGGTTTAAAAATTTATAAAGTTTTTTTAAAAATAAATTTTTATTGATGTCTTTTGTTTTTAATGTCACCTACATTCCCCAGTGTAACCCTCTCTTCTCCCTCTCCCTGAGGGCTAGCCCTTTTCAGCCAAGAATAAAACAGAAAGATGAACAAATGAAACCAGCAAACCTAACCAGCAGATTGTAAAGTCTGACATTCTCGGTAGCGTCCACTGCCAGAGCCCCTCGACTCTATGAAGAAATAGGGGAGGGCTCTCTTTGGAGGCCAGTCTTGTCGCTGTGATTTCTCAGGATTGTTTTAGCTTTTTGTTGTTATTTCTCTTTCCATTGCAATCTCTTGCATATCGTTCTCCGGGTTCTGCTTTCCTCACTCTGTATCCCTTCAGAGGAGTCCACGCGTCTCTGTATTTCTCATACTCATCATTTCTTACGGCATAGGGATGCTCTATCACATTCATCCACTTCTTGAGTCATTCCCCGATTCACAGACTCTGCTTTGTTTTCAGTTCTTGGCCATTATAGAAAGTGCTGTTATAAATCCTTGAGTGTCTATAGGACATCATTTTCTATCTTTCGGCTCCTTGACTTACTTAACCAACTCCAGTGGCTTCCTAATGTCTTTAGGACAAATGTAAACTGCTCTGGTTAGTTTTTAAAGCACTTCACAACCGAGCCCCTGCATATCTTTTCAGCCTCATTGGGTGTTACTCTCCCCTCCTGACCTCTCTGAACAACCACACTGCCCATCTCTGTGTCCCTCATGGGAGACTCTCTCTTCCATCTTGATGACTTTGTGCTAGAGATTCCTCACGCCTAAGGTGCTCGCTCTCCTTACCTCCACCTCAGAGAGCCCTTCTCTTCCTTTAGGATGAAGTTTTCAGGCGCCATCTTCTAAATGAAGCCCTTCTTGACTTTCCCAGTGCTAGTACCCTTCTTCCCAAACTACCTTATTTTTAACTTCTTCTATATACTTGTATATGTTAACGTTATATTTATGGTGAACACATTTATACATCGACCTGTTTTCTCCCCCAGTAGAATGTAGGATCATTCTGAGTAGGGATTGTTTCATTCCTTCTACTTGTATCACCAGCACCTGCAGAGGCAAGCACATAGTAGGTGACTAATAAATACTCATCAATTGACTGATTGGGATATATGCCTAGCAGTGGATATGAAGTTTTTGGAATGATAATTTTTCCATGACTTTGTTCACAATACACATCTTCAAGTCAAGATATCCAGACCCCATCATCCATTGATCTTGTTAAAACCAAGGCCAGCCCTCTGAGGTACTGGGAAAAGTAGAATGTAAGCTCCCCCAGGTGAATGCAAACTCCTCGCAATCAGGCTACGTCTTGCAGCCTGCCTTTGTTATTTTCAGCACTCGTTGCACAGTCTGGAAGTGTGGAGGTGTGTGTGGGGGACCGAACTGGGGACACAGACCTGGGGCTTCATAGGTTAGGAAACTGCTGGTATAAAACCTGCCTCAATCCAGGCAGATGGACTGCTCTTCCTTTAGATTTTGTAATTTGTAATTCTAGAATTTGTACACTTTGTACAAAATTACAATTTGTAATTCCTAAAAGTTGCCTGTGCATCGAAGGCTTAAGTCTCCTCCACCCATCAGAAGCAGGACTTGAATCTAGCATCTCCTGATGCCAAGGCTGGTTCTTTATCTCCCAGGTCCCTCACCATGCTCGCAGCATGATCTTAATGCGCATTTGTTGGGTTAGGACTCATTTGAGGAGAACCCTCCAATTATTTATAGAAGGAGAAGAAGTGGAGTGGAGGTCTCACTTTGAGCCAGAGTGAAGCCGGACATTTTGGGTAAACTTCCCTTGCACATCTCCTGGTCAAGAAGCCTCACTTGGTGGCTCTGAAAGAAACTTAGGAAAGGCCGTTGACCAGTATGCCTGCTCCTGGTAGAGAAGGCTTCTTTTATAGAGGAAGGAGGAACTAAATGGGGACCTGGTGTGGGAAGGGCACAGAAGGAACCCCTCTCCTCTCCTGGTGACTCTCTTTACAAGAATGGAAACCCAGCCCAATCCAACATACCATTATTAAGCCCCTGCTGTATGCCGGGCCCTATGCTGGGTACCGGGAGCTCAAAGACAAAACCATAACCAGTCCTTGACCGCTTCCTTATCTCTTCAGTGTGTCTTCTTCTCCCCAGTCTTGGGGGATTGCAAGAGCTTTCCAATTGATTTTCTTGCCTTGTTTCTCCTCTCTGTTCTATCCTTCACACAGTTGCCCAAAGTATAAGTCTGACCACAACCTTCCCCTGCTCAGTAAATCTCCGTGGCTCCCTATTGCTTTTGAAATCAAGTTCAAATGCCCCTGGACGCCATCGCAAACCCTTCACAGTGCTGGCTCTTGCCTACCTTTCCAGGCTTATTCACTCGGTCTCTGTTCCAGCAAAATGGACCTGCTCATTCTCCCCTCTCCCATCTCTATGCCTTTGTCCAAGGCCATTCTGAATGCTTCATTTTCATCTCTTGGATCTCCAGGTTTCTTTCAAAGCTCAGCTCAAATGACACCTCCCACATGAGACCTGATTTGATCCCTACCAAGAACTGGTTCCCACCTCTTCCCAATTTACCAGTTGTGTCTTTAGATTTATTTTCCAAGTCGTAGAGGTGGCATGGAGGCTAGCGCACAGGGCCTACAGGTCAAGGCTGGGTTCAAATCCAGCCTTAGACACTTACTCATTGTGTGACCCTGGGCAAGTCAGTTAACCTCTATCTGCCTCCATTTCCTCATCCATCAAATGGATCGCACTCATTTCCAAGAGCTGTTATGATGATGAAATGAGAAAATATTATACAGAGCTGTGTAAATTTTAAAGTGTTACTTAAATGCTAACTATTATTGTTATCTTTGCACATGTTTTCTCTTGATAGAATGCAAATCCCTTGAGGGTAATGCCTCTTCTTTTGCCTTTATATTTTCAATGCCTTCCTTGCACAATGTTTGGTATATGGGAGAAGGGTAATAAAAGCTGCTTTGCTTGATCTCAAAAAACTTAAAATATTCTGCTTCCTTTCATGGAAGAAGGATCTCAGTTGAAAATTTCAGCTATCCTGGCCATAATGAAGACATTTGAAAGTCCAAAAACAACTCCTGGTCTGTTTTTCATTTCTACTCAAATCCTAAAAATAGCCCAAGTTGGAAAGACATTGGGGCTTCCAGCGCTTAAGGGCAAGGCTAATTGCCGCCCTTGTAAACTTTGAAACCAATCTGTGGCTGCAAGGTTGACTAGTCAGCAATGAGGGATGACGACCCCTCTGTCCCATCAGCCCCTCACCTCACTCTCTGCCTTTATTCAGAAGTGACTAGGAATATCAGTTGTTGATGGGATTCTGATGAAACGTGACATTTGCAGACCATGGCCACTCACCAAAGAATTTGAGTGTTAGTTTCCAACGTTTTATAGGCTGCAAAATATAAGCTTTCTGGCATGTCTTACATCCACTGACAGTTTTTGCAGAGTGCCCCTGAGCTTTACAGAGGCCATTTCTTTCTGCTCATTGGATATGGTCGGTAAATAACAAGTAAACAGTCAACAGGGCTGGTGGTCAGAAGAGTGAACTCAACTCACCTGAGGCCTTGGAGACTAAGGAAGCAAAGGATGTGGGCTATATAGTAACAAGGCCCAGCAGGGAGAACGTGGGGTCCAATCTAAGAAGAAATTTTAGTGGAGTTAACGGAACATCTTACATTTGGGATTTTAAAAAAATCACCTTCACAAATACAAGATGATAGAGTCATGCCAAGACACTGATAGTTCATGTGTCCAAAGCTCTTGGATTTTTCATGGGTAGTCATCATTGATGCAAGTCAACAGCTTGTGGTCCTCCAGATAACGGGATGTTAGATGGAACTAAAGAGAGCTGTAATATCCAGGGCAGGGATAGTAATGATGGATTCTGCCCTGGTCAGACGACAAATGAAGCATTGTGGCTAGTTCTGGGCGCCAGGTTTTAGGAAGGACATTAATAAACTCAAGAATGTCCAGAGGAAAGCAGCCAGGTTGTTAAAGGGCTTCAGGATCATGCCCCAAGGGGACTAGTTGAAGAAAGTGGGGATGTTTAGCCTGGAGAAGAGAGGACTTGAAAGGGGAAACCTTAGAGCTGTCCTCAAGTATTTGAAAAGATGTCTTGGGGAAAGAGGGATAGGCATTGATAACAGAAAGGAGAACCAGAAGCCACCAGTGGAAGTTGTGAGAAGCTGATTTTTCGCTCAATATAAGGAAAAACTTCCTAACGCTGACAGCTGTCCAAAATGGAATGGGCTGCCTTGTGAGGGTGTGGCTTCTGCCTCATCAGAAATCTTCATGTGAGGATTAATAGCCATTCATTGGGATATTGTAGAGGAGCATTTCTCTTTAAAATGTTTAATTTAATTTTTTAGCTCTCATTTTTATTTTATTTTTCTCTTTTAAAAAATATTTGTTTTAGTTTTCAATATTCACTTTGATAAGATTTTGAGCTCTAAATTTCCCCCCTTCCCCTCCCCATAAAAAGTTTAATTTTAACCTTTTGGTTTTATGTCACTTTCGTTTCCAAATCTAACCCATCCCCTTCTGTTCCCCATAAACCATCCCTTGTAATAGAATAATAAAATTCATTAATGTTAACTTAATTCATGTTAATAAATAACAAAGGAGAAGAAAAACAGGTCAGCCAAATGAATGAATGCCTTGATAGAGGCTGATAATAAGTCAGCATCCCATAACCATGATAGCTCCAGCTCTGCAAAGAAGGGAAGGAAGTTCATTTTCTCATCTCTTTTCCAAGGCTTTTTGGAAATCATAATTATGCCCTGTTCAATCAATCAATCAATCAACAAGCATTAAATAA
This sequence comes from Vombatus ursinus, assembly GCF_900497805.2. Taxonomy (NCBI): domain Eukaryota; kingdom Metazoa; phylum Chordata; class Mammalia; order Diprotodontia; family Vombatidae; genus Vombatus; species Vombatus ursinus. Next base: position 51,469,892 of record NW_020954577.1, on the reverse strand, counting down.
AATCCAAATATATGCCAGACACTAGGGTTACAAATGCAATGAATGTAACGATTCTTACTTGCAGGAAGCTCATGTTCTACAGGGGCTGACAAGTACATATAAGTATATGCAGAATTAAGTTTAAAGAGAAATATATCAATATATGCAAAGTATTTAAATATCAGGTAATTTGGGAGGGAGGACACTAGCAATTGGGGAGATCAGGCATAGTTTCACAGGGAATGCTGGATAGCCTCTGAGAATCTTTCTAAAGCTAAGATTCTGTGATTTTGTGACACTCTTGAATGAAAAGGCATCTAGGCAGCTCAGCGGCTAGAGTGCTGGGGCTGGAGACAGAAAGACCTGAGTTCAAATCTGGCCTCAGACACTTACTAGCTGTGTGACCTTGGGCAAGTCACTTAGCTTCTATTTGCCTAGAAGTCAGCTAGCTAGATGGTTCAGTGGCTAACGTGCTGGGCTTGGAGTCAGACAGACTTGAGTCCAAATTTGGCCTCAGACACTGTTGCCCAGATGGATACAATAACCTCTTTTTGTAATTGAATAAAAGTATTGGATTGTGAGCTTTTCCTCTGTATCTTTAGGGCAATTCCATCAACAAACAAGATGGTGGGGATGACACATACCTCATCCTGTTCCTCTATGGTTTTGATTTCTTCTGCTAAGTCTTTGTATTTTGAAAAATTTTTTTATTCCACATAGCTTGGAAATTATGGATACTTGGTGTGGCTGCATCTATTAAAATATTGTTAAATTATTATTATTATTAACTTAGCAAGCATTTATTAAGCACTGAATATGCACAGGACATTCTGCAAGATGCTAGAGGAGAGAGAAAGTGAGATGATCTTGACCCCTGCCCTCAGGGAGCTTACTGAAGTAAAGGAATTTGATCCAATTCAATACAATTCAACAATATTTATTCAGTGTGTATTATATGACAGGTATTGGCCTAGGGTTTGGGATACGAAGACACAAGCAATCCCTCCTGCCAAGGAGCTTAGATTCTACTGCAGTTTTTATGAATAAAGGAAGCCAGGGGAGGTTTGGCACCTTCCTGTCCCGACGGCGGTGACCTCACACAAAGTAGCTGGAGACCCAGGAGTCGTCTCTTGTGAGAAGCTTTCCCACCCAATGGACTTTAATGTGAATGGAGAAATTAATGGATTACGTAAGATATGGAGCTCCTATCGGCCATGAGATCTTCTCCTTGGGCCGATCCACCACACGCTGGCTACATCTATTACGCACAGGCATGCCTTAACCAGTTAGATAGATAATTGGGGTTTTATATAAGCTCTTGGCCCAGGACCAAGCACTGACCATCTCAAGTCATTTCCCACTGGCTCCAGTGCTTTCCTTCAGCAATTTGGGCGATTTAATCTTATCAAATCTTTCCTTTTTATTAATTTTTCAGTGACATAGTAGATCAGGGTCAGATGGAGTTCAGCCAGGAGAGGGAATAACTATGCCACCAAATGACTTCCTACTTTAATTAATTTTTGCTAAGAGAGGCAGTAGGGCATAGCAGATACAGAGCTGGCTCAGAGCAGGAGGACCCAGGCTCACTTCCCCCCTCCAACAAACATTTGTTCCGACCACCATGTCTCACACACATGTGTAGCCTCTCAATTTATATGTGTGGAATACAGTCTAACATATAAGCACAGACCTACATGTCTAATATGAATATATAGACCTCCATGTCTAACATATATGTGTAGACATACAGTCTAAGAAGCATGTGTAGCCCATTGTGTCTAACGTATTCATATAGACCGGTGAGAGTAGTTGTAGTACATGTGAATGACTAACAGTGATGGACGTTTACACAGCACTTTGAAGTTTGTAAAGCACTTTACAGACATTCTCTTATTTGTGATAGGGTCCTCAGGGCTCATTATCCCCATTTCATGGGTCAGAACCTGAGTTGTGAGATGCTGATTCAGAAATCATTCAGTTAATCTGGAGGGGCCTTTGAGGCCATCTAGTTCACCTCTTTCAGGTTTCACCTCTCAGGCTGAGAGACGTCAAGTCACTTGCCCAGGGTCACTCAGCTAGTAAACTAGCAAGCCAGGAGTTGGAGCCCAGGGCTTCTCTACTCCAGGCCCGATGTTCCATCCATCCTTCCAACAATACAGATTGCAGCTCATTCATCCCTGCTTATCCCTGTCCTGTGACTCTTGTCCACTACATTGTTCAGTGGACCAGACTGGGAACCAGAAGCCCTGGGTTCAAATCCCAATTTTGCTATTTGCCACCAGTGTGATCTAAGACAAGTCTTCATCTCTCTGGGCCTTCGTTCCTCAACTGTAAAATGAGGAGGTTTTGATAGATGGCTCCTCCAATCTCTTCCAGATATAAATCCACGATCTCAACTTGTCTGTAACTTATGATCTTAGAAGACTTCCTGAGATACTGAGAGCTTCACAGCTAATAAATGTGTCAGAGGCAAGGTTTGAACCCAGGGCTTCTGACTCCCAGGCCAGGCCTCTGGCTGGTATTCCACACTGTCTTTCATGAAAGACATACTGACAATGTCAGGATTCAAATATCTAAGGAGTTGCTGGCTGGTTTTTTTCCATTTCGGAGACGAGCCAAATCAAAATAATATTTGATTAAGTTATAACTCGTAGAAGGTTCAGAGTTAATTAATCTCTGAGTCTGTCAGGAGCTGTTAGAGTGTGGAAAAGGAGCTCTCAGCCGATGAGGAGTCCAGGAGAGAATGGGCTACATCAGAGGAGAGCTGGAGTGCAGTCCACTCTCACCAGAGGTCTTTGGCCCTCGTTGAGCTGCCCAGTGGTACAAAAAGAAGCCAGCTGCAGCGTCTGAGAGCTGGAAGGTCTCCGTCCTGGGCCAGGAGTTCTTCTGCCATTTTGTTCACAAGTTTTCATTCAACTCCCCTGAAAGAGCTCTAGGGAAGAAACTGAGGCAGGACACACAGGCCAGCAATGCCCATCTTTGCTAACCAACCATGTGGTTCTTGCAACTGTGCATGTGACCCTCAGTGAAGGCCGAGGAGTGAATGACCAGATCCTCTGCCCTCTGTCTTCCTTTCTTCCTCTCTTTCTACCCTTCCCCTTCCCCCTCACCTACTGGATCCCACAACTGAATGACACTGAAGCTTGGATCTGCTCCATTTCTAACCTGGGCCGCGCTACCCCTCCTTAGGCACTCCGCTGGTCTGCTCGGAGGGGCTCACCACATTGGCGTCAGACAGTGAGGACACCTGAATGTTTTAGCCAAACTGTAGCTCAGAACTCCTCCTTCTCTGTTTCTTTCTCCATATACATGCAATATATTTACATCTATGTATATATTTATTTATATTTGTATATATATTTAAATATATAAACTCTGTCTTTCTCTCTCCATATATGTGCAATATATATACATCTATGTATATATTTATTTATATTTGTATATATTTATATATATAAACTCCTCCTGTCTCTCTTTCCATATATATGTGAAATATATATATACTTACATATATGTATATATTTATTTATATTTATATATAATTTATAATTCCAAATTCTCTTCCTCCCTCCAGACCCTCCACCCATTGAGAAGGCAAGAAATACGATATTCATTATATATATGAAGTCATGGAAAACATTTCCACATTAGCTATGTTGCAAAAAAAAAAAGCAAGAAAAATAAAGAAAGTTAAAAAAATGCTTCAGTCTGTGCTGAGTTCATCATTCTCTCTTTGGAGGTGGATGGCAGCTCGGAACACTTGAACTCAAGTGATTCACCAGCCTCAGCCTTCCCCAGTAGTTGGGATGGCAGGGAAGCACCCCAGCTTCTCTCTTTTAAAATAAGTCTTATGGATGCCTTTGGTTTATACATCATAGCCTCTTCTAGATATAATCCTCCTCCTATGCTCAGAACTTAATCCTCTCTGAGAACAGAGAAGCAAAGAACCAAAATGCAGATCATGTCCTCCAACATATGTGAGGTTCTGTTTCTGCACTCGTCATCTGCCCCTCCCCCCCACCCCCACTTCTCTGCTGAGAGGAGAGAGAGAGATTTTATACTCTACTCACTCGATCCAAGACTATCTAGTATTCATTTTTCACCAGTGCCAATTGGGTAGGAGAGAGAGAGAGAGAGAGAGAGAGGAGGGAGAGAGAGGGAAAGAGAGAGAGAGAGAGAGAGAGAGACAGATACAGAGAGACAGAATGAGATAGAGAGGAGACAGACAGAAAGAAAGAGGGAGAGGGACGATGACAGGGAAACAGAAAGATAGAGAGACAGAGAAAGAGAGAGAGGGAGAGAAAGAGAGGTACAGGAAGAGAGAAATTAAATGTTATATAAATGCCAGTTGAATGACTAACTGATCTGCTTAAACCCCAGGCTTCCCTGGAGCCGATCCTATGGGCATTAATGGGCCTCCAGCCAGAGTCACATATCTGAAGAGCATCAGAAGGGACCTTAAAGGCTGTTGAGTCCAATTCATGCGACTGGGAGTCCCTCTGGAGCCTTCCAACAAACTGGTCATCCATGTGTTGCTTGAAGACCCTTTGATGACCAAGCAAAGGCCCAGGCCCTCCGGGGCTCCCAGGCCCATCCTAGAATTCAGTGGGAGTTCTGCGCAGAGAGAATTCATGCCCACACCCCCCCACCCCACAGCCTTAAAGAAGGCAGTCTTCCCACTAATTCTTTGTGGGTCGAATAGAGCAAGTTTGTGGGGGTGGAGGCTGTTAGCAGGTTCCCCAGAAAGCATCTCTCTGAGGCATTCATATTTTTACATATGGTTTATCTGAAAAAGGGCTTAGTTTGAAATTGCAAACATTGTTGGTTTTATGTGCCTCTGAAGGCCAGATATGCTTTGTTCTCCACCAAGGCTTGAAAAATATTTGTCCTGGCTCCTTCCCATCTTTTTTTCCACATGGATGCTTTCTGATATTCCTAAGCCCAGTTGTGAAACCCACCCTAGGTCTGTGCATTTTAGATATTTAGAATGACTTTGAAGGCCCAAGGCAGTATAATGCCTGATGGAAAGAGCTGGGTTCAGAGCCAGAAAACCTGGCCTGGATTGCCCACACAGATACTTCCAGCTTATGACTCTGAGCCAGTTGCTTCATCTCTTTGGGCCTCAGTTTCTTTATCTGTAAAATGAGGGGGGAGGTTTAGACTAGACGACCTTTTTTGTTCTAAATCTATGATCTTACGAATTTCCAAGTTCTCTCCTAGCTCTGATTCTATACTCATGATCCCAGGAATGAACCTCATATTTTTCGTGATTATCAAAATGTAGCAAAGGCTGGCAGGCAGCCTTAGATTGGGCTGGAATACTGGAAAATCACAGGGGAGATCTAAACGAAATGGGAGGGGGCTTAAAACTGTATGCTGCTAATGAATTCCAAGCAATATTATCTCCTTGGTGAATAAGACATGAACAAGCATTTCATATTTGACATGTTCTTCAATTATACATTCAATTTGGGTAATAAAATAAAACTTGTATATATAGATACGCACATACGTTCACGCGTGGGCACACACAGAGGCACACTCACTGTTGCCTTTTTCTCATTGGCCCTTGTGCCCTGTAATATGTACCAATGCAGGAGCTACTTCTAGGCCATTAAAAATTAAGTGCCTTTCTTGTAAATTATTAAAAGTGCTCAGTTGGCTGCAGATCAGCAGAGGCGCCATAAACCACCATGCGGCAAGCGGCAAGCGCGGGGGAAGCCTGATGAATCCATGGGATCAGAAGCCAGCCTGCGTGCCCTGGGGCAGCCATGATGATTCTGAGTGCACCCAAGCAGCAGTGAAAGTGAGCTCCATCACATCTACCATCTCATTCAGGACTTTGAAAATCCAACAGCAACATTTCTGCTCAGCTAAATATTAGCCAAGGGCCTTCAACTGTATCTTACCATTGTCCCACTCTTAATTAAGAGGGCCATTCAGCTCTCCCCACCCTGGCAGCAAAACTAGAATATATTTACTGAAGATATGCTTCATATGGGCAGCTAGGTGGCAAAGTGGAAAGAGTGCCAGGCCTGGAGTCAGAAAGACCTTGGTTTGACCCGAGTTCAAATCCAGCCTCAGATGCTTATTAGCTGTGTGACCCTGGGCAAGTCACTTAACCCTGTTTGCCTGTGTTTCCTCATATGTAAAATGAACTGGAGAAGGAAATGGCCAACACCTCCAGTATCTTGCCAAGAAAACCTCAGATGGGGTCATGAAGAGTAAGACAGGACTGAAACAACGGAATAGCAATAAATGCTTCATGAAGGGAGGTTGAATAGTGCAGTGGGTTGACACTTGCCTCGGAGCCAGTAACGAATGAATGAATGAATAGGAAAAAAGTGCCTACTATGTGCCAGACATTGGGTATACAAAGACAAAAATGAGACAGGCCCTGCCTCTAGAAGTTTATATTCTGATATGGGAGGCAACATACACAGAAAAACTGTGACCAGAAAAGAGTGAAGTCTTTGGGCAGTCCGTTGACCTACTCTTTTCAGAAGCAATGGTGGTGTTGATTGTTCTCAGAGGTGGGAAGTGGGGGTGAGGGCAAGGTGGTTTGTGGCTGTGCAGGGTGGCTGGAATGAGGTCCCAAGATGCCTGGACAGGATGTGTGCAAAGCATGATCTGAGGTCAGCAAGATGCAGTCTCTGAGGGAGTTTGTGCTCACTCACTGGCCAAGTGCGGTCTGGGTTCCCCTCTAACCCCTGCTGGTTGAGCGATCCTCAGCAAGACCTTTAACCTCCCAAGGTCCCAGACAACTCTCCAACTCCATAAGAACCAGAGCAGGTGCCTGTCTGTACTGGTAGAAGGAGTTTCCTCCCCAAGCAGCTCCTTGCAACAATGAAATAATAGATTTGGACCAAAGTAAAAACTAATTTAGTGGAATAGATGTAGATCCCTGCCCAGGTTGGGATGAGGCTGATTTTTGTCAAATAAATGTTACTTTCCTCATTAATTCCATTTTAAAATCAGAGATGTATTCCACTGGAGGAAAAAGAAAGAAATTGATAACCTGGATACAACGGCTGCCATGCTTGGAATCCAAATTCAAATCTCTCCTCTGACATACTGAGCTCTGTGGCCATGAGCAGGTGACTTAACTTCTTTCTCCCTCAGTTTCCTCATCCATACACTGGGTATATTCAACCTTCAGGTTGTTGCAAGCAAAAAAGAGAATCTATTTAAAGGACGATACCAATTTCAGCTGTCTTTGGAGGTGGTGATGATTAAACTCAGAGATTCTGGAAGCCCTGGGTTCAAGCCCTGCCTCTGACCCACATTGTTCTGCGACCCGTCTTAGGTCACTTTATGTCTTGGTGCCCCAGACATTTTTCTAAGACTCTAAGTTATGGGTCAGAGGCAGGTCTGCCTTGGTGAAGAGAGTATCCTTATCTAGGAATTTCCCATAGTGATAAAATTACATTCATGGAACAAACATTGTTTTCATTGACATCTTCAGAGATCTTTTTGATATGATTATCCACCCCACCCCTTCACTTTCCTAGCTCGAAGCTGTCACTCCAGCCTTATCGCACATTATTCTCTTTCCTCAGCTCTGCTTTCAGCCAGACTGGGCTCCCAGGCAATTCCCAGAACCCCAAGTTCCATATCCTGGTTCCACCCCCGGACATGAGTCACGGCACAGCCTGCCTGGAATGTCCCCCTCCTCATTTCTGCCTCTGAATTTTCCTTTTCCTCGAAGGTCCAAGCCCAGCCCAGATATAAGCCTGCCTCTGCATCAATGAGGAAACAATCATTTAGAAATATTTTTGAACTTTTTGAAGTATTAAGAGAGAGCTTGGCGCAGGAGAAAGAATATTGACTCCTGGTTTCAGATCTCACCTCTGATGGCCAGTGTCTGTGGGACATTGGGCAGGTCACTCCCTTTCCCGGCATCGATTTCCTCCTTTGTAAATGGCCGGCCTTGGCCGGATAACCTCTCGGAGCCCGTTTGTACCCACAGTTCTTCAGCAGAGCTCAAAATAAGCCCTGGCCCAATTTTCACAAGCGACCACGTTTTTCTTAGGTGCTGTTAGTAAGAGGTAAAAGAAAACGAATGCACTGGGGAATGGACCCAAATTTTGCAGAAATATAATTTTCCAAGTGGAAGTTGAACCTCCCAAAGAGAGCCCCGTTGGCCCCAGGAGGCTCAGAGCAGCAGGGCCCAGGAGCCTTTGTTCTCTTACTCTCAGATTCCTAGCTCTGCTCCCCCACAGCCTGGGAGAGTTTCCAGCTGGCCTGCCTAAGTGAACAGGGCCCAAGTCGTGTTCCCTTCCCCGGTCTCCTGGTGACAGTGGCAGATGGACGACGGGCCGAGCAGATTAATCAAGCAGGGGCCGCACGCTTTCAGATTTGGTTTTCAGATTGACTCGGTTGGCTGCCCAGGGCCGGCTGTCATGGTTGCTACGAAGGAAGTTGGGAGAATAGGCCGGGCTGACTATTTCTCTGGCTGGTCTTGGCTAAAGGACATGTGCATCGTATTCCAATTAGCATAGTCCCAACTCACGGGGGTATAAGGTCAAAATGACGTTGGGAGTGTCTTGTGTGAACGTCACACGGTAGCTGAGAGGGGAATGCTTAATGAACCCGCAAGCGATATTGAAACACGAGTACCTTTTTGTGGGTGTTGTTACGATTTCTACTATTATTGGCTCAGCTCTGTGATTTCATCAGTGTAGAAGATGCTGTGTTTCATGAGTCTAGACTTGACTGGAACCCTCCTGATGTCCAGAGGAGTTGAGAAAGCCCCACCATCTTGGATGGGCCTCCTGCACTGAGCTCATGGGAGTTGGGCAGACATGGACAGGCTTCCATCATCACACCGCTGAAATAGAGAGCTACTGGACTATTTGAGAGCAACTCATCCAAACTTATGGCCTAAGAGGGTTACTTGGGGCACTTAGAAGTTAAGTGACTTGCCTAGGGTCACTTGTCTAGTATGTGTCAATATTTTGTTTAGCTGTGTTCAGTTGTGTCTGACTCTTTGTGACCCTATTGGGGGTTTTCTTGGCAAAGATACTGGAGTGGTTTGCTGTTTCCTTCTCCAGCTCATTGTACAGATGAGAAAACGGAGACAAGCAGGATTAAATGACTTGGCCAGGGTCACACAGCTAGCAAGTATCTGAGGCTGGATTTGAACTCAGGTCTTCCTGAGGTCCAGCGTTCGATCCACTATGCCACCCAGATGCCTAATATGTGTCACTAGCAGGACTTGAACCCAGGAAGCTAGCTTTCTATCCATTTCTCCCTCCTGCTTCTCTCTTTAACAGCATGTGATAATTATAATAATGCTAGAAAAGTCGGTGGAGTGGAGTCAAGAAGACCTGGGCTTGAGTCCTGACTCAGATAGCACACAGACCATGTGTCCTGGGCAGAGGGCCCAACGTCTCAACACTCCAAATGTCTCGAAGCCCCTAAGGGGCAGAGTGGGCTTCAGTCTGCACTGTGGAGTAAAGCTATCAGTGAAAGCACTGATGCAGACCAAAGGAGGAAAAAAATGCAGATTAACATGGCTTAGAGAAGAAGGTTCTCCACGGGGCCCACTCCACATTCTAACATAGCTAGAAAAGGGTTGAATTCATGTTGTTCTGTTGAACTGGGGTTCTTGAAAATCTCCGTAATGCTGTCCCAGACTTTCCTTCGAGGGCTGCAGGATTGGAGTGGAAGGATGTAGATTTGGAAGGGACTTGAAGTATCACGGAGGCCAAATGGATTCATTTTCTAGATAAGGAAGAGATGAAGTCTTTTGCTTCGTGTCACCCAGATAAAGAACAGAGCCGAATGGCCAACACATGTCTTCCAACTCCAAATTCCTTGTGCTTTCTACAAGAATTACAGGGTTTAGAAGGAATCTGGATGAACTCTCTCAGGGCAGTAGATAGGGAAACTGAGGCACAGAAAAAGGGACGTGATTTGCCCACAGTTACCCAACCAGAGATTCAAACCCACATCCTCTGAATCCAGGATCTAGGGTTTTACCCTTTCCACTACACCCAGATACTCTTCCTCATTCATCTGAACGAGTAGGTAAGGGATCATATTAGCTGGTTGTGGGCTGTTAGCATCATCTGTGGAGAAGGCCTGGCATGGCAGAAAGAATCTCTGGAGACCTTTAATACAATGGGTACTGATCTGGGCCCATTGACTTACAGGAATGAAATACAGAAGTAGAATCCACCCTGAGAGCCATGGCCCATTGATGGGTCTCTGGCAGCATCTATAAGCACCATCTTCCATGCGTGGCTTTTGGCAAAAGGGGAGATAAGCATATGCCAGTATGGATGGCTTCAGTTTCTGCAGCCCCACCAAACTCATGGTAGTGAGCTCTGGCCCACGGGGCGTCTGGGCATTTTTTTCTCACACAACCACATATTTGTGCTTTGCTTGACATTAAAAGGCGTGGATGGTTCTGAGAAGGAGGCTCCAGAGGGTCTTCAGGGCATAGACCAAGGAGCCTGACGTGACTGAGCCGGGCATGTGAGGGGCTTGGGCAACGTGTGAATGATCATTCTGGGGGGCAAGAGTCCTGATGGCCAGGAAGAATGGTTCACTCATACGAAGTGGTGGTCTGCCATCAACAGTAGGACAGTGGGGGGCAGTGGCCACCCCGGCACCCCATCCCCTCCAAAAGCAAACACCAAAACACTGACCCAGGAGTCAGGAGACCCGGCTAGTCCCTGCCACCGGCTAACTTTAGTCAAGTACGATTTTAGTCAAGTCACTTGATGTCTTGGACTGTTTTCTCACATGGAAAAGGAGCACATAGCATCCTGATAGGTAACTATCCAGATTGGGAGGGAGGGGAGGTCTTACTGTGCCAAGAGAAAGGGAGAGGAAGTGGGCAGAAATGGCTCTGGAGGTAGTGGCTAAATTCATTAATCAAAGGCCATAGAGAGCAAAGAGCTGGGAGGACCTGAATTCAAATCCTACCTCAGAGACCCAGTAGCTACCCTGGGCAAGGGACTCAACCTCTCTCTGCCTCTTTTCCTCATCTGTAAATGGCCACACAAAGAGCACCTCCCTCCCAGGATTGCTGAGATGCCTCATGTACAGTGCTGTTATTGTGTAACTGTTATTCATAGAAATCAGAAACAGGCTCAGTAAAGGTCATGACGTTCCCCAAGGCCGGTCAGTTCTGAAGATTTTGAAGATCTAAGGTATCTCTTGGAGACTGTTGCAGACCATGGTCTTCTAAAACTCAATAGACAGTCCTTGTGATTTACTGTGCCCCCCCCACCCCAATGTATCACCCTGCAGCCGGTCAGGAGATGAACCTCCCCGACTTTCTGGGCAAGTCCTCGGATGACACACAGCCTCTTACTAGCTCATACTCACATCCTTCCTGGCTCCAGAGGACCTTTGAGGGCTTGTGACCCACTGGCAGATGCTCTGAGCCCAAGGCCACCTTGACCCTGCCACAAGGCCTCCGAGGAGTGGAGCCACAGAGCTAGTAAATGCCAGATTTCTGACTCATTACAAGCTTTGGCCTCTTCGTCCAATGTTCTTTCCACTACCTAGCTGTTCTCAAACTTTTTGGTCTCAGTATCCTTTGACATTTTTAAAAATTGAAGACTCCCCCTCCTCCTAGAGCTTTTGTTCATGTAGGTTATATCCATCAACATTTACCATATTAGGGGGCAGCTAGGTGGTGCAGTGGATAGCTCCGGCCTTGGAGTCAGGAGGACCTGAGTTCAAATCCGACCTCCGACACTTGACACTTACTAGCTGTGTGACTTTGGGCAAGTCACTTAACCCTAATTTTCTTACCCCCCCCCAAATTACCAAATTATAAATGAAAAAATCTTGGTATTATAAGAATAATTTTGACCTCATGGACCCCCACAAAGGGACTTAGGACCCCCGGGGTCCCTGGGCCACATTTTAAGAATTGTTGCATCACACCACAACATGTCAGCTAGAATTGTATGCTTAAGGATAAATATCAGAAGGTGCCCCATCTCCTACATGTCCTTCCTCTGGTCACTTTCTCTTTTTTTTTAAGGCAATTGGGGTTAAGTGACTTGCCCAGGGTCACACACCTAGTAAGTGTCAAGTGTTTGGTTTGAGGCTGGATTTGAACTCAGGTCCTCCTGACTTCAGGGCCGGTGCTCTATCCACTGTGCCACCTAGCTGCCCCAGAAAGGATGAAGTTGTTTGTTTGTTTGTTTGGTTTTTTTTGGTTAAACTGCCTAGGGTCACATAGCTAGTAAGTGTCAAGTGTCTGAGGCCGGATTTGAACTCAGGTCCTTCTGACTCCAGGGCCAGTGCTCTATCCACTGTGCCACTTAGCTACCCCCTCTGGTCACTTCCAATCCAATAAACATTTATGTGTCAGGTAGGTACTGAGCTAGATGCTGGGATTACAAACAAAAAAAATGAAGCAGTTCCTGCTCTCAGGGAATTCACATTCTGCTGGTGTGAGGAGTGTAACATATGGATGGTGCTTTTTAAAAATCAATTTTATTGGTATATTTTGTATTTCCCATTATCTCCCCCTTCTCCTGCCAAGTGCCATCCCTTGTAATAAATAATTTTTAAAAAGTGGAAGAAAATAAAGTTCAGCAAAACTAAACAACGTATAAAAAAGGTCTGTGGTGGTATGCAGCTTTCCACACCCATAGAGCCCCACTTCTGCAGAGGAGTAGGGAGCCCTCTTATCCCGCTGGATCAAGCTGGGCCATTCGCATTTGCTGTGGTTCTCAGCACTTCCATTGTTCTAGTCATTATGTGGAACGTTTCCTGGTTCTACTCACTTTACTGTGTTTTGATATTTATAAGTCTTTCCCTGAATCATAATCATTGCCTCTTAGAGCTCAGTGCTATGGGCTCACATTTATGTACCTCGCTTGATTGAATAAATGAATGAGCTATTTATTAAGTACTTACTGTGTACACAACTCTCTGTTAAGCACTGGGAATCCAAATAGAGAAGTCAGCAAGTTCCTGCCCTCAAGGAGCTCACATTCTAAGGAGGAGATGCCACCTATGGAGGATTTCAGCTGCAAGTCAGATGTGGTCCTTAGGGTGCAAGTAAATAGATGGTTATGCCTTCCTCTTCTTTAATGTTAGTTTTTAATGTTTAAGAGTTATTTAACTATTCCCAGGGTTTTGAGCCTCAGGGTCTGATGGAGATGGGAACAAGTTGGTGGTTGGGGTTTGACTTGCCTGGCACGTAATTTATTTAGCTGTCCTCCAATCAATGGGCATCTGCACATACACCTGCCATGCCGTAGGATGGTAGGATCATGAGTATCCTAGATGGAGAGCTGGAAGGGACCCTGGAGAACATCAAATCCAGTTCTTTCATTTACAGATGAGGAAACTGAAGCGCAGAGAGGTTAAATTATTTACCGAGTGTCACACAGCTAGTAAGTGTCTGAAGAGAGATTGGAGTCAGACTCCATTCAATATACCACTCTATACTTTACTATTAGAGAATTAGTGCTTTTCGATGTATACAGGGTCTTTTTAAAATAATTTTTCAGGGGACGGACATTTTCGCTATCTTCTTTGCATTATTACACATTACTTTCTAAAACGGTTGTTATTAATTTGCAGCCCTAACAGTAATGGATTTGTGCGCTGGTCTTTTTAGATTCTCCATCCTCCCTGCCCCCCAACAACAATGACCATTCCCGTCCATGTGCTTTGAAGGAAGTTAAGGATTCTATGAAGTGGGCTTGAGTAAAGGCATGAAAAAAGCCTTATGAAGTCCTTCTTGTGTGGACAGCACTGTTCTAAGTGCAAGAGATACAAATGCCAAAATAAAGTTGGTGCCTGCCCTCGAGGGGCTTGCATTCTCATAGGAACTTTCTCTTGTAAGGAAGCATAGGAGACCCCCCTCAAAGGCACAAAAGTATATATAGAGAAGCCTGGAAGGGAACTAATTGGAAATAATATCCTTAAAGGTCTTTGAGGGGTGGGTTGTGGAAGAGTCCAAACACTAGGATGGGAAGTTTGTATTTTAGCCTAGAGGCCATAGGGAACCACTGAGGATTTTGCTTTTTGGTTTGCTTGGTTTTTGTAGGAGGGAAAATGGCCAGATTGGTGATTTAGGAAAATGCCTTTGGTAGCTATGGAGAGGATGGTTGAGAGGGAGGAGGGACTAGGTCAAGTAGGAGACCACCGCGCTCGTCATGGACCGTATTGGCCGAAAGTTACAAGGAACCCAGCCCCTCAAGCCCAGATGATTTACTGAGCACTTTGCAAAGACTGTTTGATGGGAGGAGGATTTGGGAGCCAAGTGGTTCATCCCCCTGGGACCAGTAAGACGGCCCTGTTTGGATATGGGAACAGCAGCTGGTGATTCACAGCCTAGACTGTTTGATAAATAGCTTAGAGGGACTGCAGGGGGCAGGAGAAAGACCATGGGGGGGGTAGCCTGAATCTCCCCTCCCCATGATTTAAAAAACAAAAGAGAAAATTTAGCAGGGACCCAAACATCTCTCATAGTGTCTGAGGCTGAACTGGAGGGCAAACTTGTTGGGAAATAGGCCAGAGGGAGGGGCAACACCAGGGAAAATGGTGACCCTGTGCAGGTCAGGAATCCCAGTCTCGGCTACACGCATCAGGGAGCACAAAGCCCGGACACACTTTGAGTTATGGGGCCATAATTCCATCTCAGGGCCCCGTCAGGAGCATACGCCGCTTGTATTCGGCTCTTATGGTTTATGAACCCCTCCTTGCACCTCACCCCCATCTCCAGGGAGATTAACAGCTCTGTAAATTACAGTTGCATTTTAAAAAATGTTTGTTGTGTCTCAAACGAAGAACCAAGAGCTGAAATCCTTTAAACAAATCTTCCACTCACTGGGTAGGCCAGAGACGGTCCCTCTAGGTCACTTGGGTTTGGCCAGTGGGAACGGGGTTGAGTATGCCAGGGATGACTCAGTAAGGTGTTTGCCTTTGATCAAGGGGTCTACTTAGATTCTGAGTAGGTGGGTTGGGTGTCATCTTTGTATATGTCCTATTGTTCAGGTAGAGGAAGGGGAATGAAAATCAGTCCAGCTAGACGATGAATGATGGGATTATTCCAAAAGGACTGTAGGCTGGGAACAGAACTAAAATGGAGGACAATAGGCTCCATCCATTTTGGGAAATTGCCCAGTTCTTTTGTTTTTAAAAATATATTTTGTTACCTTTTTTTTAAGCATTATCTACGTTTCCCATTCCTCTCATCTCCACCCACAGAGCAGCCCTCTATAATAGAGAAATAACAAGGGGGAAGAAAAAAAGAGTTCAGCAAAACGATATAACGTATGGCAAGTCTGGCATTATAAGTGGTACCCCACGGTCTCCCGCCTCTGCCAAGAAGTGGGGGTGGGTGGGTGTCTGTCACAGCTCTTCTTTGGGACCTTGCTCAGTTCCAAATTTCACACTTGCCATTTGGTTCAGACTTCCCAGCCTTCAAGTGTGAGTGTTTTCTTGTGGTGGCCGCTTCCATTTGGTTCTTTGTCGTTCCTGTTTCTCTTCTCCTGGTACTGTTTGCTTCACTCAGCATGTGTTCCGACAAGTTTTCCCATGCTTCTCTGTCTTCATCATAGGCATAGCTTCTTACAACACCAGGGTAGTCCATTGCATTCCAGTTACAGAAATTCTTTAACATTTCCCCAATAGACAATGCCCAATTCTTTTAAAAAGTACAAACTTCTTCCTGAAGTGAAGTCATTTAATATTAATATTCTGCTGATAATCTAGGTGACGAGGGAGTGACTTCCAGGAGTAGGGGATAGACAGTTTATGCAAAAACTTCGAGGTGGGAAATGGAGTCAGGAGCAGCAAGAAGGCCAATCTGGCTGGACTGTGTAGAGTGTGTGAAGGGGAGGTGTGTATCTCAGGTGTGGAAAGGCAGGCTGGGGCAGACTGAAAGGTTGTAAGTGAGAGATTGGAGTTTGTACGTGATCCTCAGGAAACCAGCTTGAGTTTTTAAAATTGGAAGGAGAGTGATGATCAAGATTGACTGAGGCAGCCTGTTCTCGGCTCTTGTACTTTTTTTTTTTTAATAAATGTATTATTTCTTTGTTTTTTTTTTAACATTCATCACAATTTTTTTGAGTTCTGAATTCTCTTTCTCTTGTCCCTCCCTCACCCATTGAGATGATGAGAAATGCGATATCAGTTATAGATGTGGCATCATGCAAAATATATTTCTTTATTAGCCATGTTGCAAAAAAGCAAAAAAATGAAGTGAAAAAATGATGCATCGATGTGCATTCAGGCTCCATCAGTTCTCTCTCTGGAGGTGGGTAGCTTTTTTTACCCTAAGCCTTTCAGAACTGTCTTGGATCACTGCACTGATCAGAATATTGGTTCTGATACTTACCAGACTGGTGATGCTGCTAACTCAGATCTTCCCACTGCCAACGTAGTCCCTCTATGGGAGACGTTACAGAGCAGCGGGGAAAGCCCTGGGTCTGGACTCAGATCACCTGGGTTCAAATCCCACCTTGGCCATTTGTCACACAGGAGACCCTGGATAAATAAATTCATCTCTTTGGGCCTCAGTTTCCTCAACTATAAAATGAAGGTGTTGGACCCGATGACCTCTGGGTCTCCTTAGTGCTCCTAGTTGATGACCCTAGTTCAGAGTCCTAGAGAGTTACTGTGTCTGAAATATCCATCCTCTCATGAGAAGCCTCTCTTAGCCAGCTCAAGGCCCAGCCCAGGTGCCACCGGATCACCTGGGCTGCTGGTGGTCTCCCCTCCCCCCATCACTTTATCGGTTTATCATGTGCTTCCTGTGCTCCCTCCTGCCTCCCGGTAGACTGTAATCTCTTCGAAGTTAGGGGCTGTTTCAGTCTTATCTTGATCTCTAGCACCCAGAACAGTATTTGATGCGTAGTTCGGGCTTGTTTGAATTGAAGGGAACTGAATTGACTCTGGGTCAGCTGGTCTTCAGACGACAAATGGGCCATCACAGGCATTCCTGCAGCTAAACCTGTGCTTTGTGGTAGAAAAGAGGTGGGCTCTTTCTGCCCAGTGGCTTTGGTAGCTTGGGGGGAGGGGCTGATCAGAATCCTGCGGCTGTAGCCACGGAGGGACCGGGAGCACACAAGTGCCTTGACTCAGTCGAGAAAGTCATGTGGGGTGGAAAGCACAGCACGTATTTCAAGAGTCAGAGGATTCCTGCTAATAACCTTCCCTTGGCCACCCTCACTCCTGTGCTGGTTGATGAGGTTAGATAGACCACTTGCCACCGGCTGATCTGACTTTACGCCTAGAGGGGAATCCGTTAGAGACTTTAAATCTAGGGGCCGCTAAGTGGTGCGGTGGATAGAACACTGGCCTGGAAGTCAGGAGGACCTGAGTTCAAATCCGGCCTCAGACCAAACACTTGATACTAGCTGTGTGACCCTGGGCAAGTCACTTAACCCCAATTGCCTTAAAAAAAGAGAGAGATTTTTAAATCCACAACTCAATTTGGAGAGCAGCATTTCCCTCTTTTCAGGCTTCCCATGATGTTATTTCCTTCTGTCTCTATAGCCACTGTCTATAAGAATTGAGTGTGCATTTTCAAACTAATCTTGGGTGGGGAAAGGCATGGGTGCCCCAGGTCCAACTTTGCCCCATTGCCCACTGTTCGTTTTTAAAGTCTATATGGCAAAGGGGATTGGCATTGCAGTGCAGCAGAGAGGGCTGGCTTTCCTCATGTCAGCTCCTAGATTGCAAGAACTGCTTTGTTTTGGTCTTTGTATCTCCCAGTACCTAGCATGCAGTAGGAATTTAGCTTCCCAAGAGGCTAGTGTCAATTAACCTCTTGTAACGTCTTGTATCTATTTTATTTGTACTTATATGGCATTCTCTCTGGGCTGTCTCCCCCAAACCACATTAAGTCTTGCAGGTTGGATCCCCAGGGGGCAGCTGCTATTACTTTCAGGCTTCTACAGATGGTTATTTTCCTAACACCAGCTCAAAAGCCCCCACTAGTGTGTTTCCCTTCAACAATCAGCTAGTAGACTCAGTTCTTTAGCAAAGGCCTTTACTCAAATGGCATGGCAAAAGCAGTAACTATAAAGCATTTCCCCTCAAATGAGGGGGCACATTTTCCCACAAATACACAGAGAGTACAATGGTAAAGAAGCACAGATAGGAAAAATATGTCCAAAACAAGTCATCACTCTATAATGTAGTGATCTTTCCTTCCTCAGAAGGTCCTCATGACATCAGCTGCGGGGAACGATGTTGGTGACGGACAAGTTGCTCTGTGCTCAGCTGGGCTGGCATCTCATAGGCACAGTGTATTGACTGGACAACTCAATCAGGTTGATTGACTGCCAAGCTAGCTCTTCAGCTAGTCTTGCTGGCTGCTAAGCTGGACTGGGCCCGCTGTTTAGCCACTAGACTGCTGTCACTGGGCTACCATTGCCAGACTGAGTCAGGCAGGTTGGAAGGTAAAATAAAAAGAGATGGCTTTGGAGTTACAATACATCTGGGTTTGAATCCCACCCCTGACAATTACTAGTTGTGGGACTGTTTTGCAAGTCACTTTATGTCTTTGGGCCTCAGTGTCTCATCTGTAAAATAGAGATACTAATATACTACATACCTAATTGGGCTGCTATAAGGAAATCAGCTTGTCATTCTTAGGCTAAGGTGTTTGAATTTTACTCTGTAGACAATGGGAAGCCATTGCCTATTTTGAGTAGGGCAGTGGTATGATAAAAGTGACCTTTTAAGAAGACTAGTTTGACATCTGAATTCAGGATGATGAGGAGGAGGATGAGAATGGCTGGCATTTATATATTACTTTAAGGTTTAAAAAGCACTTTGCAGGCATTATCTCATTTGATCCTAACACCTCTGTGAGGTAGGTGTTATTATTGCTCCCACTTTACAAATGAGGAAACTGAGGCTGAACTAACTTGCCTAGGGTCACAAAACTAGGAAATGTCTGAGGCAAGATTTTCATTCTGGTCTTGCTTACTCTAAATCCAGCACTCTCTTCACTGTACCACCCAGATGCCTCATGGCCACTTCTGTATGCAGCGGGGAGAAAAGATTCCCTCTGTCTCTTTGATTCTTTATGGCACTGTGCTCATGCCTAGATTACTGACCTTGTCTACAAGTAGTCTGGACCTGTCTTGTAAACCTATGCTAGGATCAGGGCCACAGGGACCTAGGTCAGTTGGGCTCTCTTGCTACCTTGCGACAATATTAAGGGTGGGGTTATTTAAGTTCATACTTTATTAAACAAGTATAAAATATTTTAATTTTAATATTTTAATTCTCTAAGTCATAGGGAAAAGGATAGTGAGTAGACCTGTGACTTCTTTGGTCTAGGGAGCTCCCAGATGGGGAAACTCTCTTTATCAAAGCAGGTTGCCACCTTCTCTGTAATTTATGGTCTTAGAGCTGCTTAGGGCACTCATTTGACAAGGGTCATGTGATCAATATAGCGTGTGTCAGAGGCATGACTTGAACCCAGGTCTTGCTGGCCCTGTGGCCGCCATCTTTCTTACATGCTACACCATACTGCCTCTCTCGCATATTCTATAGGCCGGGGAAATTTAACATGTCAAAAATAGAATGCATTATATTTAGGCTTCTCGTTACCTACAGGATAAAATCCAAACACCTTAGCCTGGCAGTCAAGGTCCTCAGTCATTAGACTCAAACCCTAGTTTTTCAGTAATGCTCCAGGTGTCAGATTTTCTATTTAGACAGAGACAGAGAAAGAGACTGGGAGACAGAGACAGACACAGAGACTGAGAGACAGAGACAGAGAGAAAAAGAGAGACTAGGAGAAGAGTAAGAGTTGAGGAGTAGGGGAAAAGAGTAGGAGTAGTGAGGGAAAAGCTAGAGGGAGGAAAAGTCAGAATTGAGAAGCCTAAGAAGAGATTATCTCCACTGGAGAGAGGCAGGAAGCTGATTGATACTGATTCTTCCTTCAGCTTCCACACGGTGGCGCCAGAGCCCTAAATTGCCCGGTCCTTGCTTGGCTGGAAGATGACACGCAATTCAATGATGCTCGAGGATGGAGGCAGTGCCTCATATTCACCACAGGGTGGCAGGCTTTGCTCAGAAGAAGAGGTCCACCTCTACTTGGAAATGGTATTTGTGAAGGGTGCCATCTTTGCAGACAGAGAGCCGATGAATGGGACACTGCCTGTCCCACATACAATTTTCCTTTCTCCACAGTTTTTAAAGTAGAAACGCCACCAGTTTCCAGACCTCTGTGCTGCCATGGAAGCCAAGTACTAGGGTCAATATTCTCTGGTTTTTGAAGAGGTCAGGTGGGACAGTCAGGAGTCAGGCTACTTATGTGACCTTGGACAAGTCCCTTCCCCTCTCTCTGGGTGGGTCTTCACACCTGGAAGATGAAGAAGTTGAGCCAGATGGCCTCTGAGGTCCCTTTGAGCTCGGGAGCTCTGAATCTTTTAATGATCCCTATGTTTTTGGACAAATCACTTAATTTCTGAACCTCCGCTTCTCCATCTGTAAAATGAAAGAATTAGTCCAGATGCTTCTAAGTCCCTTCCAGCCCTGAATCTAGAAGCCTAGAGCAGGAAAGGGCCTTGGAAGATGGTCTAGTCCAACTGCCTCATTTTACAAGTGCCTAAGGCCCTGAACAAGTTAAGTGACATTGTCCAAGGTCACAAGGCCCTATATAGCAGAACGGGTATTTAAATTCAGCCCTACTGATACCAGATCCAGCACTCTTTCAATGACCTCGCCCTTTCCTATGTGAATTGGTTTTTTTTTTTCTTTTTTGGCTTTGTATCCCTAGCATCCAGCACTGCATTGTACACACAGTAAGTACTTCACAAAAGCTTGTTGAACTGAATGGAGTTGAACAGCTGAACTCAGATGCGCATGCCTGTTTCCTTTGGGGCAGAATTCACCCCTAAGTGAACCCTAACTATTTGACTCTTGTGAGGCTGTCTGTTTTCTAAAATAGTTTTTTCCAAAGTATCCAATTAAAATGAGCATCTTTTAACAACACTCATCTTCCCTCAGAATGATGATTGGACCTCTGAGATAAAGAAACCCATTGCCAAGACTGAGTAGGTGATTGGGGGGATGGGGGTGGAGGGAGAAATTCTCCTGGGCACTGATTGAAGTGGGGCTGCCGAGCTCACAATAAAGCTCTTTAGAAAAAAATGAAATTAGCAAATAGTATGAACGATAACTCGGGCCCAATTCTGTCTCTGTCAGTGGGTTGCTCTTTGATGCAGTGAAGCCATCTCTGATGTCCTGCTGATGGGAGGGGGCGTGCAAGGAAACACTTTTACCCTAGGAGAGAAGACCAGTCTGGGCCACCTAAGGGAAGTCACTGCACTTCTCTGGGCCTTGGTTTGCTGCGGTAGAAAATGAGGGGGTTGGATCAGATGATTCCTTCTAGTTTGAGATCTAGGATTATTATTACCCTCCCAAAGACTTTGGTTGAGTCATGACTTTTCTAGGCCTTAATTTCCTTCTCTATAAAGTAAAGGTGTTGAATGAGTTGAATTCTGAGGTTCCTTCCAAATTGGAATCCTGTTTAACCTTTCCTAAGTTACTCGCCTTTTCTCGGCGTTTGTCCTCTGAAGTCCCTTTGAACTCTAGATCCAGTCCCCTCTGCCAGGCCAGTGTCCCAAAGCTAGTGCCTGAGAAACAGGGAGTCACCCCACCCGCATGGAGGCAATGGTTTGCTTCACTTGGGATGGACGCAACTGTTACAAAACACCCACACCCTCATTGCTGGCTAGTGGCAGCCGTCGTATTTCTAATCCATTCGAGTGACAGGGAGGTGATTATTTCCGGATGTGACTTCCCTCCTCTTGTTTTCTTTCACAATCGGTCTGATGCTCAGGAGTCCTGGAATGGAAAAGATGAAATGCCTTCTGAGATGATTCTTGTTCTGGGAAATGGAAGACTGGGTGACAAAGGATGATTTAACGTCGGCCCCTGTCCAGTTTGGTCAGCAGCTTCCCTCCCAGCTGAATATTGGGTTCCAGGGGAACATTCTCGGATCTGGGGATGATTCTGTATTTTGAGGGCTAGAGATTCAGAGCTGGCTGCTGAAAAGGGGTAAAGGTAAATAATTCAGTGAATAGGGAAATAAAAAAGCTGGAGTTATCTTTGAAGGCTGATGTGGTCCTTTATCTGGCCCAGGAGGACTTTCATCCCAACTCTGGGATCTCACCTCTGTCTCTCAGCTCATTGGTGTCAAGAAGAAAGATCCGACAGATTCTGATGCCTCTGGAATGCCTGACTCCATTGACGTCTATCCACTGCTCCTCAGCTTAGCTCTGAGCCATCGGTTACTTCTTTGATTCTGTCCCTTGAGAGCTCGGCTTCTTTTTCATCCTTTTTTTTTCATTGATCACTCATCACAAAATCATTCTCTACAACACCCACAAGTACCATGCACCTCTCCTTAAAGACCTCCAATGAGTAGGAGCCCACCAGTTCCCAAGGCAGCCCATGTCCCTTGTAGACAGGTCATAATAAGACATTTTTCCTGATGTTCAATGTAAATTTGTCTCTTTGTAACTTCTACTCATTGCTCCTGGTTCTATAACACCAAGGACCAAGCAAAACAAGTCTAACCCATCTTCCATGTGGCAGCCCTTCTGTCTGAATATAACAATCATGACCTCCTTCTCCAATCAATCTTCTTTTCTCCAGGCTAAGAACCCTGAGTCTCTTCAACTCATCTTTTTTATGGCATGGACTCAAGGCTCTGTGCCATCTTGGTTGACTTTCTTTGGACACTCACCAGTTTATCAATGTCCTTTTAAAACTAAGGTGCCCAGACCTGAACACAGTATTACAGAAGTACCCTGATGAGCACAAATCACAGAGGGATAATCTCCTCTTTATTGCTGTAAGTCAGGTTTCTTACCATTGCTTCCGCCCCCTGTCCTCCCCTCCCCTCCCATCTCCTCCCCTTTCCTTCCCTTCTTCCTTCCTTCTAAGACTAGGTCTCTCTACTTCAGCTAACCCACTAGTGGGACAGTCTCAGGAATAATCAGTACAGAAGATTTAACCTGCTTGGTTTGTACTACCTGGGCCAGTTCTCCCCTTCTAAGATGTTCTGGAAGCCTTCTGCTCCCAGGAGTTCACCATATTGACACCAGATTTAGTGTGGACATACAATTGCCTTTAGCTTGACCACAGCTCAGAGCTCCTGAACCCACAAGCCTTAGCCTCCCCAGCAGCAAGGACTACAGGTATGCCCCATCACACCTGGCCCAGCTAATTTACAAAGTGCTGTCTAGACATGCCTCCCTCTTACTTCAGTGTGGGGAAGACATAGAGTTATCTTTTGAACTCAAGTCTAATATAAATGTAAACATTTTTTCCTTATCGAATTTTATCTTATTCAATTCAGCCCAGTGCTCTACCCCAACAATATCTTTTTGGATTTTGATTGTATCATCCAATGCATCCCTTCTTAGTGTCATCTGACTATGATGATATTGACAT
Organism: Vombatus ursinus; assembly: GCF_900497805.2. NCBI lineage: Eukaryota > Metazoa > Chordata > Mammalia > Diprotodontia > Vombatidae > Vombatus > Vombatus ursinus. The sequence goes on along the minus strand of NW_020954577.1, from coordinate 51,446,498 downwards.
CAACTACTCCTGAGATTCATTCATTCAAAAATCTTTATCAAGCATCTTCTATGTGAAAAGCACTGTTCTTGGTGCTGGAGATACAAAGATAGGCATGGCATATGCCCTGACTTCAAGAAGCTCTCAGTTTGAAAGGGGGTGGAGGGGAAGACAAGAAAGTACACACATGACTATTAGGATCAGTAGCACAAGAGTAAAGAACTCTATACAAAGTACTATGAAACAGAATTTAAACTTGGACGTTCTTGACTCCATCTCTAGGACTGTATCCACCATGTATTCTCATGAGAAACATCGCACAGTACTTAGCCCAGTGCTAGGCACATAGTAGGCACTCATTATTGGAGACAGAACTAGCATGAAGCAATAAAGACAGTACCAGGGCCCTGGCATCCTCCTTCCTGAAAAGTGTGCTTCCTTCCTAAGGAGACTGCCACTTGACCTCTGGTTCCTTTAGCATAGCCACTTACAGGCAGTCACCCCCAGGGTCCTGCTGTTGGAGCATTCCTCTTTGGAGGCCTACCTCCCCTGTCACCAACTCTTTTTACCTCAAGTGAAAATATTCTGCTCAATAGACATTTACTAGTTGGTTGATATTGTTAAATATGCAATACCTTTGACTATTGGCACACTCTGATGATCTTATAGGATTTAGAGTTGGGAAGGGATTTTAAACCTCATTTAATCTTTGTTTACAGGTCAGGAAACTAAACTGCAGAGTGGTAAAGTATTTGTCTCAGATCCTGCAGGTAGTAACTTAATGGCAGTTTTCAACAGGCATCAGAGGCATTTTCCTCTGCCAATCTAAGATTTGCCCTTTGGGCTAAGCAACCACCCATATGATGACCTCCATTTTTAAGACGAGGGCACTGAGGCTCAGAGGAGGGAACCTCTGTAACTCCCTTTCAAGGGGATGAAGTCTTCTTTTGACTATGGTTTTCAATATAGTCTTTGGGGAAAACCAATAAAACCTCTACTCATTCCTAATGATTCCAAATGGTCATGTCTGGGCCCTTCTTCTCCACCCTGTTCCCTTCACAGTATCAGGACAGAAGATCCAATGACTGCCATTGAGACCAGTTCCCAAAATCCCTGCCTGAGCTGGACTGGCCCTGTTGTAGACATGTTCTCAATAGTATTCCTGCAGAAATTTACATACTGAAGATGCCGTCTGCCACCTAATTAAACTATAGCCTGGGATGAGTCAGTGGGCACTAGGAAATCAGAGAACGGAAGGAACCTGAGAAATCACACACAGGTCCCCTTCATTTTATAGATAATAGTGCTTTGTATATGAATCATACCTGGCAATCTCAGAGTGTTCACTCACGCTGGAGACACTGATCCTCACCGTACCTCTTTGAAATGAAAAGGGAAGGTTATAATTCCTGTATTTCAGGTGTGGGAACTTAGGCACAAAGCAAGAGAATCAAGACGATCAATCAGCAACTATGTATAAAGTGCCTACTATGTGCCAGACACTGTACTAGGCATTGAGGATGCAAGTACAAAGAATTAAATAATCCTTACTGATGAAAAGCTTCCATTTTAACGTACTGGAACCCAGAATTTTGGACTCATAGTCTAGTGACCTTGCTGGTATCCCATGTTGCCTTTCTTGATACCCAGAGCATGACACAAGGAATCAGTGATCAAATTAGGACCAGAACTCAAGTCTCTGGACTGGGGTAAATAAAAACTTCTTCAAAGGTTTAGACAGGATATTCCTACCTGCCCCCTCATCCATTAACGAAGTAGCAAGACCACTTGGATTGAGATCTCCTGGGTTCCTAAAATGTTTCCAGAAGTGTCTCATGGGGGGTAAGGAAAAAAGATGCATCTATCTGTCCATAGATACCATGTTCCTCCTAACTCTAGTTCTTGGGAGACCTTTGAGAGTCACAGTAACTTCAAATCCTTTACCATGGACTAGCTGTCCCCCAACTTAGTATTCAGGAGGAGTGGGTCTGGTTCTGAAGGGGACAGATATGTCTCAGTCCATCCCTTTTGCCTGTCCCATGATTTGACCCAATAATATCTCTTTAGGCGCTACCCTAGATCCCTTTCCATCCCCCACATTTTAGTCATCCCCAATTTTTATATCTTTGTTCCTATTTAACTCCCACATCAGATTTTTCTGCTCCCTTTCTAGGTTGTTTGAATGTCCCTGATATAATACACAAAATTAAGTCTACTTCACTCACTACAAATTCCTAGTTCATAGTTCCAGCTGGTCCCTTAACACTGCTTACCAACCCCTCTACTCAACCATAACTGATTCTAGATCATTCTTCACAGTGACTGTTGTTTCCCCACCACCCTGCTCTCCTCCCACTTCTCTCAAAGCTCCTGATTCATCTCCTTTTATTCCTTGTCCTGACCCCTTGACATTAATGTGTGCCAAGGTTCTATCTTCAGCCCTCTTCTCCCCCATCTCTGTGTCTTTGCACTGGCCATTCCTCATCATCTCTCTCACAGAATCCCCCTTTCTTCCAAGGTGCAGCCTAGGAAGCACCTCCTCCATGAAGCCTTTCCCTGTTCCTCCCCCCAACTTCTGGTGCCCCCCTTCTAATGACCCTGAATTTAACCACTTGGTCTAGCTGGCTAGTTATCCTTTTTGTAGATATTCTTTATATGCTGTTACACATACAAGCTGTCTCTCTCAATATAACATAAACTCAATGGCAGTAGGGATTGTTTCATCCTTTTCTCTCGGTACCCAGAGCACCTTACGGAATAGATACTTAGTGAATGTTTGTTGATTGATTGATAACAGTCCAACTCAAATGCCACTTCCTTCAGGAAGCCTTCTTTGGTCTCCTCAGTTGATAATGCTCTCTGCCTTCCCACCTTACATAGCACTATTATAATGTGATACTGTACATTATTCAATTAAATTCAAGCCAACACATACTTATTAACTACTCTGTACCAGGCATTGTACTAGGAGCTGGAGGAGATGGTATCTCATGCCTCTATTCTAATAGAGTACATGCCCCTTGGGGAAGCTCATTTTGCGGTGGTACAGTAGATAGAACCTTGGATTTGGTGACAGGAAGACCCAAGCTCAAATCTTGTCTCAGAAAAATTATTAGCAGTGTGATCCTGGGCAAGTCTCTTAATCTTTTTGAGCCTCAGTTTCCTCCTCTGTAAAATGAGGGAGGTTGGAGGTCATCCACTGAGGTCCTTTCCCACCCTAAATCTATGAACCTGCAATCTTAAACTTTGCATTTCTTGAGGTGCCTAGTAGAGGGCTCTGCCCAAAACCCATGTGGCATTAGTTTACTGTACACAATGTCACAGAATGGGGCCATAACTATGGATGTGTGGAAGAGGGGGAAGGTAGGAGATGAAAGCAAGCTTTGTTAACGTCCCACTCTGAGGCAACAAATAGCTCCATTGGGAGTCATGGCTGCCCAGGGAAAGGAATCCTAAGTATGGTTATTGGGTTTCATTAGCCACTAATTAATTGCTATGATGTAAATAATTCAACAATACAAGTGACTCATAAACAAAGAAGAAACTGCGTCCCACCTTGATAATGAACACCCCACATTCTTCTGTCTTCACCCAGAAACGAGGAAGCATTTTGTTTAAGAAAAGGGGGATGTTGGGTATAAATGATGAAACTTGTTAACAGAATCCTTGCAAGTTATTTATTCCTTGGACAAATAATAAAATTTAATAACTGGTTAGAAACCTGGTTTTTGGCTGCAATTGGTTAGAGGTTTTCATGGGAAGCTATAGAGAACACTGGAAAGGAAATGTATGTACTTGGCATTTAGCGAATAAATTGACTTCTGTCAATTTATGTCCTTTGGCTTAAAATTGTACTAATTAACAATTGACTTTTGTTAGTATGGAACAGAACAACCTAATATTCTCCCTCCTTCCCCTGGTGCATACATAACACAAACATATATACTCCCCTCAGTAATAATAATAGCTAGCTTTTATAAAGCAAATCACTTTGAAAATATTATCTCATTTGGCCCTCACAACAGGCTTGGGAGGTAGGTACTATTATCACCCCCATTTTACAGATGAGAAAACCAATGCAGGCAGAGGTTTAGGTGACTTGCCCAGGGTCAAACAGCTACAAAGGTTTAGCCTCTCTGAGGTTGGATCTGAACTCAGCTCTTCTAGACAGCCGGTCCAGCACTCTATCCTTTGTACCATCACCTTGAGAGAAATCTGTTTGACTTTTGTCTTTTTATCCCCAGTGCCTAACACACAATTGGTGTTTAATAAATGCTTGTTGAGTTAATAAATTATTAATCTTTTCATTCTGAAATTATCTTGTATTTACCTATCAGCGTACCTATTAAATTAGAAGGTAGTTTCCCTTGAGGGCAGGAATAATTCCATTTTTCCTTGTGTTCCATCACTTAGCACTTAGCCTGGTCCAGAGTAGGTGTGTAACAGGTCGGAAGGAAGAGGAGAGAGGTTCCATCCTCACATATTTCCTCGAGGCCAACGGCATGGGTGGCAGAGCAGTTCTGGCCCTGCTCAACCACGTGAGACATTCTTGCTGAAGAGTTCACAAAACCATACCAGTCTAGAACTGAAATGGCCCTTAGTTCTTATCTAGACCAACCTATAATTAGGTCCTTAGGGCTCATAGATCTATACTTGGAAGAAAGCTGAGGCCATTGTCCAACCTTTTCATTGTACAGATGAGGAAACTGAGGCCCAGGAAGATGAAGTCACTAGCCTAATGTCACCCAGGTGTGTCAGAGTCAAAATTTGAACTCAGGTCCCCTGCCTTCAGAGTAAATGCTTTTCCATGGTACCGTACTACCTCCCCACTTCTACGACATCCCCAGTCTCTGCTTGAAGACATTGAATGAGGCAGAACCGTCATTTCCAGTCCATTTCACTGGCGGATGACTCTCATTCTCAGGAAGTTTTCCTGATGTCAAATCTAAAACTGCATTCTCCATCCCTTGCTCCAAATTCTGCCCTTGGAGGCCCAGTGGGCCATAGAGATATCTTTTCCAGGTGACATTCCTTCATGTATTTGCTGACATCTATCATGTCTCTCCCGAGTCTCCTCTTCTCCGGGCTAAACATCTCCAGTTCGTCCATTTAATCCTCATTGGCATGGACTCAAGGCTCTTCCCCATCCCAGCTGCCCTCCCCTGGAGCCACTTCATATCATTTCAAATCGTATCATTTTCTGCCAATGACTTTAATAGTTTCCCAACCAATTCTGATGTGTTCTGGAGAATAAGGAAAGCCTCAAAAGCCAGTCCTCTGGCACTTAAAAATTGTGTTTGTTTGTTTACAAAGGCATTGCTAGCAGGCTTCCAGGTTGGAAAGCAGAGAGTGAGAAAAAGAGAGGGAGAGAGAGAGAAGACATTCCATTTAAATGAGAAACAATTTAAATGCTTAATTAGTTGGGGGAAAAGTGGGAAACAGGTGGTGCATCAGTCTGCCAGCAATCTTCAAATGGAAGTTGGTGCAAATTATTTCTTGGATTTAAAATGAAAAACGGGAAGCTCTTAAGTAGGAAGATTCATAATAGGCCAGGAGCTGCTGGGAGAGCACCTGATTATGTGGCGAGATCCAATTTGAACAGTAGAAAACGTGCCCATTTTTGGTTTCTTCTGAGGGAGGGCTGATCCCAAGCTCACTGAGGAGAGTGACATGAATTGGGAGAGCACCTGATTATGTGGCGAGATCCAATTTGAACAGTAGAAAACGTGCCCATTTTTGGTTTCTTCTGAGGGAGGGCTGATCCCAAGCTCACTGAGGAGATTGACATGAATTCCTATGGATCTGATTAGTGGTGGTTCTGTGTTGCTGCACGGTCCCTGCAGAGCAGGAGAGTGATGGCCAACCAGAATGAGCTGCCATGTTATATCCTCTCCTGATGCCCTGAGGGGACCAGTGCTCCTCTAGCCTGGCAAAAGCAATATATTTCTGGTCCTCCATTCTCAGGATCCTTCCTGACTCCACTATTTTTATAGGCTTTTACAGAATTACTCCACAGAAGGACAACTCAGAGATTTCTTCCCAATCTGGAGCTAATCCTAGACTCTTGAAGTTCATTCCAGTGGCATTGAACGTTTTCTAGGTCTTATTAAGTTGGAAGGACTTTAATTGATAAGCATTTCACACACATTTCTGAAGGACCCGTCATGTGCCGGTCATTGTATGGCAGTAGGTGCTGTAGATATAAAAAAAGAAATGGAACAATGCATACCCTCATGGAGCTCACATTCTAATGGTCTTCAATATGAGTCCTAGATGATAAAGCACCGGGCCTGGTGTCAGGAAGACTTATCTTCTTGAGTTCAAATCTGGTCTCAGACATTTACTAGATGGGCGACCCTGGACAAGTAACTTAATCTGTTTGCCTCAGTTTCCTCATCAGTAAAATGAGTTGGAGAAGGAAATGACAAACCTCTCCAGTATCTCTGCCAAGAAAACCCCAAAGAGGGTCATGAGGAGTCAGACATGACTGAAAAATGACCAAACAGTATGGGTCCTGGTAAGAGGCTACAAGCCTGCCATTTGTAGAGTGGCTTAGCTCATTTGGGAGACTCTCATCACCAGGTTTGCCCTGGAAAAGAGAGGTGGGCTTTGAGGCCAAGATCTTTTGCCAATTAGGCTTTTCCTGAGCCCCTCAACTACTAACACCCGCTCCCCCCCCAATTATCTTGTGTTTATTTTGCACATGTTTTCTCTCCTGGATGGATTCTAATTTGTTCTAGTGGAAGGAGACTTCTCACTGACAGTTCCCCATGATGACCAAATTCCATTTAATTCAGCCAATCTTTATTACGCTCCAGCTAGGGGCCAGGCATTGTGGGAGAACAAATGGTCCTTTCCTGTAAGGAAACAAAGGGTACACAGATGCATAAATACAAAACAAATGTGGAATTTTTTTGGTGGGGGGAGAGGGAAAGTACTCTGGTAGTGGAGGAACTAGAAAGAGTAGACCATAGAGGAGGTGGAACCTGAGCTAAATCTAGAGAAGTGCTAGGGACAGAAGTAAGGCAGAGAGAGAGCATCCCAGGCATGGGACACAGATTTCCAAGGTCTTCCTGTACTGCACAATATTCCCCACTTATTCATTCAATTCAATTCATTCACTCATTCATTTATGCTGGAAGAGACCTTAGAAACCATTTCCTATTTTGCAAAAGAGGAAACTGAGGGACAGAGGCAAAGAGGGACTTGCCCAGGATTCCACAATGTCTTCTCTGTATTGACTGCTAGAGGAGCTTCTGGAAAGTAAGTGACAGTGTTTACTACTTTTCTCTCTCTCTCCCCACCCTAGCTTCCACCTCTAAATGTCCAATGAATTCCAGAAAGCCAGAAATCAACAGAGTCCAAAAGTCATACTTGTCATGCAATTCACTGCCAGAAGATACTCTATTTTATGTGAACTTTAGATATCCGGGAACCAAGGATGTAGATGGTGCTGAGTGCATGTGTTCCCATTAGGGGTGATTAGATATTGATTTCCAAGCTCTGCAAAGTAAGGCAAACACTCGGTGATTCAGAAGCTCTGGAGAATGGAATCATTATGGGTTGGTTGGGGGTTTATGGGGGAACAGATGTTGGCAGAGACTCAGAAGTCACAATTTGCAGAAAAAAGACTCACGCAGACAGCTAACAAGGTTTAAGAGGAAGGAGGTAGTTTATTGACCACTGGGTTATTTTGCTTTTCTCTGTTTTGTGGGAAACACACACATATACACATATGTGTATATATACATATACACGCATGTGTGTATATTCTTGATGTCAGTGCACATGCGTGCTGCTGGTTACCAAGCAAACTATATGCAGTAAAACTTCACAGTTTCATATGTAACAGCATCCCCTTTCTTTGTGAGCTTACTTTCTTGCAACCTGCATCTGCACTAGAGGTTCTCCTGCTGCAACTCTTCTCCAGGTTCTAGGAAGGGACAAGCTTGGGAGCAGGGCTACACTTCTACTACTATGGCTCATGAGCCCCCGCCAGTGTGCTTACCATGAACAAGTCAACCACATGATTCAATTAACTTAGAACACGACATCTGTTTAAAATGCAAAGAATAATAATGCCATAACATTACTAACACAAATCTGGGGCACCGTCTTCCCCCAATACATACAGCATCTGTAGAGAGGGTGGACATACATTTAAAATACAATGGTAGTGAGGTACATGTGCAGGGAACACAAGTGGTCAAAGCTACTCACCATTCTGGAACTGCAGAAATCAACGCTCTTTCTTGGTGTCCTTGCAAGGTTCACTTGGGTGATGGGTGTGGTGTCTGAGTTGGACAGGTAGCTCTGTTGCTAAGTTGGCCTGCTCCAATTCTTGGCTGAGAAAGCTCTTCCCACAGCACAGTATTTCAGGTGGATGAGTTTCTTTGCTGGACTCCTTTCTTTTGGTGTTCTGCTATTAGAAAGGACTATCCCTCTGCTCAGCTGGACTTTCTCCTTCATGGTAGCTATAATCCCCAGCATTTCTCCTTCAGTCTCACCTGATGTCTTTAGATCAGGTAGAATTATGCTCTTTCAAAAAGGGCAAAGACTCAGTCTAGTGTTGGCAGGAACCTTTCCAGTTTTGCTTCTTTGCTCAGGTTCTGAGGGTCTTCTATATCTCCCAGCTGGCAGTTAACAAGGCAGACAGATATACCCTCTTTTTACTAGGCTTTGAACTCTTTTTTTTTTTTTTTTTTACCAATCTTCCTGGTTCAAAAGTGGATTCCCTCAGTGAGAGACCTCACTCTGGCTTATAATAATTAACCTATACATTTACTAAATCCTTATTTGTTAAGGTGAAGCCATAACCAGGTAATACACATTTATCTACTAATTACAAAACAATTCTGGAGTTCAGGAACCCCTAGTTACTAGCCTAATCTTTGTTGGACATTGGCTATGTGGTGCAGTGGATAGAATGCCCAGGCCAACAGTCAGGTAGACCTGAGTTCAAATCTGGTCTCAAGACACTAGCTGTATGACTCTGGAAAAGTCATTTAATCTCTGTTTGCCTCAGTTTTCTTATCGATATAATAAAGATAATAATAATACCTTCCTCCCAGAGTCATTGTGAGGATCAAATGAAATAATTATCATAGAGCACTTTAACACAGTGTCTGGCATGTAGTAATTGATAAATAAATGTTAGCTATTATTATTAATATAATAATATCTTGTATTATTATATGTAATATATGTTACACATTACATTATATTACATATTAATTACATTATAAAATATGTTATATATTATGTGTTTATATGTATGTGTATGTGTGTGTGTATATACACATCTCTCTGTGTGTATATATATGTACATATATATAAATATGTATATATATATGTATGTATACTAGGTGGCTCAGTGGATAGAGTATCAGGCCTGAAGTCAGGAAGACTCACCATCCTGAATTCAAATGTGGCCTCAGACACTTACTAGTTATGTGACCTCGGGCAAGTCACTTCACCCTGTCTGCCTCAGTTTCCTCATCTATAAAATGGGCTGGAAAAGGAAATGACAAACCACTCCAGTATCTTTGGCAAGAAAATCCCAAATGGAATCACAAAGAGTACGACACAACTGTACAGCAACAACAAAATTGTTGTTATTGTTTAAAACAGCATCCGGGAAATAAGCGCTGAAGCAATCTTTGCCCTAGGATGGTAAATTCATTATCTCTGTGGGCTGACTTCTTAGTGGTTTTTCTCCCCACACAAGGGCATTTGCCTTCGCCTTTGTTCATTTTAATCCACAAAATTACCAGAGTCTGAAAGGGGGGAGGCATTCTTACAATATATAATCCCATTTTTGGTTATTCTTATATGTTTGAATATTTATGTTTGATGATGATTGTTAAAAATTAAAACACATTCTTACAATTAAAACAATACTTTTTTTTTTGAAGAATGAGTTGGGAAATAGCTTCGTGCCAATCCATCACCACCACCAGAAAACAAGCCTTTCTCACTGGATCAGGAGTATCTTCTAATCAGAAAGAACACTTACTACTTACTACTGTGTCACCTATGGTATGTCACTGTACCTCAGCTTTTCTATCTTTAGAATGAGGCTAGTAATATTAGCACTACCTACAGCACAAGGTGTTTTTCGAGCATCAATATGAAAATGCAGGTGACGGTGCCTTGAAACCTGAAAGTGCCCTGAGGAAATCATTATTGTGCATATCATCTCTCCCTCTAGTAGGCTTCCTGAAGATTTAACCATTTTATCTCTGGAATTCCCACTACGATATGCCTGTGACGCATTGATTGCTTAGTGCCTGGCATGGCTAGCTCCAACTGGCTCCAGCTGGTTACCGGTGCCTTGCACCTCGGCCACATTCTGGCTTGCTCCCACATAAATCTCTCCCCTTTGTTGGCCTTGTTTTTGTATTCATGTCCTCAGTACTTAGCACAACGCCAGGCATATTGTTGAGTCGTCTCAGTTGTGTCTGTGGCTCCATGACCCCATTTGGGGTTTTCTTGGCAGAGATACTGGAGTGGTCTGCCATTTCCCTCTCCATCATGCTGGGTATACAGCTGGAACTTAATAAACGCTTTATTTTTTGAAATTTCTTTTCATCATTGTGCCCTCTTTATTCAGCAGTGTCAAGCACATAGTAGGTGCTTAAATGTTTTAAAAAGTCAATTCCATTCAATTGTACAAATATGTAACAAATGCCTGCTGTATAAGAAATGTGTCTTAAGTACTGAAGATGCGAAGAAAAAAATGAAACATTCCCTGTCCTGAAAGAGCTTGCACTCTGCTGTTGTTGAGGCTGGACCACCACTCATCCAGAATGTCATGTGGGGATGACTTTGGGGGTATAGGTTGGATTCGATGGTCACTCAGATCCTTCCCAACTCTCAGAACTCTGAGTTCTAGGATTCTGGGATCTGGAAGGAAAGAAGAATATCTCCTTTTGCATTTCTGAGAACAATCACTCTAGCATTGTAGAATGCATATCCAAGCCAGCCAAAGGACTGCCCAATACTTCTTTGGGACTCTTGGGCCCTCTCTCTGTGTTATTGGCCATAACATGTTTCTGGCGATCTTTTGGTATATGCTTCAATGTCTGTCTTCTTTTTAATTAAAAAAATTTTTTTGCATTCATAGGGACCTCTTTACTACCTCCTCTTTCACTAATTCAGCATCACTCTTGCTTTAAAATAAAAAAACCACCTTATTCTTTTATTAATAGGGTGCAAAACTTTAAAGCGTTATCAGAAAAGACCCAAGACTAGGCTCTAATCACAGTCTCCCTGTTGAGGGCCAACTCATTCTTAGCTGTAACTTGAGAGTGAATTATGACCTTGTGATGGACTCCCAGGTATTTCTTACCCCGTATATAAAGGGTAAGGTTTTAATGTTCTCTGTGATATATGCACATGACTCAAGATTAGGCAATTTTGAATGACAGAGCTTAAATTATGATTCAGTAAAGAGGCAAGAAGTAAAAAACCACAGGGTTGCTGGAATGCCAAGAAGAAAGAGCAGTATCTTGTCCTTTGTCTATGTGAGCCTATGGATTAAAGTAGCAGCCTGGAACCATCTTTTAATAAGAATTGCTAACGTTTATATAACACCCACTGTGCGCTAGGCACCGTGCTAAGTGCTTGACAAATATCATCTCGTGCGATCCTGAGAGCAAACCTGAAACACGGGTGCTGTTATTGTTGTCCATTTTACAAATGAAGAAACTGAGGCAAATAGGGATTAAAGTGGCTTGTTTGGGTTCACACAGCTAGTATGTGTCTGAGGTAGGATTTGAACTCATGTCTTCTAGAAAGCCCAGCACTCTGTCCACTGCACCAGAAATTTCCTTGGGTGATGAGACAAAGCTGGACCAATCTTTAAGTCTTTTGCATGTAAGTTCAAGTGTCTCTAAGATGAAAGCATCCTATAATAAACATTCAGTACATACAAATGGCTAGTTCTCCCTTACCTCACCTATCTTAAGGTTATTCCAGATAAGAAATGGGCCCAGGCTGATGGCACCACCTAGTGGTCAGGTCAAAGAATTATCTGACTCCAGTTCTCTTCTCTACAACCTCCTTTCTTCCTCTCTTCAGAAGCGTTGTACAAGCAAAACCATTTCTCTTTTTCCTTTTGGCTTCAGTTTCCTCATCTATAAAATGGGCACTATACAGTTTATACTACTTACCTCACAGAGTTGTTATGAGCCATAAGAAAAGACCAGTTCTGTTGAAGTACTTTGTATTATAAATTACTAGTAACTGTAAACCATCATTATTATTTCCTTCCACATCCAAGTATTAAACAACTAAATCAATATTTCAGGAAGATATGTACTGCTTCAACTTTTACCAATCATCACATTATTTGAGTGTGGAATGCTTTTATTTTTATGAGTGTTATGCCCCCATTGACCAATCCCCCCTCCCTTGGTAGGTGATTACCCAATTTCCTGCTTAAACCAAATTTTTTGTTGTTGAATCATTTTTCCATCATGTTTGACTTTTTTTAAATAGATAACCTAATCTTTTTTTTACATTTACATTCATATTAAACATATTTTCACATTAGTGATGTTGTAAGTAAAAATTAAAATCAATAGGAGGAACCATCAGAAAGAGGAAACAAAACTCAACAAAACAGAAAAAAAATAACAATTTGGCTTCCTTAGTTCTTTCTTTGGATGTGGATAGCATTTTCCATCACAAGGCCTCTGGAGATGTCTTAGATCATTGTATTACCAGGAAGGGTTAAGTTTATCAATATTAGTCATCACACAACGTGGCTGTTATTGTGTACAACGTTCTCTTGCTTCTGCTCACTTCACTCAGCATCAGACCATACAAGTCTTTCCAGGTTTTTCTGAAGTCAGCCTGTTCATCATTTCTTTTAGTACAGTAGTATTCCATCACATTCATATACCACAACTTGCTCAGCCATTCCCCAATTGATGGGCATCCTCTCAATTTCCAATCCTTTGCCACTACAAAAAGAGCTGCTATGAATATTTTTGCACATGTGGGTCCTTTTCCCATTTGTGTGATCTCTTTGGGATATAGTCCTAGGAGTGCTATTGCTGGGTCAAAGGGTATGCACATTTTTATAGCCCTTTGGGCATAGTTCCAAATTGCTCTCCAAAATGGTTGGATCATTTCACAACTCTACCAACAATGCATTAGAGTTCCAATTTTCCCATATCTTCTCTAACATTTATCATTTTCCTGTTTTGTCATGTTGGCCATTCTGATAGGTGTGATGTGGTACTTCAGAGTTGTTTTGATTTGCAATTCTCTAATCAATAGTGATTTAGAGCATTTTTTCGCATGACTATAAATGGCTTTAATTTCTTCATCTGAGAACTGTCTGTTCATATCCTTTGACCACTTATCAATTGGGGAATGGCTTGTATTCTTATAAATTTGACTTAATTCTCTTTATATTTTAGAAATGAGGCTGTTATCAGAGAAACTGGTTGTAAAAATTCTTTCCCAATTTTCTACCTTCCTTCTAATCTTAGTTGCATTGGCTTTGTTTGTGCAAAAACTTTTCAATTTAATGTAATCAAAATTATCTATTTTGCTTTTCATAATGTTCTCTATCTCCTGTTTGGTCATGAATTCTTCTGTTCTCCATAGATCTGACAGGTTAACTGTTCCTTGCTCTCTCAGTTTGCTTATAGTATCAGCCTTTATATCTAAATCATGTACCTATTTTGACTTTATTTTGGTATAGGGTGTGAGATTTTGGTCTATGCCTAGTTTCTGCCATACTCTTTTCCAGTTTTCCCAGCAGTTTTTTTCAAAGAGTGGGTTCTTATCCCAGAAGCTGGGGTCTTTGGGTTTATCAAATAATGTATAGTCATTGACTACTGTGTCTTGCATACTTAACCTATTCCACTGATCCACAACTCTATTTCTTAGCCAGTACCAAGCAGTTTTGATGATTGCTACTTTATAACACAAGTTAAGATCTGGAATGGCTAGGCCACCTTCCCCTGCATTTCTTTTCATTAGTTCTCTTGATATTCTGGACCTTTTGTTCTTCCAAATGAATCTTGTTATTATTTTTTCTAACTCAATAAAATAATTTTTTGGTAGTTTGATTGTTATGGCACTGAATAAGTAAATTAGCTTAGGTAGAATTGTCATTTTTATTGTATTAGCTCGGCCTACCCATGAGCAGCTGATGTTTTTCCAATTATTTAGATCTGATTTTATTTGCATGAAAAGTGTTTTGTAATTGGGTTCATAGAGCTTCTGAGTTTGTTTCGGGAGGTAGACTCCTAAATATTTTATAATGTCTACAGTAAGTTTAAATGGAATTTCTCTTTCCATGTCTTGCTGTTGGGCTTTGTTGGTAATATATAGAAATGCTGATGATTTATGTGGGTTTATTTTATAGCCTGCAACTTTGCTGAAGTTGGTTATTATTTCACCCATTTGGGAATTTCTTGGCAAAGATATTGGAATTGTTTGTTATTTCCTTCTCTAGCTCATTTTACAGTTGAGGAAACTGAGGCAAATGGGGTTAAGTGACTTGCCCAGGATCATACAGCTAGTAAGTGACTGAGGTTATCACCCAGTTAAAACCATAGCTGATAAAATTCCACTGGTGTATTTACCTTGATTCTAATTAGCCAAAGGACGTAATTCACTAAAAGCAAAGAAAGTCTACTGACGTATCATAGTAAAAACAGTAGGAACATGCCATCTCCCCATAAACCTGGGGCACATTTTCCCTAAAATACCTATAACATCAATAACACAGGGCAATTTGTACCTCCTGCAAGCCTCAAGCCCAATCCTCTAAGTAACCAAGGCACATACAAGAAGGGGCAATTCCTACCACAGTTACTATAGGACCTCAGAGCTGCTGACATGTTTGCAGTTCTCTCACTGATCTGGACTTTGCCATCTCTACTCAGCAGGGCTTGATGGCTGCTGGAAGATGCCACTCTGATGGCTTCTTAATGGTAGTCACCATGACCTCCATCTTCAGCCTCAGCTAGTATCCTGGCCCAGTGTGCTGCTAGGCCCTTTTGGAAAGAACTGAGGCCCTCGCCCCAGGACCATCAGGAGTCTTGGCTCTGGAAGCTGCCATCTTCTGAGCAGGATCCTAGGTCTAGGAGTTGGCATTCAGCTCCTCTCACCAACTCCCTTCCACTCTTCAGCTGGACCCTGCTGCAAGACATCCTTGGCAATAAGGAGGGAGGGAAGAGAAATCCCTTCCTTCCTTTCTGTGCTCTGCTAGAAACACTCCAAAGGGAAGCCCGTCTCCATTTTCCTCACAGTTTGACTCCAGCAGGGTTGGTTTTGCTACCTTTAAATGTGCATTACTTTTAATTGTACCACATTTCTTCATCATAGCAGTTATTTGTCAAATTGGCCCCACACCATGTGGCCATCTCCTTCATTAGGCTCCAGGAACCTGCCATCACATCTCTTCTCCCTCCCTCCATCCTCCGAGAGATGGGTGACCACTAGCATGCCATATAGGCATGGATTGGACTTTCTGGAGAATGAGCTGTTCCATCTCCCGGAGAGACTGGACCTAAGGCAGAATGTTTTCTTTATCATATCTCCAACTCTAATTGAATTTGTCCTGGGCATAAGAATTTCTCATTATAGCTCTGAAGATTGTGTTTTGATAATGACAAATATCCTTCCCCAAGACCTATAGTTGTTGGGACTGTGAATAGCATTTCCTCTTTGAAAGGACAGTTGGGTACAGCCAGGGCAAGATTTGTCTGTCCTCTTTTGTTTTAGGTGAACAAAAGGAGAAGCCAAAAAAATGTGAAAAGTGCCACTGGCTGGTTCAAGAGATAGCTACTGACTACTATGTACCAAGCACCATCCTAGGCACTTGGGGCACAAAGATAAAAGCAACTAGAACAAGCTGTCAAGGAAAGGAATGGCCTAGAGCCTTGTAGGGTGTAGAGGTAATGAGATCTCAAAGCTACGTCAGAATACCAACAGCTCTGACATATCTCATCAGGCTTAAAAAAAGCCTGGTTATACACTGGGTTTATCATCTGAGGACCAGCCTAGCCAGGTTTATGACCACATAGTCAATAGTAAATAAACATTTATTAGGCACCTTCTAGATGGCAGGTACTGTGCTAATCTGGGAATACAAATCTGAAAAAGAAAGACAGTCCCTGCCCTCAAGATTGTAGAGTTTATAATCTACAAAAGCTGGAAAGCAGAGGGGAATGCCAGAAAGTGCCCAGCTCACATGACGTTCCGAGTCAAAACTGAGCAGAGCAGCTGGTGGGAAAGGAAGAGTTGACTGGAAAGTCTGAACTCCATGAAGGGAAGCTTTCAGAGGAGCTTTTGTTCTACCCTCCAGCTCTCCAGTCAGAGGAGAGAGCCAGGGGAGGCTACTGAGGAGGGTGGTGCCTACCAAAATGGAAGCAATCTCCAAGATGATGGGATTTCTAGTGATGAGCCTATCCTGGGAGAAAGCACGATGTTTGAGTTGAATCCATGGTGACCTGGTGATTTTTAAAAATTTAAAGCAAATAATTCTATTCAATAAACATTTATTGATCACCTACTATGTGCAGGGCACTTAATCCTGGAGACAGAAAGCTAAAAACGAGGCCTATCTGACTCTGAAAGAATTCACTATCTACTGAAGGTACACACCACTTACCCCAGTACAGTGGAAAGGGTAATGGCTCCAGGAGGACCCAAGTTCAAATGCCACTAGCTACTTGTTTGACCTTAGGCAATTAACTTGACCTTTCCAGCCCCAGTCTCTTCATCTATAAAATGAGGAGGCTGAGTTTGATGGTTCCCAAGGCCCCTTCCAGCTCTGACTCTGTGATATTCTGTTTGTTACTAAATACAAAGAATATGCAAAATAATTCTAAGATGGAGAGATGACCAACAGACAGGTGGAGGAGGGGCAAGTTAACAAAGCTCTCTTATAAGAGGCAGCCCCCATACCGAGTCTGGGAAGAAGCCACTAGGTGGCGCTTAGGACAGCTAGGGTTCCAGACATGGGAGACCTCTTATGAAAATGCATGGAAATAGGAGAATTTTTCTAAAACTCCCCCCAAGCCCTTGAAGCAGAGAACAAAATCATGAAAGACTGTTTTTCCCTTAAAAAAGAAAACCTGCATATCTGACAGCCCTGTCAGGGGGTGCGTTGCTACTATTCCTGAGGCAGACATAGGCCCTAGGTGGTGAGTAGCTTCTGCATCTCTGGGGTGCCTGGAAAGAGTGAGTTTCCCTGGATGGCTACAGTCTGGGCAAGTTCTGAGTGTGCCAGCCACGTTTGGCTTTTGGCAGCCTGTCCCATTGCCATAGAAACAGGGATCAGAAGGCCAAAAACGAGGCAGGAAATTTTAACCAAAATGCTGCCCCAGGGGAGAAAAGAAAGAGACTGACTTTTCCAACCTTTGTGAAGGGCTGATTAGTGGAGAGCAACCTGGCTGGTTTCCAGGGTAATGAGGATGGCATCTATCTCAAAGGCATTCCCTGGGCTCTTGGGGGTTTTGTATTTTTAGGATATGGGGTCTGGCCAGTACCCTGGCCAGGGGGCATGAGCCCAGTGGACCTTCTCTGTCAGTGGGGGATTAGCTGTTGCTGGGTGAACTTCTAAAAAATATTTTGGGAACGTTTTTGGTGGGAATGAGACCCCTGTTTAATCAGGGAAACTTTCTTTGGGAAACTTTTTTTCTCTTTAGGCCAGCGTGATAAATGTTTCATATTACAATGGCTCCATCAATTAATAAGTTAAGCCAACAAGGATTTATTGATAACATACTAAGAGCCCAGCCAGCCCTGTGACAAGTGCTTTGGGGAAAACACAAGAAAGCACAGACAGACCTTGTCTTCTGTGAGAGACATGAGAAGTGCATAAGCCAACCAGAGAACAGCATAAGAGATGTCATCTGTTGTTCAGACTGAGTTCGAGCTGAGGAGGAACAGATTAGCTTGGGCTGAAGTGGGTCAGGAACAGGGGCAAACTGAGCTGGGCCTTGAAGGCAAAAAGGTTTGAATGGATGAGAGGGGCCAGAGAGACCATTGTGGACAAGGAGGAGAGAATGAGCAGAACAATTCACAAAAGACCTTTTTTTTTCCTTAAAAAGAAAATCCACATCTAATGCCCTGTCAGATGGGAATCTGATCTCAGAAATGAGGATGTTTGGGGGACCCCGAGTGGCTGCTGGAATCAGGCATATAGGGCCCTGGGAAGTGGCAGATCGGGGAGGAGGCAGCAGTCCCCCCAAAAGCCCAGAGGAATAATACAATTAGCAGGGTGACCTAAGGCAAGTCCCCTTCCCTCAACCCACAGCATCAAGCTGCCCCTTGGAGTCACCAGAGAGAGGGCTTCCTAGTTCACCCTGAATGCAAGGCAGAAACAGATTCGTCACCCGTCAAATGTAGACACCTGTCTCTTAGGGCTATTGAGAGGAAAATGGTTTATAAATGGTAAAGCAGCCTTTAGATACTAGCCAGTATTTAAAAAAGGATATGGGGAGAGGACCTGGGTTTGGATCTTGGCTCCGTCATTCCCTTGGGCAACTCACTTCCCTCTTGACCTCAGATTGCCCATTTGCAAAATGATCAGGTTGGCGAGACAGCCTTTGAGGTCCCTTCCTGCTCCAAATCTATGGTTTTCTCATCCAATGAAGAAGAGCTGGCTGGTCAGGCCCAAGTTACCCCCCCCCCCCA
>NW_020954577.1:51387850-51422850 GCF_900497805.2 Vombatus ursinus | reverse complement strand
CAAACAGCATCTTGACTTGCCCAGGGTCACACGGCTAGTGAGTGTCTGAGTCCAGATTTGAACTCAGGACTTCCTGACTCCAGGCTGGCGCTCTATCCACTGTGCCACTTAACTGCCCTAACATAGGTAAAGTAGTTTGCAAAGCTTAAAGCATTATGGAAATATAGCTATTATCAGGGAGACATGCTTTCACATTTCACTTCTGACATTTATTAGCAGTATGACCTTAGACAAGTCACTTAACCTAAGTCTGTTTCCTCATCTGTCAAAGGAAAGGGTAGGATTAGTTGGCCTCTGGGGGTGGGGGGAGGGAGTCCCAGCCCTAAATCTATGATTCTATGACCAGGGTTCCTAATTGCTTTTGGAGACATCCTAGGTGGGTCCTTCTAATCTCAGAGAACCTGTCAGGGATGGCGTTGTTTTTCATATCTATACCTATACCCTTAGTGGCTTGCATATCATTTTGGGTTTTTTGGTGGTAGTGGTGGTGGTGGTGGTGGTGGTGTGTGTGTGTGTGTGTGTGTGTGTGTGTGTGTGAGAGAGAGAGAGAGAGAGAGAGAGAGAGAGAGAGAGAGAGAGAGAGGGAAAGAGAACCTGAGATTTCAACATCGTGGGGTATTTCCAGTGTAGAAACTCAGCCTGCCATGGTTACAGATAGGTGGCTTTTCTACAACTTACAATTTTTAAGAATGTAAGGCCCTGAGTGAATATAAACATTTTGAGGGCAGGCTTTGTAGCATGTCCCCAGTACCTAGCACATAGTAGGTACTTAATAAATACTTGTTGATTCATTAAGAAATTCAATGATTTACTCAATGTGAGATAGTCAGAACTTGATCCCAGGATTTCCTACCCTCTCTCTGCTATGCCAGGCTGGCTACCTTGTAGGCCTGCTCAATAAATGTTTATTGGATTCATTTATGAGACAATGGCACACCACGTACAGCCTCAGCCAAGAAGGCAGCCCAAATCTGGAATTAAGTCAGTCAACAAGCATTTGCCAAGTGCCCACTATGTGCTGGGCACTGGGCTAAGCCCCGAGGAGACAAAGAAAGGCCAACAGTCCCTTCTCTCCAGGAACCGACTTTCTAATGGGGGAGACAGCATGCAGAGGATGACGTCCATGCAAGGCACATTGGGGTAGTTGGGAGGTGCTAGCAGTGGAAGGGGGGAGGACGGTTTTGAAACTCATACACAAGGGAGGATTGGAGCTGAGTCCTGAAAGAAGCTAGGGAAGCTGGGAGGGAAGGGGAAGAAGGAGAGATGCCGAGCTCAGGGTCACAAAGCTCACACGCCCAAGGAAGCCCCTCAATTCACCCCTCCCCTCGTCTTACACAAATCCTTGCCTGGTAGTGATCTGGTTTCCCAGCTCACAATTAGGAGAAGAAAATTAGAACAGAAAAAGGCAGAACCTTCTAGAGGTTGACATATGGCAGAAGTAGAAACTTTCAGTTCCCCAAAGAGGACAGAAACAAAAAAATGAAAAAAGAAAAAAGAAGCCACAGGATCTTAGAAACACAGATAAATATTTATAGACATATTGACACGGTGCCTCAGTTTCCTTATTTGTAAAATGAGGGATTTGGAATGGAAGACCTCAAAGATTCCTCCCAACTCTAAATCTATGTATGATCTTTTAACTTTAGACAAGTCATTTTTCCTTCTCTGTGCCTCAGTTTCCATATCTGTAAAATAAAGTATTTGGACTAGATGGATGATGAGCTCTTCAGCTCTAAACCTATCCTCATAAATAAAAACTTTTGGTGCTAAAGGGGTAAACATTAGTTATCTGGAAAATCCATTTAAATAGAACATCATATGGCTAGGGAAAGAGTGCTGGGCTTGAAATCCGAGTACCTGGATTCGAACCCTGCCTCTTCCACTTAGTGTCTGTGGGACCTTAGGAAGCCCTCTTACCTCGATGGGCCTCAGTTTCCCCATCTGTAAAACGAGGGGTCTCTGGGGTCCCTTCCATCTCTAGGCCGAGGATTCTGTGATTTCCCACCAAGGTGTTACTGTATTTGCAACTCCACAGATGGGAATAATTTCATATCTAGGACATGATTTAGGTTTATAGAATTCAGGAAGTTCAAAATAGACCAGTGTTGGACAACATCCATGAACGCGTCTGGAAGAATTCTCCAGATGCCGGACCTCTGGAGCTTCGAGGGGGAGGACAAGCGGAAGGCAGGGCTGCTTCCTCCCTCCAAGCGATTCTGAACGGACAATCGCTCTCAGCGAAGGCGCAGCAGCCTTTGGGAATTCCGCCTCCTTCAGCATCTGCATGCTTTGAACTGAGGCAGAGCACTCAGACCACTGAAAACTCCAACTGGGGGAGACTCTGACAGCCCGCATCCCAGTTCTGTGGCTGACCTCTGCTAAGTCATCCCACTCTCTCTTTGGTATCCTGAATTTGGAGTCAAAGGACCTGGGTTCAGATGCTGTACCTGTCTCTTACATCTGGGCCTCAATTTCCTTATCTGTCAAGTGAGAATTCGACTTCTAAGGGCCTTCCAAATCTAGATCAATTATGCATTCAAAAAGAAGTGGTCCAGGAGATCCCATTGGCCCCTTGGTGGGTATTCACCCTGGGGAACATTGCCACGGGTCACATGAGCGTGATTTTATCCACAATACCTCCATCTCAACCGGTGACTGAGCACATTATCTGCGGTGTAGTCTGAGGCCAGCCCCATTCCCAGCTTCCCACAGACTGAGACTTCACTCACAATCTCACAATAACTTTATGAATGCATTTGGGGGGGCAGTTATTTTTAAAGGGTGAGATAAAATGGTCACAACAGTTACATCGAAAGGAAGCTCAGGATGTGTCTAGAAACTCCAGAACAGCAGCTCGGGGTTGGCCACATTGGGCATTTATAGACCGTAGCCTCCCATAAAAATGGGAGACTGAGGATTATCCTGAAGTGACATTTATATGATAAAAACAATCTATAAAAGAAAGTCACATGGCCCACTAGACTTATTTCATGTTGCTAACAATATAATGATGTGCTAAAATGTGAGGGGAAAGATTTTGTCGGTATTTGATGTTTTTATAAGTCACTGCTGTATAAAACTGTCAGAAAGGAAAAAAATTTTCACTCCATATCTTCCCTCCACTCCCTTCTCCAAAAAGCTTTGTGAATTCTCCTTACCTTGTTCCTCCCACTTCAGGCTTCTCATCCCTCCCAAAGAGTTGTCTGGGTCTATCTACCCAGCTGATGGATTTCCTCCTTTGTGTTATAGCTTTCTCTTCCTTCTCAAAGAGCATTTGACATCTTCTAATGTCATCTTCTCATTTCTCTGGTCTTCATTCTATGAAAAGAGAATAGTTTTACAGAATAAATCAAGCAAACAAGCATTTATTAAGTGCCTACTGTACACCAGGCACAATACTAAATGCTAGTGATAGAAAGAAAGGGGAAAAAAAAGCCACCTCAAAATGAAAACTAAACAAAAGTTGCCAGGACTGAAAGGGGCCTTATGAACTTCAAACTTCTATTTTGCAGATGGGGAAACCAAGGCTCCCGAGTTGCCTGAGGTCACACAGATAGTATGAAACAGTCAGGATTGAACAGACCTCTTACATTCAGTGTTGGAAAGAATTTTAGAGGGCTTCCAGTCCAAACTTCTCATTTTACAGATAAGGAAATTGAGGCACAGAGAGGTCAGGTGACTTGTCCAAAGTCTCACAGGCAGCAAGAGGCAAAGCCAGGATTTGAACCCAGGTCCTCCATCTCCAAATCCCATGGCCTTTTCACTGTAGCGATCCCTTCACCAAATCAACAACAACCTCATAGGAAGAAACTTGTTATTAATGGAATCATTGGGAGAATCAGATTTGTGTTTCTCTGACATTCTTGTTTATTTTTCCATTTCCTTCTAGATTTCTGCTGTGCCAGGACAAATTTTGGAAAGCAGTGGGATGTAATGGAAAAAGTCTGGAATCTGGAGTTGTGAGGTCTTGGTTTTGAATGTCACATTTATTATTGTTATTTAGTTGTTTTTCACTCATGTCTGACTCTTTATGACCCCATCTGGGGTTTGCTTGGCAAAGATTCTGGAGTGGTTTGCCATTCCTTCTCCAGTTCATTTTATAAATGAGGAAACTGAGGCAAACAGGGTTAAGTGAATTGCCCAGGGTCATACAGCTAGTGTCTGAGTCCAGATTTGATCCACTGTGCTACCTAGTTGCCTGTCACGTTTATCAGTTGTGATCTATGTCACTGTGGGCAAATAACTTCCTCCATACCCCAGTTTCCTCATCCATAAGGTCCTTTCTACCTCTAAATGTTTCTTCCCTATTCTTCTCTTAATTCTATAGCTACTGGTACTTATTTCTGTAAGTATATATAAATATATATATATATATACACATAGATACATACATATGTACACACATATATGCATGTATATGTATAAATATGCGCATATATGTATACACAAGTGTTATATAGACATATATTTGGTTTATGTGTGTGTGTATACATATGCACACATCTATCTGTCTGTCTATCTATCTATGCATACACACATCCCTGGAAGAGTGATTCCCCAGGTACAGTGAAAGCTGCCTCGGGGGCAAACTCCAGGGAGAATGTTATGGCTTTTGTTTTCATAGTGGGTGTGGGCAGTCGAGTTGTTCAGCCATTTCAATTGTGTGGAAGCTTCGTGACCCCATGGGGAGCCTAAGATAGCAGTAAATGAGAGAGAATGGAAAGAAAGGAAGAGAAATTGAGAGAGTTGTGGGGAGAACCTGGGAGCTGAGTATTATAGTTATTGTTTGTCCTTCATTCTCCAAGAGGACCAATGACATCAGGAGGGAGATGTCTTGACTTGCAAGTGAATCGGATTTAAGTGAGGCAGAGCTGTGCAAAGTCATCAGCCTCACTCTCTCCTCCAGAGTCATCAGAGTCCAGTGGTAAGACAGGTCAGGGATGACTGGAGATGCCCCAATGCAGTGGGAGCCCTTGGTCATTTTAAGCTATGGTCTTTCTCAGGTCTCAGTTTGTCTGAGGCAACACCCATTCAGTGATTTAAGGCTAGGCAAGAATTGAGGTAAAAGACAGTCTACTTTGCCTTCACAAAAGAATCAATTAGGGAGGAGAAGGCGCTCAGCATTCTGGTGGAAAAGAAACAATTGCTATTTACACTCACTCTGAGCCATCAAAACTCGAACAGGGAGCAATCCAATTCACTTGTAAGTCAAAACATCACCCTCCTGACATCAGTGGTACTTTTTGAGAAGAAGGATATGTATTATTAAAAACAGATTAAAGGCTGGGTCTCAATTTTGTGATTAACCCATCTTTGTAATGAGTACATTTAGCTGGAATTTGGTCTCTGTCACATACGCACAAATACATGCACACAGGTGTCTACACGCATCTTTAATATGCTCATGGCGAGGCCTGGACCTTACTTTTAATGAGCTCTTCCATTAATTAAAGGCAGGGATTGATCAAGTGGAAGGGACTCCTGATCGGTATTTCTTGCTACTGAATATATACATGCATAAACACATTTATAGCTAGCTGTATTAATAAATAATAGATAACATTTCTGTGACATTTCAACTCAAGTATTCCTGACTCTAAATTCTCAACCCTATCTACTCACAATCTTACTCTTTCCTTGCTATGATGTTTGTGTACAGAAAGTTTATACCCCCTACCTTATAGAATCTGAGTTAGCATTTCATATGTAGGGACAAAGAAAACACTTCGGCATCTTATGAGTCCTTTGATTTCTCACTTGAGAGAATATACTCCATAAGTGTTAATTAACCTGATTAACCTTTAAAATCAGCCAAGAAAGTCTCCCCTTCATAACCCAAACATAATTTCAAAGATAAAATGTCCGTCTGGGCCTAGATAGCTTCACAGCACCTGGAAACATAGAGAGGATCCTTCAGATCCCTCATGTTAGCTAACCTTGAATGAACCAGGGAATATTCCTTGGAACATACTCTCATTCTGCCCAACCAATGACTGCCCTCAAAGAACCCAGGAAGAAGAAGGAGCAGATAACAATTTTCTTTCAAGTTTAAATCCAGCCTCAAATCCTTACTAGCTGTGTGACCATGGACAAGTCACTTTACCCCCTTTTAGCCTCAATTTGCTCATCTGTAAAATGGGGATACTAATAGCATCTACCCCTCTGGGTTGTTTTGAGGATCAAATGAAATAATAATTGTAAAGTGCTTAGTACAGTGCCTGGCACATAGTTGGTATTATTTATGTGTTAGCTATTAGCTATTTTTCAACCATTTATCTGAACAAGTGATTTCCCTTTAAGTTACTATTGAGCAGAATGTCTGACTACTTCCTTCAAGCTTGGGAGGGCACTACTTCATGTCTCCTCCTCTGTATGGAGAAATTCAAAAGATTATAGATTTAAATATGGAAAGGACCTTAGAGGTCATGGAATCCAAGTGTCTCCCTTTCATTATCTATTTCCTGATCATTCCCAGATGGAGAGTAGTGGGTGGCTGGAAAATCTTCCACTTCCATGAGGGGAGAGGGGGAGGAGAGAGTGAGTGAGAGAGAGAGAGAGAGAGAGGGAGAGAGAGAGAGAGGGAGAGAGAGAGAGAGAATATACCTTTAATGAAGGGGGTAAAAGAGAGGAGAGCCACCCACTTACCTAATCAATCAACCATCAAGTTTATTAAACATCCGCTATGAGCGAGGATCTGTGCTAGGACCCTGGGATACACATACAGTGAATTAAACGATCCCTCCTAACAAGGAGTTTCCACTCCAATGAGGAAGATAACAAACATATGAGTGAGATGGATGCATTCATACCTTGTTTAAGAGGGATTTCAAGTTGCCCCTGGGTCACCACGGCTCCGGGGAAGCTGCTACCACTTCCTGTGGACCATGTGTCCCCTAGGTTGTGTACTTTGGAAGTGGGAGGAATGAACATCCACAGGCATGTTTAGAGTCTGTTCCCAGGGGAGAATTGGGCTTACTGACATGGTGGCCAACAGGGCCAATGCAAGTTTGAGCTCCATTAATAGAGGCAGAGTGTCCCTTACTGGGGAAGGGAGGGTCCCACTGTCATCCGTTCTGTTTCTGCCACATTTGGGCATTGTGTCTAGTTGGGGTGACTTGTCTTAGAGAGGACACTGATTAATTGGAGCATGACCAGAATGGTGAAGGAACTTGGGTTCTTGCCATTTGAGGCTTGGTTGAAGGAACAGGAGAAGTTTAATCTGGGGAAGAAAAGATTCAAGGGGGGCATGATTGCTGTCATCAAACATTTAAAGGGCTGTCAAGTAGAAAAAGGTTTATACACCCCAGGGGGCAGAATTGGAGTCAGGTGAAAGCTGAAAAGAGGCAGATTTCAACTTGGTAGAAGGCAAAACCTTTCTAACAATGAGAATTATTCCCAACCTGAGGCAGTAGAGAGTTCTCTGCGCCCGGGGGTCTTCAAGCCAAGTCTGGACAGTCACTCGCTGGGGGATATTATAGAAGGGATCCCTGCCCAGGGTGGGGGGGGGGGTTGGACTCATTGGCCACTGAGGTCTCGGAGATTCTGCTCTTCTCTGAAAGGATCGAAGGTCAAAGAATACGCTCTAGGCTGGTGATTTGCAGACACTTCTCAGGGTCTATGTTTTTTGCTCCTCAGTTACCAGCTCTAAAGTTTACCAGGATAATAGGGTCTTAGAGGTAGAGCCTGAAGGAACCTCACCAGTCACTGGCTCCATCCTCAGCTTACACGTGTCAAGTCTGAGACCTGGAGAGGAAAGGTGCTTTGACCAAAGCCACACAGCTAATAATGGAAGGGGCCAGGATTTGAACGTGGAACCTCAGACTCTAAATCCAACCTTCTTTCCATTGCACCTTGCTAACATTCCCATTTTTTATGTAAGAATTATTGATATTTTATTGTGGGTCATAGAACAATAGATTTTTTTTTTTACCTGAAAGGGTCATTAGAGGTCCTGGGATCACAGGATCATAGATCCAGGCTTTTGGAGGGTCCTTGGAGGTCACCTCCTAATTTTACAGATGGGGAAACTGAGGCTCAGAGTGGTGAAGGGACCTGCCTGAGGACACACAGGTAGGAAGTGACACCCGGCTCCTCCTCTTGTCTCCAAGTCTTACATGATTTCCATTGTGCCACATCGCCTCTAACCTCCGACTCTTGGGAAACACTCTTCCATTAGACTGACAAAAGCAGTTTCTTTTGAAGAGTATTAACACTTTAAGGTTTGCAAAGTGCTTTACACGTTATCTTATTTGATCCTCACGATAATCTTCAGAAATATTATCCCCAGTTTATAGATGAGAAGACTGAGGAAGACAGAAGTTGAGTGTCTTGGTCAGTGTCACACAGCTAGTAAATGTCTGCATCAGAACTCAAACTCAGGTCATCTTGATTAGTACTCTAGGCATTGTTCAGCTAAGCTAGCTTGCCCACAATAGTCACGAGATAGTGGTCTGTAGGATGGACCATAGGGGACAGAGATTGGAAAGCCCTTTCCAATTCGGATCATAGGATTATAGGGACCTTAGATGTCCTCTGCTTCAGCCCTCTCATTTTACAGATGAGGAAACTGAAGCTTAAAGAGTGTAAGTGACTCACCCATGGTTAGGTAGCAATTAAGTGATGAAGACAGAATTCTAGCCTCTGTCCTTCAACTTCAGTACTGCCCCAAGTGAACACAAAAGAGAAAGGCATAAGCTAAATGTTTTCTTTGAGACCATTTTCTCTCTGAGAACTTCCATAAATCCTGCACCATTTGGGGTCTGGTGGAGGATTGAATTTTCTGACATTCTCCCTCTCCATCTCCCAACTGTTCCATCACAGGATATTCTGAGAATTTTTCTCTCAGCAGGTTATGAACATGAAAGTACGTTACCCCTCTTACAAAATAATGAACAGCTTTGGGCCATAAAACCTTTCAAATGGCTTTCCACAGGAGGGATTTGCATGCTGACTCATCCCTGTGATATTTATAACCTATTGCCAAATGGGCAAGATTTCTAATCGTACCATGGAAATGACATCCACTGCATGGGAACGGGACTCATTTACATTGGGATGATTTCCCCAGATTTATTGCAGATTGCCTTGTTTGTGCATGCCTGGCCTTTAATGGCATTTATAGCAGAAAACAGTAGTTTATGATGGTAGTTCTATGAGAAATGTATTCTCAACTTTCCATATGGAGGGGCCCATAAAATTCAGCTTGGGTCACTGTTGGACTGATCACTGCAGAGTGAGTGAGATCTACTCTATGAAACTGAAAAGGAGTGATAATGGAAATGCCAAAGGAGAGAAGTTTGTTTTATGAGAGGAGTCTTTGCTTTATTCCCTGGACATGAGATTTCATCTTCAGCCTTGGGGTCATTGTACGTGCCCCTCCCTTCTCACTCTGCTCTTGGAATATCTAATTCTATTCAAGGCTGAACTTCTGGTATCATAAGAAAGGACCTGAGAAGACATCTTGCTGAACCCCCTCTTTTATAGATGACAAAACTGAGATCCAGGAAAGTTGCCTAAGGTCATGCAGGTAGCAAACATCAAAGGTGGGATTTGAACCCAGGTTCTTTGACTCTGAAGTCAGTGCTCTTTCTAACCTCATACCACTCTCCTTCCCTGTTCTTAGGGTTGTCCTCCTACCAATTACTTTGTCTATGTTCTGTGTAGACATCTCTACACATGCTATTTTTCCCTCAATAGAATGTAAGCTCTTTGAGGGTAGAGACTATTTTCATTTCTGGCTTTTTCTCTTCACTAACTAGGACAGTACACAGGTATTAACAAATGCTTTTAAAATTGAATTAACTGGGGCTTAGTTGTCGGCAGAATTTTTAGCTTTTGTTTCAAAGGCGCATAGACTTAAACATCCATAATTTAGAGTCTAAGATGGTTGACTGAGACTCAGAGATGTTATGTAACTTGTCCTTGGTCACAAAGCCAGCACGGGGCAGAGGCAGGGTTTGAGACCAGGTTTTACTGTTTCTCAAACCTCAGTTATCATTACAGGGTTAAGTCGTATTCCTAAGACTGAGACTGAGAGAAGTTCTGACTTGCATCGGTTCCTTGTACTGGTAAAATCACAATGAAAAAAACGTCAGGAAATGTGACAGTCTCTGAAGAGTTAAAGATGAATAGCACTCAGAGGGCCCTGGAGAGGGGTGGTGGGTAAGAAGCAGGCTAAAGTGCATTAAAAATAAGGATCCACAATGAAGAATCAGAATCATATGATCATACAATAATAGGTTTCAAGCTAGAAGGGACCTCTCTTAACTTTACAGAGAAGGAAACTAAGTCATAGGGAGCATGCCCACGGCCACAAATAGTGTAGACCTCTGAGGTAGGATTTGAGCACACCTCTAGAGTTAGCCTTCTAGAGTGTAAGCAGAGGAATGAAGGATCTAAAAAGAAGATGGGCAGATCCAGAGATGAGAGCCAAGGATAACCAGCTGCTGAGGCATAAGCTTTTTTTTTTTTTAACTTTCTCTAAATCTCCAGTGCTTAGCACAGAACCTGGTAAGGTTTTAAAAATGTTTGTGGGCTAACCAATGGACAGCCTTTGTTGTACATTGGTAATTTAATGATGTTGAGAGAAGGATCCCAACACATTAGGTAGGTCTGTGTTGAACCTATGGGAGGGCATGGAGTGGAATTACGTGGCCTAGGATGGCATGGATGGGTGACAATCAGCATAATTGTAGGGAATACTCACATTGTGGAGATCAGAGGGCCTCAGACCTCCTATGTGCTTCATACATGTTTTTATAGAGTGGCTTTGCCTACCTCTTCCTCTCCCAAATTAAGGACTTGATGACCTGAGCCAAGGTCTGGTGGTGACCCTCTGAACTTCAGGCTGGTTCTCAGATGGTAGTTACAGAACCCGTTGTTAGGCCCTTTCCGACTTTGTATGATGTAAGAGATCTAGTCCTATGCTGGCTTAAAACCACCGGCATACCACCATGAGGATGCAGGCCACACCTCTCTTTTTTTTAATTCAATATTTTTAATGAACAAAATCTATTTTCTCTTCTTCCAACCTCCCCAACTCCATTGGAATTAATAAGACAAAACCCTTGTAATAAATATGCTTACACACACACATATACATGTATACAGAGAGAGTTAATCAGAACAAATTCCTTCATTAGCCATATCTAAAAAATATTCATCTCATTCTGTATTTTGAGTCCCTCACCTGTCTGCCAAGTGGGGGGAAGCATGTTTTGTCATGGGTCGTCCAGAACTGCAATGGGTCATTCAGATGATCAGAGTTCCTAACTCTTTTGAAATTGTTTGATCTGATAATGCTTTTGTTACTGTATGGATTGCTCTCTTGTTTCTGCCCACCACACTCTGCACTGGGTCACACAAAACTTCCCAGGTTTCTCTGAAACCTTTCCCTTCATGATTTCTCACAGCACAATAGCGCTCCTTCGCTTTTATTCACATAATTTGTTCAAGCTTTGGTCCAACCATTCCCCAGTTGATAAGCACTTTCCTCATTTTCCAATTTCTTTGCTAC
Organism: Vombatus ursinus; assembly: GCF_900497805.2. NCBI lineage: Eukaryota > Metazoa > Chordata > Mammalia > Diprotodontia > Vombatidae > Vombatus > Vombatus ursinus. The sequence continues at coordinate 51,411,335 of NW_020954577.1, read as the reverse complement.
CACAAAAAGAACCATTATAAATATGTTTGCACATCTAGGGCCCTTTCCTCTTTTTTCGATTACTTGTAGTTATATCGATTTCTCAGAGAGTATACACAATTTAGTAGCTTTGGGGGCACAGTTCCGAATTTCTTTCCAGAATGGATGGACAAATCCACAGCTCTGCCAACAGTGCATTGATGTGCCCATTTCCCCATAGCCCCTTAACATTTGTCATTTTACTTTTTTGTCAGTTTTGCCCATCTAATGGGTGTGATCTGGAACCTCAGAGTTGCTTTAATTTGCATTTCTCTAATTATTAGTTATTTGGAGTTTTTTTTCTCTTTCAAATGGCTATCAATAGCTTGAACTCTTCCTTAGAAAACTGCTTTCTCACATTCTCTTTTGACCATTTATCAGTTGGGGAATGGTTTTTATTCTTATAAAGTTGAACCCATTTCTTACATATTGGAAATGAGACCCTGGTCAGAGAGATTTTCTGCAAAGATTTCCGCTCCCCTCAGTCATCTATCTACCCTCTAATATTAGCTGCATTGCTTTTGTTTGTGCAAATACTTTTTAATTTTGTGTAATCAAAATTGTCCAATTTACCTTCTGTGATTTCTTTGTATCCCTTGTTTGGTCATGAACTATCTCCTATAGATCTGAAAGGTAATTTCTTTTTTTTTCATCTTCTAATTGGTTTATGGAATCGTGTCTGATGTCTGAGACACACCTCTGCATCTTGATCTATGGTATGAGATGTTAGTCTATGTTCAGTTTCTTCCAGACTGCTTTGCAATTTTCCCAGCAGTTTGTGTTAAATAATGAGTTTTTACCCCAGTAGCCGGGATCTTTGGGTTTTTTCCACATACAAAGCTATTGTGTTCATTTACTTCTATAATTCACGTGCCTATTCTGTCCCACTGATTGCCACCCTATTCCTTAACCAGTACCAATTATTTTGATGATTTCTGTTTTGTAGTATTATTTAAGATTTGGTCCTGCTAGATACTCTTCCTTTTCTCTGTCTCTCTGTCTCTCTCTCTCTTTCTCTCTTGAGATTCTTGACCTCTTGTTCCTTCAGGTAAATTTCACTATTTTTTTTCTGCCTCTATAAAGTACTTTGGCATACTCTGATAGTTTGACTGGTATGAAAATGAATAAATAAATTAATTTAGATATTTTAAAAATTATATCAGCTTAGTCCACCCATAAGCAATTAATATTTCTGTAATTATTTAAGTCTGTGTTTATTTATGCAAAGAGTACTTTGTAGCTGGAGTCATCCAGTTTCTGGGTGTATCTCGGCAGGTGCCCCACCTCTTCTTGAGGGAATTATGCCAATACATCTCAGATCTGTAATTTAGTGGGTGGAGTATCATGCAGGTTCATGCCACCTGTGACTTAGACAGTTGCCTGAAGCTTAGACAGGTTAAGTGATTTGCCTGTGGTCACAGGGCTAGTTAGTAAACATCAGAGGTAATAAGTATGCCAAGTCTTTTATTCCAAGTCTATAACTAGAATTCTATTGACTAAGCCATGTAACTTCTTGAGGGAATTGAAAGTTTAGACAAATAACAAGAGTGACGTTCTTTATGATGAGTTTCTGCGGCTCTAGGCTACCATTTCACAAAGTGTGAAAAATACTGAATTAAAAAAAAACCCAACTCCCCAAATGAGTCCATTCTGTGCCTCAAATTAGATCCATGTACTTGCAGAAGGCAACTAATCCAAATGGAGATGGGAAGACAGCTGGGAGACAATGAAACAAGACGAGGTGGGGGACAAGAGAAAGCAGATCACTGTGTGCAAACCATGATGACAGATTGCACACCAAGGCAGAAAGAAGTCTGGCGGGGATCCGGAATACTCTCATTTTCTATTCGTACTGAAATAGTTGGAACTAAAGAAACCCAAGCCTTTGTGCCTGTTCCTGACGTGATAACAGCATCTACTGAAAAATGCCAGTGGTGTCCTAGAAACTAAACTTGGGGTGTGTGTGTGGGGGTTGAGAAATGGGATCTGGGAGCTGTCTACCTGGAGAGGAAAGCAATGAGAGTCAATTACAGTCTGTTTCACATAGTTCCTTTAGTAGGTGACTTTTTCTCAGACACGTGCTTCCTCAAACCCCTCTGTTAAGAGATGGACAGGGGCCACGATGCAGTTACTGTTCTCATCTTAGTTCTCTCAATATGTCCTTTACTGGGACAGGCATCCTGGGCACTGACTGGGTCCAAGCAGTTCTGTGGGGATGCTGTGAAAAAACTAAGTGCCTTTTGCTCTCTAGGTTGGGGTTTGCAAGGCTAGCACTTAGGAGGCTGCGTCCTCCCTGTATTAGTATAATCAGAAGCAGAACAGCTGAACTGTGAGGACAGGGAGGCAGCAGCAGCTGCTGCCAACAGCCCTACCAGGGGCACCAGCCTCTCCTGTACTCCCCATGCAGTTTCCAAAAAAAAGAAGAGCCCCCGTATCTGCTGAGTGCCCCATAACTGGCCCTTCTAGTCCTGCTGATGGAGCTGGGGTTATTGGAAGAAGGGAGAGCTAGAGAAGCAGGTGGGACCTCTTCGAGGGAGAGTAATGCAGTTCAAGGGATTTCAGATCATCCTGGTCACCTTCCTTGTGTACCTAGATTTGGTTCTCCCTTAGGGGTGTGTGTGTGTGTGTGTGTGTGTGTGTGTGTGTGTGTGTGTGAAATTACTGTGCATTACTTCCTTCCCTTCCTTACTTCTTCAACAGAATATAGATAAGCAGAGGCATTAACTAGTATTAGCACCAACATAGTATTTAAATTATACTGTATAAATTCAAAGAAGCTTTTCAATAATTCAAGCACCTAGGTTAAGTTAGATAGCTGACTGATTCTTTCACTGTTCTCAATCTCTGGTTTGTGTTATGCATGGTTTTGGGTTTTTTTCCCTCAGGCCTGAGTAAATACTACTTGGACACAGCTGTTTCCCAGGCAGGAAGTGCCAGCAATGACTTGGACTGTCCACAGCTGTAGATCATTCAGAGGGGCCGAAGGGTGAGACCAGCATCACATGCTTGGGCTTAAGAGGATGCAGTCACACATACCTTGCTGAGCATAACAAATCATGGACCAAGGCCTTGGCTCAAGTTTGGATCTCATCGGAGCCCCATTTCTTGGAACTCAAGCTTGGACTATACTTTCTGCCTGACCCAGGCTTTCATTGTCCCATCGGTGTCAACTGGGATATCCTTCTAGCTCAGGTGCCCAATTTGTCCTATACTTTGTGCAAACTACATCTCTACTTGGCTTGTTTCCTCCTTTGGCCTCCTCTAGAGTGCTATCCTCTTTCTTGTCCTGACTGGCCCAGTTATACTCTGTATCTATCTATCTGTCTGTCTATCTATCTATCTATCTATCTATCTATCTATCTATCTATCTATCTATCTATCTGTATATGTATAGAGTGCCCCCCAGGGCCTCCACTAGCCCATAGCCACTGGTCAGCCTTGTTCCTGTACCCTTCTATAGACAGGGCAGGAAGAACAGGACCTTTACCTTTACCTTTGAGGTAAAGCTTTCTTGGGTGTGCTTGGCTCCAAAAGTACTTGGGGCTTCGGAGCAGATACAGAAGGTACCATAAAGCCTTAATGGCATTTTTTATCCTATTATTTGTCACAGTTGCAAACAGTCTAGTCATTCCATTTAGAATAATAGTTAATGAGAACGGCCTCAGTTGTCCTTGATTCATGCTCTTCATTTCATCTCCAAGTTGAAAGAGAAAGAAATCGACATAGAATGACAGGCCCATGAGGAGCCCACAGATGCCCTGAGTGGTTCACCACTGGTTTCCGGCCAAGTGCCTTCTACGTAAGGCATTCAAGGCTACTTCTCACTGTGCAATGATCGCTGATGAAGTTGGTTTGGGTAAGCCCTGAGCTCTCACCTACAAAATTGAATATCAGCTCTTGGAGGGCTTACATCCTTAAAAGGGCTTGCAGGCAGAAATCCAAGCTGGATGAGAACATAACTTTGAAGACATGTTGGCTGAGAACACAGGGCTTTTAGTAGGGGTATTGAAGTGGTTTCTTCATGGAGAGAAATCACCTTTGATTTGGTGCTTATCTGCATTGTGGATTGGATTCTGTGATTCTGTATATTATTACATATGTCCTTGTTGTTTCCTCCATTAGGATGTAATAGCTCATTGGGATTGTTCTGTTTCCTTAGTGCCTGGCACCATGCCTGGCACAAGGAAGGCACTCAATAAATGCTTGTTGATTGATTGATTGAGTTGTGAACTGTGTCTTCATATCATGATACAAGATGGGCCCCTCAAGTAATGAGATTGGCCTTCTTGGGTCGGTGGAGGGGCAAGGGGGGACCTAGCTGATTAATTAGCTCCAAAGGTAGGTAATTGCCAAGGACGACGATCCAAGCATGCTTTGGGCGATGGCTACACTGTGGGAATGAGTGTGTGGCCTCCGGGTGACCACTTTGAGAACAACCCTAATTTGGATCATAATTCTAGAATGGGAGAGGCCTCCGAAGTCCTATAATCCAACCTCCTTATTTGACTGATAAGGAAACAGAGACTTAGACAGGTGAAGTGATTTGCCCAAGGCCACACAGGTAGCGAGTGTTGGAGGCAGGATTTGTACCCAGGTCCTCAGGATCGAGGAGCAGTGTTCCTTCAGTGCAAAGAGCTGGTCATGAGTTAATAGGATCATGAATTTAGAGAAGTGCCCCAGTCCTTTTGACACTCAGTTCAGGGATCCCACCACTTCAATTCAAGAAACATGAAGGTCCATCTACCCCAAATCTAATTCTATATGCTCACAAAATCATTGATTTAGACCTGGGAAGGATTTTACAGAGCATTAAGTCCAACTCCTTTATTTTACAGATAAAGTTAAAGTGAATTGCCCAAGGTCACACAGGTAGTCAATGGCAAAGGTGAAATTTGAACCCAGGTCTTCCGACTTCAAACCTAGCACATCCTCCATTGTACCACATGGCCTCTGAATTAAATTTAGTTCAACAGTCCCCCAAAAGCATCTGCTCCATTCCAGGCACTCCATGGACCATGCAATAACAAAAATGAAATAATTCCTTCCAGGTGTGTGTGAGCAGTGACATCTTGGAAATCAGTAAACATTACAAAAAGGGTTTCATTTATTGTTTGTTGATTGTGTAGACTTAAGAAAGTGACTGAGGGGATGTTAATAATGAAGCTTAAACCTAAAAGTGTGTCCAGGGTACATGTTTCTCCCCTAGAGAGTTAGTTGTTAAACATTTACAGGCACACCCCTACTTTCTCCCCTTAAAAAATTTAAGTTTAATTGGTCAGATTCAACATGCACATAGATAAGGAAATAAACTAGTGTACTTGCTAAATTAAAAAAAAAAATTGTGTCTACTATGTGCCAGGTGTCTTGCCAACATGATCTCATTTGGCTCTTACAATGCTGGGAGGCAGGTGCTGTCACTGACCCCGTTTATACCCACCCCAACATGCGACTTATTCAGGTATCTGTGACCCATCGCTATGGTGATCAGACACACACACACACACACACACACACACACACACACACACACAGAGTTAATACATGAATTAAAATGGGCGTTATCCTCCTTCATCTGGTTTCATTCTGGCATAAAAAAGAAATAGAAATTGGCACGTCGTGCATGATTGACATCGCCCTCCAGGATCGTTCAGAGTTTTTGTGAAAGCATCTCTGGAGACACCCGAGGATGGGGCGGAGGGAAGGATGACAATGTCCATGCACAGCTGCTTTGCAGAAAGGGGGTCGATGATGGAGACAAGACACATTTTTGCAGAAAGATGCAAGGGTAGGCTCTTCTTTCCCATCCTCCCAAGGTGCATCTCCCCCTCTTGTTGGGGACCCCTATGCCAGCAGGCTGGAGTCGCTCGCATTCTCCTAGACCTGGAGTCATCCCAGGCTGTGCTCTGGCCATCTTCTGAAAGCAGGCCTGTCATCCCCTCCTGACTTTGTCCACCCCTCGTTCCCAGGCCACAGCTGGCCATGATGGATGGGAAGTCCTCAAGGCCTTCATTCAAAAGAGCAACCCATACTCAGGGTCTTCATTGGACTCTTGTCACACTCCATTCCCTCTGTTCTCTCCCCAGGGTTCACAAAGCTTCCTCCTCCTTCATGGTTTCTAGACAGTGACCAGGGGAAAATGCTCTGTCCAACAGTTTGCTTTCAGGAAAAGGTAAGCTCAGTGAAGGCAAGGGTAGAGTCTTTTGTTATTTTTATGTCTGCAGTGTCTAGCACACTGACTGGCCCATAGTAGACACAAATTGTTATTGAGGGAAGGAAGGAAAGAAGGAAGGGAGAGAGGGAGAGAGAGAAGAAGAAATGAAAAGAGGGAGGGAGGGAGGGAGGAAGGAAGGAAGGAGGAAAGAAATAAGCATTTTCTAAGCCCTTCCTGTATGCCAGGTCCTGTACCAGGGACTGGGGAGAAAAATATAAGGACAAAGAAAGACAGATCCTGCCCTCAAGAAGCTTCCATTTGAATGGGGGAAAACCCCACACAAAAAGGAGCTGAAAACTTGGAAGGGGGTGGGATGTGAAATGAATATCCCTAGGATGGCGCCATGACTTTGAAGTCCAGAAAGCCCTGAACAAAACCAGGAGGGGACAGAAGGCCGGTGGGCCTGGGCCCCTTCACAAAATGGAAGCTTCAAGAGGAATGCGCCCGTGGGAGAAGAGACTAGGGCCTCAAGGAGGGAGATTGCAGGGTGAGCAGGCCACCTTTGTGGCTCGTTATTGCTGCCCTGTGAATGGATCCCTCATATTTAAACAGAACACCCATCTTGGCAGGTGCATCAATGTGGCGACATGTTGGTGGCAGGTGAACCACAGGAAGCCTTGAAGCTTAGCCAAAATCTCTACTTGGCTTCTCATTCTCCAATTCAATCCCACAAACATTCATTAAGCACCTACTGTGTGCCAGGCCCAGCAAAGGCAAAAGTGAAAAATGGTCCTTGCCCACAGGGAGCTTTCATTCTGCTGGGAGGTGTGGGGTGAGTGGAACTATAGCGTGCACACAGATAAGTAGATACAAAGTAATTTTAAGAGGAAGAAAGTGCCAACACCAGGAGGGGTGATTTACTGATGAAGGAAATGGCCTCCAAACTGAGTTTTGAAAGAAGAAAGGTGAGGATTCCCATAGGCAGAGGAGAGAAGGAAGAGCATTCCCAGCACAAGGGAGGCAGGAGATGAAACATTGAACTAGCAGACCTGTCTGACTCCAATAGAGAGTCCGTGAAGGGTATTAATACAATAATAATAATAGCTAATAGTGCTTTATGGTTTGCAAAGAGATACACACGTATACACATACATTATACACATACATATATGTGTGTATGTATAGGTATACATACATACATAAATATATATAATTTATTTGATATAAAATATGATTGGAAAGGTAGATTGAGGCAAAACCGTGGAAGGCTTTAAATGCCTGCCTGAAAAGTTTATATTTGATCCAAGAGGCAACAGAGAACCACCGAAGATATCTGAGTAGGGAAATGGCGTCTCCTGACACTATCAATATCCCGTAAGTCATTATTATCTTTAGCACTGAGGAATTAGCTACTCGGAAGTGGAAAGAATGATGGTTTGTGAATCTGAGGACCCGAGTTCAAATTCCACCTCTATCACCTAATGCCTATGCAACCTTAGGTAGGTGTCTTAACCTCTCTGAGCCCCCATCACCTCCTCTACAAAAGGGAAGGTTGGGCTAGGTCATGTCTACAGTCCTCACTTTAGGGTCTGTAGTTTTATAAGTAGTTAGTCTTTCGCTAGCTTCTGGTTTGGTGTGTTCTCTTGAAGACAGAATCCAGCTCCTTTTTTCAGGAGAAGCGCCCACTCACTCTCAATAAGTCAGGATTAATGCTCCCCTTGTCCCCCCACCCCACCCCAGCCAGGGGACTCATCTCAGTGCTCAAGCTCCCTCTCTGACTTGGACCTCCTCTTAGCCCCTCTCCTTAATGACTTCAATCTTTCATCTTCAATGTGCCCTTTCTCTTTGGTTCAGTCCTTCCAGTCTCCTCATTGGGAATCAAGAGGTTAGTGATGCCATGAACTTGAGAGTTTTCATTACGAGGCTCTGGGATGTTGGAAGCAGAGATTAAATCCTTCATCTTCTGTGATTCATGCATATGGATACAGCTAGTCAGTCAAGCTGGAAAGAGATGTGCTGGAAGGAATGTTTACTAAATGTGAAGAGTCTTCAGGAAAAAACCAAACAAACAAACAAAAAACATCTGTGCCAAGCAATCAGGAAGCATGCATTCAATACCTACTATGTGTCAGGTACTGTCCCAAGTGTGCTGGGTGACCCATCATTGGGACGAGATGTATTTCCTTCAGAAGGTAAGCCCTCCCTTCCAAAAGGCTGAATAAAGCCAAGGTTATTTAACCTTTTGATGACAGAGAATCCAGGCTCACAGTTTGAGCTATCCCGAGTAGAATGGGCAGATGGTGCAGTGGATAGAGTGGACCTAGAGTCAAGAAGACTCATCTTTCCAAGTTCAAATCTGACCTCAGACACTTAATAGATGTGTGATCCTGCGCAAGTCACTTAGCTCTGTTTGCCTCAGTTCCCTGATCTGTAAAATGAACTAGAGAAGGAAATGGCAAACCACTCCAGTACCTTTGCCAAGAAAACCCCAAATGGGACCACAAGAGTCAGATAAGACTGAAAAATGACTGAACAAAAAAGGAGAATGGGCTACTTTGAAATGTGAGGCAGTAAATTAAAACAATTCTGAGATATCACCTCACACCTATCAGATTGGCTAACATGACAAAACAGGAAAATGATAAATGTTGGAGATGTGGGAAAATTGGAACACTAATGCATTGTTGGTGGAGTTGTGAACTGATCCAACCATTCTGGAGAGCAATTTGGAACTATGCCCAAAGGGATATAAAACTGTGCATACCCTTTGATCCAGCAATACCATGACTAGGTCTGTATCCCAAAAAGACCATAAAAAAGGGAAAAGGACTCGCATGTACAAAAATGTTTATAGCCGCTCTTTTTGTGATGGCCAAGAATTGGAAATTGAGGGGATGGCCATCAATTGGGGAATGCCTGAACAAGTTGTGATGTATGAATGTAATGGAATACTATTGTGCTAGAAGAAATGATGAGCAGGCAGACTTCAGAAAAACCTTGAAAAACTTACATGAACTGATGCTAAGTAAAATGAGTAGAACCGGGAGAACATTGTACAAAGTAACAGCCACATTGTGCAAAGGCTAACTTTGATAGACTTGGCTCTTCTTAGTGACGTAAGGATCTAAGACAACTCCAAAAGACTCATGATGAAAATGCTATCCACATCCAGAGAAAGAACTATGGAGTCTGAATACAGATGGAAGCATATGATTTTCATTTTTTTTGTTTTTTGGGGATTTTTCCCTTTTGTTCTGACTCTTCTTTTACAACACGACTAATGTGGAAATATGTTTAACATAATTGTACATGTACGACCTATATTAGATTGTTTGCTGTCTTAGGGAGGGGGGAGAGAGAAAAATTTGGAACTCCAAATCTTACGAAAATGAATATTGAAAACTAAACAAAAAAGAAAAGAAAACAAGGGTGAGGTGGTGAGGTTCCCCCTCCCTAGAGGTGTTCAAGCCAAGGTGGATGGCCACCGTGGGGGATGTGGCACAGGGGGCTCTGGCCACTTGGCTTTGGACCAACGAGCACTGAGCCCCCTCCCTACTCTAGCCTCTGTCCATTCCGGGGCCTCAGGCTTCCTTTTGTGGGAAAGCTTTGCTGATGACCTCATTCTCTCTCCTCATATTATCTTGTATTTGTTTATTGCTCTGTTTTATTCCCCCAAGAAAATATAAAATGTTGAGGGCAGGGACTGGTTTGTTATTGTTGTCGTTGGTTCTGTTTTATTTTGCATCTGTCACTACAGAACCCTGCCTGATGCCTGGCGCAGTTATCACAGTACACAGGTCTAAAGGGCCTTAGGAGCTTACATTCCAGACTCCTCATTTTGCACATGAGAAAACAGAGGCCCAGGCCGGTTAAATGACTTACCAGAGGCAGTGGTCATCAGAGAGAGGAATGCTCCCATCATGGGGTCATAAATCCAGGGCTGGGAAGGACCTCAAAGGTCATCTGGTCCAACACTCTCATTTTATATGTGAGAAAACTGAGGCCCGTAGACTTGGGCAGGTAGTGAGTGTCTGGCCAGAGGATTCAAGCCCGGCCCTCTTCACTCCACAGGCAGTGTTCTTGAGGTCAATGCTTATTGAACGAAGGAACGATAGAGTTCAATGGACGCACGATCCCATGGATGTGGGCACTCAGCCTTTGTGACTTGCCTGCCTCTGGCCAGCGTAGTGGAGGCATTCTTCTGGGGCTCTTGCCTTTCTGGGGGCACTGCTGCCTCGCTGCCACCATCCCTTCCAGGTGCCCTGGTGATCAAAGCCAAGAGGAGCAGAGCACGTTTAGATAAGGGACATTCTCTGGCTCTAGATCTGGAATACTCGCACTGATTGTGGTTTGGATAAATTTTCATCATGTCGAGACCCTGCTTCTCACAAGTCTTCAAGATAGACAGGTGCTCATAACCCTGCAATGGCTCCCATTGCCTATTGCTTCGAGTCCCCATTACTTGACTCGCTTTGAAGGCCTTCCAACCTCATCTCCTGTGGCTCTCCTCTTACTCACCAGTGAAGCAGAGCTCCTTGCTTTTCCTTGTGTGGATCTTGTGATTTCCTGCCTCCTTTGGTGGGGTTGGTCACGCTGTTCTCTAGCCCTAAATGGAGCCCTCTACCCTCCGCCTTCCTTGGGGAAGGCTATGAGGAGCAACAAACCTTCTCCGTCCTTTAAGGTCCTGTTCGACGATGCCTGTGTTGTTTTCTTTCACACCATGGCGGCCGTTATGTAAGTTGTTGTTTGGTTCTGCCCACTTCACTCTGCATCAGTTCATATAATTCTTCCCAACTTTCTCCAAATTTCTCTCTTGTTATTTTGTATGGTTCCATAATATACCGTTATACCCATACGCCGTTTGTGTAATTATTCCCTAATCAATAAACATACACTTTGTTCCTAGTCTCCTTGTTACCCCAAAAGTGCTAGTACAAATATTTTGATCTACATGGAATGAGGGTGTCTTATTTCCCCCCAGATTATAAAGTTCATTCATTCATTCATTCATTCATTCAGCAAGCATTTATTCAGTGCCTATTCATGGGTAAAGCGCTGCACCAGGTGATAGGGATACAGAGACACCCTGAAACATCCCCTGCCCTCAAGAAGCATACATTCCCTTCTCTTGGGAGGGAATAACTTTCACATATAAAAGCATAACATTTATGTAAAGTAAATACAAATTAACTGCGGAGCCACTGAGCAGCCAGGAAAGGCCCTGTGTAGGCAACAGCACTTGACCAGAGTTTGGAAGGAAGCTAGAATCAGGGAGCATGTCTTACATGTCTTTGAATCTCCTCCAGTACCTAGTGCAGAGCCTTGTACATAGTAGGTGCTCAACAAATACTTGAACTTAACAGGGCTGAACTGAAGTTCCAACCCAGGCTAAGCAGTGTTGGACTGTACATTCCTCCCATTTAGTTAAAGTCAGAGAATGTTGGAGCTGGAAGGAGTCTCAGAGATCATCTAAACCAGTATCTTCATTTTACACACAAGGAAACCGAGATCCAAAGTGGGCAAACTACTTGGCCAAGACTAGCCGTTGATTTCAGAATCAATGTTGGCAGCTTGTAAGGGACTCAGAGGTCATCCAGTCTAACCCTCCTCATCTTACTGATGAGCCTGGGGATGGGAAATGGCTTGCCCCAGGTCACGCATAGTAAGTGGCAGATGTAGGGATCCTGGGCTCTTTCTATTATAAGACAAGGTATCCCTTAGAGATGTCCTGTGCTTGCCTACCTTCTGAGTCAGTTTTTTTCTTTTCTGTCATCCTTCACAGGCACTGAGTAACAACTCAGAGTGGGTGAGATACCTGTGAAATGGGGTGACAGCTCTGAACACTGAGGTCCTGGGAGGTCAGGAGGTCAGGGCTCTAGACTGAGAGGTAGCTGGCCATTGCTGCTCCCATCCTCAGCAAGGACCCATTACCCTGTATCACTGGACTTCGCTTATGCTCCCTCAGAGCAGGACCCTGCTGCCCCTGTAGCTCAGAGCACCTCGGACCTGGAGCTCTCATGAGTTAAAGGCTATAGCTGTTCCTGTTGTGTTCCCCCACCCCCATTTCTGCCCACATTGTGTCTCTACTCCCTAAGCCTCAGTGCCCATTGGCTCTAATTGGCAAAGCTTGGTGTCACGTGCTTAATAGAGTTTTAAATTATTTTGATTAAAATGTCAAGGGATGACAATTTAAAATTAATCAAAACTGCCACCCCAGCATTGCACCATTAGTTACCCAGCCAGTTTGAGAGGATGATACCAAAAAGATTCAAAGAGGGGAATATAGAGATGTAGCAAGATCCCCCTAGGATAGAACCTGTTCTGGGTGGGTGGGGAATCTGGATGGTCATGGTCACCCTCTTCCTAATAATAATAATAATAATAATAATAATAATAATAACAATAATAATAATTTATCACTTAGATAATGACCACCTCCCTATACTGGAAAGAGTACTGGATTTGGAATCAGTTCAAATTCTGCATCTGCCACACACTAGTTGTATGACCCTGGGTAAGTCACCTGGTGTCTCTGGGTCTCAGGCTGCTCATCTAAAAAATGGGAGGGTGAGATGAGATCCTCTTTAGGGTTCCTCCTAGCTTTAAAACTTGAAGGCCTGTCACACACACAGAGTAGGAAGAAAAGAGATTCCACCTTTGTTCTTAGCCTTGACCATTCTCCAAAGTGTCTCCTATATGAATCCCTGCCCTCTTGGGCTGAAACTCCTGGTGATATCGCATGTTTTTCTAGATACACAGTGTCTTTTCCCTGGTCTTGGTCAGTCTGTCCCAGCTTCAGGGAGCTGGGTCACAGGGACCCCTGTCCTCCCTGTGCAGCAGAGACAGAACCCACGTAGTGCGTCCTCATCCCCTGGCTGTAGTCACTTCCTGGAGCTTCCCTTTGCAGTGCAGAATCTGCTGTCACTCACTGTGGGGTGGCTTAATCTTCTGCAGCTTAGAAAGAGTTAACTTCTGCCTTTCTTAATGAATTTTTTGTTCATTTTTATTTTGGGGTCCAGATCTGTGATTTCATCAGCTCAGGGAAACTGCAGTGTGCCCTCCACCTCAAATCCTCATCGTTCTTGTCTGTGTCTCTACTGCCTTGCACAGTGCCTGGTTAGTAAATAGTTAGAGCTTAATCAATACTTGTTGAATAATTGATTGATTGATTGATTTGGGCAGAATGGAACATGTGGGTTCTTTGGCTGCCACTAGGATGCAGTGAGTCACTGGAGAAGGGCAAAGAGTCCCTGGGTGGGGGAGGGAGGAATGAGGGGAGAACCACTGGAGAGAGCAGACCCCTGTCCTCCTTCCCATTCCTCCAGGCCTTCTTTACTGCCCCTAATAAACTGAACCAACTGCAAGGTGATGAGGGAGGAGAAAGGATGTGCACAGGCTGTTCCCAAACCTTCTCCCCACCACTAACCATCCCTGCCCAACCTCTCTTCCCATTCCCCCTCCCAGCCCCTCAAAAAGGATAGTGCAGAGAATGGGGGTGGGAACAGTTGAAGTTCAAATGTATTTTAAAAGCGACTTAAGCCAAATCCAGGCATTAATTATAACCCCCTCCCCTTGTGTCCCATCCTCCACCCCTCCCCAATTTCTTTGTATTTACTTTGTTTTTGTTTAAATGTGAAACTTCGTCTGTGCCCTAGTAACTCCTGGAAGATTGGGAATCTTCTGTTTTGGACTGGATCATAGCAGACCTTTAATAAATGTTGTTGAATTGAATTGAATTGAAGGAGATGATTGTTTCTCCTATCATCACTCTTAGCTGTTCACTTGTTTGGCATTGATTTGGGGGGTTCAAGGGAAAGGAATTCATTGCTCTCTCTCTCCCCATCCTCAATCCTTTCATTATGTTTCTCAGTGTACCAGCTGTATACTCTAGGAGAGAGGGTGGTTTGAAGACAGGATGGTTTTGTTTTATATTGGTATCCCCAGTGCCAGGCCCTGTGCCTGGCATGTGGCAGATGCCTAATATTTACTTATTAAATTGAATTAAATAAATATTAATAATAATAATAAATAACAAATAAATAAAATTGAATAAAGGGAAATGCCTATTTTTTTCTGGAAGAGGGGGCAATTTATCATGCACAGAAAATAAGAAAACCTAAGAAATATGTCATGTAAGAAAACAAATGTAGTAATAATAGTAATAATAACAATAACAATAATAATAACTAGCATTTCCATAGCTGCTTAGCAAAATACATCACATGTTAACTCATTTTATCCTCAACAGCAATCCTGTGAAGTAGGTGCTATTACTACTCTCACCCCATTTTACACATGAGGAAACTGAGTCTGAAAGAAGGTAAGTGATTTGCAGTCACCGAGCTGGTAAGATCCCACTCCACATCCAGCACTCTATCCTCTGATGTTGGGAGCTGTCCCTAAGCGGAGAGGCCACCTCTCGATGCAAGCCTTTGACCAAAGGATGGATGACCACTTGTTAAGCCACAGTCTTTCAGGTATGGGCCGAACGAGAGATCTATGGGCCACTGAAATCCTCTCCTGACCTGAGCTGATGTGATTCTGGTGTCTCCCTGTTTGGTAGCCAAGGGAACAGAGACACATTCTCCATCGCTTTGCTATGGTAACCAGTAGCTGACCCCAGCTCTGAGGGCTGGTTTTGTCCACCCTGGGAAAGGAACTTGGGGTTGGCTCGACAGAAGTGTGCCGGTCCCTGGCCTTTGTCCCCCGGCTCTCAGCCCCTCTCACTGAGTCTCGTCCTGGGCCACCAACGCCGCCAGCCACAATAAGCCTCGGACAATTGGACGGTAGCCTGGGGCCTCCACTCGACGAAGTGGAGTTTACTTTCTACTTGAGGTTTTATTGACTGCAGTAAGTCTAATTGAAACAAACACTTTGATTGCTGCCTGGTCCCATGGCTGCTTATGAGCGAGCCGGAAGATCTCTCCATAATCATTTTGGCCAAATGGGATTCATTTAGCGGGACAATTATTCCAGGCGTTTTATTGGTTCACGTGGTGGGCCGGGAGTGTTTTCTGAGCGTAATTACGGGGAGCATTTTGCACTGGGGTTAACCTTCTCGAGATGACAGACTGAAAAGTGGTGGTGAGAGGCCAACGGGGCCCAGCGCCCGCCACATATATGTGGAAACGAGCCCTCCCCTCTGGCTGCTTCTGGGGCCCAGGGTACTCATGAAAATTAAAAGGGGGCTTTGCTGAAGCTGACAGTTTGGGCACGGGCGGGGGTGGGGGGGAGGGCGTAGCTCCTTCTATGGGGTGCTGCCCAGAGGGCAGAAGAGGAAGCTCCACTCCCTGACTTCTCCTGTGCTTGCTTGTGGGGGATGGCCAGCTGCCAGTAGGAGAGGGACGGTGGCCCCCATGGGCATCGCTCTTCCTCGGCAAAGGAGACCTAGAGTCAAAGCCGTGGAATCAGAGATGGTTGTTTCTCAGTTGGGCCTGACTCTTCACGACCCCATTTGGGGTTTTCTTGGCAGAAATACTGCAGTGGTTTGCCATTTCCTTCTCCAGTTCATTTTACAGATGAGGAAACTGAGGCAAACAGGGTGAAGTGACTTGCCCAGGGTCACCCAGCTAGGAAGTATCTGAGGCCAGGTTTGAACTCAGGAAGATGAGTCTTCTTCACTCCAGGCCTGACACTCTATCCAAGGCACCACCTAATTGCTTCTGGAGTCAGGAGCTTGGGGTTCAGATCCTGCCTCTGATATTAACCAGCTGTGTGACCACAGGGCAAGTCAGTTTTCTCATCTGGAAAATGGGAATTAAATATGCTGGCTATTTGTTTCTTCTAGGATTGTTGCAAAGAAAGTTTTCTGAACATCTAAAAACACTATACAAGTGTGAATTATTATTTCAAATGTTTTTCTTCTCATTTTATATTTGCTGGAGTTCAGATAGAAGATCCTTGAGACAGGAGCTGTATTTTCATTTTCTTTATCTCTCAAGCTAGTCAGTAAACATGTATTAAGCACCTACTATATGCCAGCCACTGCGCTAAGCCCCAGGGAGACCACAAAAAGCAGAATCGATGTTCCTGCCCCCAAGGAGCTCACATTCTAATGGGAAAGATAACTTACAAACAGCCAGGTCCACATAAACTGGACACATGTCCCTGGCAGGTAGCCTCAGAGAGAAGCGCCTAGCAGCAACACAAAGTCATTCCAAGAGGGAGAGTGCTCATATTCGAGGGGACCACCGAGGAGGTGATTCCCGCCTGTGCCACGCCAGCGCCAGCTGTGGTTGGACACCTTCTCAGTGGTTAATGTGGGCTCTGGTGCTGGCGCTTCCCTGGCCTCTTCGCGGGGGTCACAGCAGCACAGACATTGCACAGTATGGCCGTTCACCTTTGACTACCCCAGTCCCCCCCAGACCAAACTCCATTCTGCCATGTTCTCATGATCAGCACATTCTTATCTGCATCGTGTTTTTCCCCCACCGAAAGCCTGCAGGCGTTTCTGACTCTACCAGGCTTCCTGGACCGTCCTACCCCTGGAGAAAAAGAGGGGCTGTCAGGATCAAACATCCACTGTATTCCTGAAGAGAGAGTTGATTTAGCACCTTCTCAGGTATGGCGATAGGGCTAGGCTGCAGCTGGTGGGGGAGGGAGGGCACCGATTCCTCAAAGCCAGGTGTTACCTGAAGGGTTTCTTGCCGCACCTGGAGGGGGGTGTTGCCCAGTTCCCTCTAGGACATCAAGGGTGTAAGTAAAGCTAAGATGGTTTTTACTCCCTCCTTCCCATCCAGATTTGCTTCTCCGGCTCCAAACAAATATTTGGCACGAAGACTTTGCCATGGTTTTATTTTATTTTTTCTATTTGCTGCTGAAGAGATGACCAGATGAGATGTCAGTGGGCAGCTGCCCTTTACCACTTGGGGGCTAACAGTCAGAATGGCACTGATGGAGCCCACTCAGGTTTGAGGGGCTCAAGACACAGGTGCCAGATGCTTTTACAAATGATATTCACCTATACTTCTCTTGGGCTGGGTGAATTTGAGTGAGACAGAAGAACATGTGTCTATCCATAGTGTCTGAATGGGGGTCTGCAAGCTGGGTCAACTTGATAAAAAGTGCAAAGGGCTGGAGATCTGATTATATATAATACAAAAATAGCTGGCACCAGTATATATGGATGTGTAAACACACACATATGTACCTATAAATATGTTAATAGCAACAATACCTATTCATAATTAATGGTATAATTATTAATTATTAATAGCCATTAATAATTAATGGTAATAATAGCATTCATATAGCATTTTAAGGTTTGCAAAGAGCTTTACAAATATATGATTTTATCCTCACAACAACCTTGGGAGGTAGGTATTATTATTATCCTCATTTTACAGAGGAGGAAATTGAGGCACAAAGCAGTTATATTGCCTAGGGTTGCAGAGCTAATATACATATACATATACACGCATACATACATGCCATTATATATGTAGGTATATAGGTGCATATATATACACACATTACATATACACATATACGTATCTCTATATCTATCTGTTTCTCTGTCTCTCTGCCTGTCTCTGTCTCTCTCTTTTGGTCTTAATTTGTGGTTTCATCACTGCCCATGCAGATCACAATTCAACTCCTAGCCTTACAGCATCAATCAATTAATCAATAAGTATTTATTAAGCACCTACTGTGTGCTATGCACTGGTATTACCCTGGGGCATGGAGAATTCAGATGACTTGCTCAGGGTCACACAGCCAGTCTGTACCATAGGCAGGACTTGAGCCCAATGGGCCATGCTGGTCTCAGGGATGTTTATACAAAACTTAAACGTGCAAAGTGCTTTACAGACATGATGTCCTTTGGGCCTTACAACAGCCCTGGGAGAAAGATGCTCACAGATCTTGTCACCTCCCATTTGGCAAATAATGAAGCTGAGGCTTAGAGAAATCAGGTGATGTGCGCAGAGTCACATAGGTTTAAAGTATCAGAGGTAGAATTTGAACCCAGGTGTTCCAGGCTCCAAGTTCAATGCTGTACCACATTTTGATTCTTCTCCCAGATACCTGGACGATTGCTGGGTCATATGGTGTGTGTGTGTGTGTGTGTGTGTGTGTGTGTGTTAAACTCCTGATGACTGTAAGGTCATTGGGTAAAACTTCAAGCACATAGGAGACTATTATAGCATGTTGGTGGAAGGCATTTATGACGACACAATCCTCCTTACTGATATCAGCATCTCTGTGATCATGGCCTCTTCCCAGCCCTCTGGTAATGACAGCAGAGCCCAGGAGAAGGAGTGTGGGCACTGGGTCCAGAGCCTATAGAAATGACAGTGTTTAGAGCTGGAAGGGACCGTAGAGGACATCAAGTTCAACATCCTCTTTTTTTTTTTTTTACAAATGGGGAAACTGAGTCATAGAGAAGTTAACTGACTTACCTAAAGATCATACAATATCTAGAAAGGACCTTAGATATCATCTTGTCCAACCACCTCGTTTTCCTTATAAACCAAATCAAATGTGAGAATGTATGTAAAATGCTTGCAAACCTTAAAGTGCTGTGTAAGTGTTAGCTACTGTTATTACACAAACGGAGGTTTGTAACTGAGGTTCAGAGGAGTTCAGTGACCTGTCCAAAGTCACGCAATTAGCAAGTATCAGAGCTGAGTTCTGAACCCAGGTCTTCTGACTCCAAATCTAGGACTCTGCCCACGGTACCATCTTGCTGAAACCTATGAGCCTCAGCAAGTCACCTCTCAGACCCTCAGTTTGCTTATCTGTAGAAAGGGGATCATAATGCTTGGATGGTCAAAGGTAGATATCTCACTGGGCAGTTGTGAGGACAGCACTTTCTTGCCTTTAGAAACATGAGCTATTTCTGCTGAAGGTCCTGGAGGAACATGGATTCTTTCTAGAGTGACCCAGCTCTGGGACCTCTCCCTGAAAGTTTGGATGCTTGTCTGTGGCCTACAGGTCGGTGCCCAGCACACTGGAACCCAAAAAGAAGAATTATCATCACAACTCATATTTCTATAGCCCTGCAGCTTCTGTGAAATAACTATGTGGCAGCTAGAATAGGTAATGGTATCCGCTCTTTATATCCTCCTCCTGGCTTTGCTTCTGAATTTCTAGACCTCAATCCCAGCTTCAGCTGCAGTCTCGTTCTGGACCATCTCTCTGCCAGGCTCCCCGCCCCCTTCTCCTTTTAGTGAATTCCTCCTAAAGCTTCCACTTTGGGGAGGAGCCGAAGCTGGCCAACCTTCCCTCCCCCGGTTCTCCTTCTGACTTTCTAGACTTTGAAACCATGCCCCAAGATGGGTACCCCTCACCTGCTCCCCCTTTTCTGTGTTGCCTTCCCCTATTAGAATGTAAGCTCATTGAGGGCAGGGACTGTATTCTCTTTTGCTTATATTTGTATCACTTTGAAGGTGTTTAATAAACACTTGTTGCCTTAACTTCCCTTTTTACAGAGGAAAAAAACTAAGGCCCAGAGAGATGAAGTGAATTGTCCATGGTACAGAGCTAGTAAATGTCACAGGCAGTATTGGAAGACAAATTCTCTGACTCCAGTTCCAAAACTCTTTTCCTTATGCTATAGTTCCTAAAAAATTTTGGGGAAAAATTGATTGATCATGGACTGAGGCTTAAGGTTTCTCATAGGTCACAAAGCATTTTTTTAAAAAAGATATTTTGGCTTCTTAACATCACAAAAACTGATCCTTAAATTTATCATAGATTCTTGAAAGTGTTCAAAGAGAAATGTACTCTGGTCTATTCCTTGTTCTTGTAAGTCTCAATGTTCTGTTGTTAGCAGATGGCCCTAACACTTCCTGAACCTATAAACAGATGTGTGTGCAAGCATATACACATCATTATGCACACTCTTCTTGAATCTGTCTAACCGTTCACGGTCTTTCCCTGAGAAAGAGAAAGTGACAGACTTCAAAGAATAAACTCAAACCTCACAGGCTTTATATACTGCAAGGCAGGAGTAGGTAATTAACCTGGGCAGGCTGTCTTCCCAATGCTGGCTGTTACTGTCTAAGAGAAACGTACACTGTGCTATGCCTCGGGAAAATTTGGCAGAGAATCTCATGAATCCAAACATTTTTTTTTTCTTTTGCTGCAGTTACCAAAAAAAAAAAGGAGATTTATTTCATCATTGCTCATAAAAGATCATTGGGTCAGAGCCAGAAAGGACTTCTGAGGTCACTTAGGTCCACTCCCTCGTTGTAGAGATATGGAAATGGAGACCCCAAGAGGTTTAGTGACTTTCCCAGGATTGCAAGCTAGTATCTGAGGCAGGATTTGAACTCAGGGCTTTCTGACTTCAGATCCAGGACTGAATCCACAAAACACTTTAACTTTTGTAAAACACTTTACCACAAATTATCTCATTTGATTCATACATAAAAGGAATTGCCCAAGGTCACCCAGGTAGTAAGTGGAAGAGTAGGGATTTGAACTCTGACCTTGTGATTCTTCATTCAGCATTCTTTCCACTGAATCTGAACTAGGTTAAAAGCAGCCCTCTTTTCACTCCCTGCTGTTAGTAATGTGATTGTCTCTCTCCTCTTTCTGCTTCAGCTCCTGCGTGTGTTAACCAGAGATTGAATCTGGTTTGAGATTATGTAAACCTCTTTGCCAAGAGAGCATTGCCATATCTCCTTTTGAGACCAACTGAAGCAGGCACGAATAGGAAGCCAGAAACAAAAGCCATGGGCAATTTCAGCCGAATCCTTTCCTGCAGCAAAAAAAGACATCTCCTGGGAGACCCAGAAGGGAATGTCAGAGCTCTTAATGAAACTAATCCCCTTTCGCTTCTTCTTTTCAGTTCAGAAAAATAAGATCCATATGGTGCGAATAAAATTAGCTAAAAAGTGGTTTATATGAGGCACACATTTCAAGAAAACAGAGATCATGTAGAGAAGGAAAGGAGAAAGGCAGCAAGCAGTTACTATATATGCCAGGCGCTATGTTAAGTGCTTTACAAATATTATCTCATTTGATCCTCACAACAACCTTGGGAGGTAAGTGCTATTATTACCTCCATTTTACAGATGAGGAAACTGAGACAGACAGAGGTTAAGTGACTTGCCCAGGGTCTCACAGCTAGTAAGTGTCTGAGGCTGGATCTGAACTCAGGTCTTCCTGACTCCAGGTCCAGTGCTCCATCCACAGCTAAGCCGCTTGCTGCCTGATGCCATGTATTGCGTATTTGCATACTGGCTGGCACATAGTAAGTACTGAAATGCTTTTTCTTTCATTTATTCAAGAGCAGTAACCGCATACAGACCCTATTCAAGTGGGTGCCCCTTCATCACTGTTTCCCTAGACAGCCTTTAAGAGCCATGGCTGAGTTATTTGTACTGCCCAGCCTCCTTGTCCTTTCTCCATCTCCTGACTCCAAGCATTTCCACTGGCTGCCCCAGTGCCTGGAGTTCTCTCCTTCCTTGTCTCTGTCCCCTCACTTTCCTGGCTTCCTTCAAGGCTCCGTTTAAGTCTTATCTTCCTAAAGAAGCCTTTTCCAGTCCTCACCTGTAATGTCTTCCCTCTGAGATTATGATTGCCAATTTCCCCTGCACGTAGATTGTTTGTACATAATTGCTGTATGTTGTCTCTCCATTAGACTGTGAGCTACTTGGGGGCAGGGACTGTTGTGTGTATTGTTGTTGCTTGTCTTCTTTGTACCCTCAACACAGCACAGCGCCTGGCATACAGTAGGTACTTAATAATTCCTCGTCGGCAGACTGACTGAGCCAGAATGGCAACTGGTTATCAATTCAGTTCAATTCAGTTCAAATCAACAAACATTTGTTAAGCACCAATGATGGGAGTGTGGCGCCTGCAGAGACCCCATTGACTTTCTCAGCTGGGGAGATGACTTCTGGGAGAATCCTGATGACGTCTAAGGGTGACTGGGGAGCACACTTAGACATTCTGTAACTGGTTCTGATGGGGTACCGGCCCAGGCCAGCCTTGGGGTCGGGAGGAACCTTTTCCTAGTGGCTGCATTCTCAGAACTGTCGGTGTCTTCAAAAAGGCCAGAGGTGATGTGGTCTTAGGGCCTTCTTCTGCTTGGAGGCTTTATGGTCCCCAAGAAACAGGCCTTGGGTTCTTGGTTTTTTGGTTTGTTATTTCTCTGTTCTAGGGGAAGGGAATGGATCCTTCGGGACCTTGTGAGGGAGAGGGCTCTAGACAGTGTCTTGCCATCCTGGCATTCCAGGCTGGGTTTTGCACACATCCCAGCATCAATGCCCAGCATCAGTCCCCAGGTCTTCTTGACTCTGAGGCCAGATTTTTATCTGTTACACCTCATTTCCTCCCAAGACCAAAATATAGACAAAGAAATACAAGGTGCTTGGGAGGAATGGGGGAATACTAATACCAGAGGGTACCAGAAAAAGCCCATTGGGGAAAGCGGCCTTCAGCTGAAGACCATTTTTGTAAGGAGGCTAGGGATCCTAACAGGGGACTCTCAGAGCCCCCTTGTCTTCAAAGTGGTTGACCTTAGCACTGACTATTTCTTACCAAACGGTCCTAAGCCCTCCTCTTTCCCCCAAGAGAGTCATGCCCTCACTTTCCGGCAAAGCTCTGGCCTCCCCTGTATGTTGGAGAGCTCCATGGAGGAGAGAATGTGATGGAGTCCAGTGTGTGTGTTCCCAAAGGGGTCATCACCACATGTGAAATCAACAATTTCCATTTGCGCAGCAGTCTGGCAGGGAACAGGGATGCTCTTCTAACGAGGTGCTACCTGTCTTGGATAATCTCTCTGTCCTCCTCCCCTTATGAAAGCAGGTCTGACATATCTGGGGCAGACTGAGAGTAGAAATGACAGCGACTGCTCAGACTTCCACGGAGGCAGCGGCTCCCCAGGAAAGATCATTTGTGTAACTTTAGGGAAAAAGACTCAAAGTTTAGACAGATTTTAAAATTTTCTTTCTTTTTTCATTCTAATCCAATGTAGCAACCTAGATCAGTCAGAGCTGTTAGATGAACGCTTAGCTCTAGACTTTTCAGTGGATTTGAAAAATGTGTTTTTCTAATTTCATGCTATGTATTTAAATTGACATCCTCTCCCCAAGGCTTTGTCCTGCACCAGTGAATATGACAACCTTGGACCCCTTGAAGAAGGATTCTTGTTTCCATTATTCTGGGGGATCTGCATCCTTGACAACTTTTCAGAAGTCACTTGGTCCTTCCAAGGACTAGCCTCCAGTCTCTAGGGGTGGTTTCACAGATCACTGGATGGTACTTGTTGGACAAAATAACTCTTCTCTCCTGTCCTTTCTTTCCTCTCCCCTCTCTTCTTCTTCTTCTTCTTCTTCTTCTTCTTCTTCTTCTTCTTCTTCTTCT